>NC_088130.1:64208212-64511243 GCF_036370855.1 Dromaius novaehollandiae
TCTTATCTCATGGGATTTTTCTCCACCATCTGCTGTGGTGCAGGTCTGTCCTCCCGTGTTTCAGCCATCAGCATAGTAAAATGGGGTGAGCATCTCCAAGTACTGACTGAGCTGCTGCATCCACAAAATGCACCATGATATGCTACAGACTTCATGGGTTTGCAGTGTAGTTGCATCAGCAACTGCACCACACTTGTCCATTTCTGTGGCAAATAAATTGATATAAATACACTGCTGAGCAAGCATGACTTTACTACATAGTGTAATTGCAGCACCTCATGCCATTTTTCAGCAAATCCAAGCCCTAGTAATCCAGCACCGTGTGAATACCTCTCTGCATCTAACAGTTAAAACAGCCACCACCAGGTAGGCAGAAAGAACCACAGAGACACAAATAAGAAGTAAAAAACATGTCATTACCCTAGAACTGAGTCCTGTCATAACAAGGCAATGCGCCTAAACCAAAATACCTGGAGCTCTTATGCAAGGGAAATATGTTTGTGTGGGTTTGGAGACTGAATTAGAAGAACGCTTTATAGCACCGAATGCAAATAATCAGGTAATTTACTCTGTAGCTGTACAGTAATTGCAGTGTAATTAGAATAATTGCATTTAACCTGCAGGACATGCACTTATGGCATGTTGTATTTGCATTAAATATTCAACATATATATTCCAGACCAATTCATCCTTGCTGTAGCTCTGTGCTGAAGTCAGTGGATACACTAAAGGGATGAATTTGTGTCTCAGTGTTTTAACTTATGCATGTTATGATTCTTTCAGAGATTCCTATTTTCCAAAAAAAGAAAAAAAAAAGAGAATTGATGGATTCTGTGGTGAAAATTTGTATAGTCTGGGAGTTGTTTGTCCAGTCGAAGTTTAGCTTCAACTCATTTAAATAACAGGCAAACAAAAAATGTACAACAACCAGGTAATCATTCACTGCAGTGAGCAATCAAGCAGTTCACTCTGGCTGTAGTCTCACACAGACCATACTTTGGGGTCAAGCCAAGGCCTCGACTCCAGCTGCTTTGTGCTAATGAGGCAAGGAAAAGCAACCAAAAAAGCAGCCCAAAAGGAGTAGCTGTAAGTGCCCCCTTGTTGCAAGAGAGTTTTTGAGTGGCATGGGTCTGATGGACTTGGCTGTCTTCCACATGCCCTCTTCCCTTGGCATCAAGAGAGGAAGAAGCCATGCCAGGAGCAGCAAGGGGTAAGGGACAGCATGTGGGAGGAAGGATGAGTCAGTAGTCAGGGCAGTAACTTGAGACTCTGCAGATCTGGGTTCAGCTCTTCACTCCGCAACAGCCTTTCTTCATGATTTTAATCAAATCATTTATAATTAGATCCTCAAAAAGGCCTAGAAGAGGCAATATCTAACTTCAGGCAGTTTTCTGCCTCCTAGTAGATGCTGAGAAATACCCAGAGCTATCATGAATGTCTAAACTTTCTGTGTTAATACATAATGAGTTTGAAGTCTGAGAAAAAAAAGTCAACAGCCCAAGCAGGGAGCAAATTAATAAGAAAAAGGTATGGTTTGAGCAGCCTGCCTCCAAACATATCAAATATTTAAAGACAGATAGGTGTCTCCCCCGTTTTACTTAACTGTTCTTTGGAGTAAGTAATAACACCAATGATTTTCAACTTTCAGCTTGGGTACCCTACTTGCTAGATAAAAGCAGTATTCTTGTTTTCTAATTCTGGATACTTGCTTTGAAATTAACGGTACTGAGATTAGGATGAAGTACAGCAAAGTCCATGTCTCACATGCTTCCTATTCATGTGGTTAACCTAGCTGCAGCGAGGGCTCAAAGAAACAGGACTGTGCTGAAAAAAGGCCAAGCAGTGGAAACCTAATGATATATTAGGTCATGTTCTGCTTGACCTCTTAAGTTCAGCCCACAGTGGAGATATAGGAGGGAAGTCACCAGCGAACATGCATGGTCTTGGATTTAACTACCAGCAAAATATAGTCCCTTTCTTTCTAGTTCAGACAGTGACTAGATAGACCGGGTATTTCCATACAGACTAGGAACATGTGCAGGGGACATTGTCCTCCCCTTGCCTTGGGACTTCCTTATAATTTCCAAGCTCTACTTTCCTTCGTTTGCAGCTGCAACACTCACTGATTTCAAGAATAAAAGAGAGGAGAATGTGTCCAAATTTTACAGTTCTTAACAGGACAAAGTCCTCTTTGACCTTGGTGTGGCTTTTGTTTGACGACAACTGAGGAAGTCAATGTGGAAGCTTTTGCTGTGACACACTGAACTGTGACACTGCTGCATTTCTCTCTTTCCTTGTGATTCTTTTAGTCCTCTATTAAGCAGGTGTCTCATCTTTTTCAAAATGTGTTCCCTGCTCCAGTTTCCATTTTGCTGTCTTTGGAGGTGTCCATGCAACTCACTAATTGCCCTGTGTATATGCTGCAGGGGTTCCTCCTGAGTCCCTTAGATCCTAGACCTCTCTTAGCTAATTGCCATGTGCCATACACTGGAGCTATGGGGCCTCGGGGTAATCACTTTGTTGACAATGTGCAGCAATAACCATATAATCACTGCGCAATTATGGAGCATTTATGGAGTTATTTGTGCCATGTCATAGATGAAGTCAGCAAATGTAATTTACCTCTCATCTCCAAAAAGGACAGAGACTTAAGGTCAAAGGCTGAGTTCTCATTAGAAACTTCATTTTTTAAAACTCCATTCATAAGAGTAAGTTCCCTTCAATCAGTTGAAATTATGATTATTTTTAATTTTTGCTTTTATCAGCTCTGTGGAACTCCAGCCCAAACCTGACAGTGGATTAACCTTCACAAACTGAAAAGATAACAGTAAAAAAATCTACAGAAAACACCCACAAAAGACCTCTCACCCAACTATTCTAAATAAATAAATAAATCCATACATAAAAATGTTCCCCATCAAGTTCTATCTGTCTCCTGATACTACTTATCTGTTCATATCAAACTCCTACCAGGTGCAGAGTGATTAAGAAGACCAAAAATAAAACTATTATCTATCAAGCTAACATTTCCTCACATCATCTGTAGCAGTACATTGGCTGCCGCCTGGATGCTCAATCATGTCTAGTGTTGTAAGGTGACATTTGGATAGGAGCCATTCAGCTACAGATTAGGAGAGGAACCAGGGTTTAGCAGAGTGGATGTGATCAGGGAAGAAACCTGATGGATAGGAGAAGGGGGAAAGGGAACTGACATTTCTGAAAGATGTCATCCAGATTAGGTCAGGCTGAGCAGAAGAGGGCAGGCTTTGGAAGGTTTATCAGAAAGAAAAAATATATATTTTTTCAGTATCACTAGGCCTTTTTTCAAAGACTGGTGTATATATATGGTAATAGGATACACAATATTAGCATATGTATATTATAATATTACCATATATACATATGTATATATGTCCACATGCATATACACACATAAAACCCCCCAACGTACCTGCCATATAAATATATAAATACGTAGATGTATATCCCTTTTCAAATAAAAGAGGATATAGGCTCTCAGACCAACTTTCATATATGGCAGCTTAGAGCAAAAATGTTTTATTCATGAATGATGTCTTTTTTTTTTTTTTTATAAACACATAAAAATGTGAAACAATAAAAGTGATATATACCTAATAATGAGTGAGCCAATAAACCCCACCAGGCAACTTAGCTCTGGAAGTGGAAAAATTGACTTTGTATAACAAATTGCAGAATTATTAATCCTGTTTGAAACCCTTTTTATATCAGACCATTTACTTTAATTCTTGCTACTTTCAACATTATCATACATTATGCATTTTTCTTTGTAATATTTTTTTTTCCTTTCTGCTAGTGCAGTGTGCTCCCAAACTTTAAAGGCCTGGAAGCATTTTAAAGAGAAGCCTACTGGATAAAAGAGAAAGCAAGGGATAAATTATTTAGGCCATTCTGAGGTACTCTTCCCTGCAATAATTCCCTCACAGTGATCCCTCACAGATCACTGATGAATTAAGCTTGGTGAAACCCCTGCGAGGAAAGCAAATATCATCTCCTTGTTACATGAGCAGAGAAGCTGAAGCACAGAGCCCGGTGATACACCGGAGCATGGGGCTCTTGCGTGGGCAGGAAGGTATGTCAGCTTGCAATGAGAAGCAGGCACATCTGGTCTTGCAGACAGGTATGTCTGGTCTTGAGGGTACTCTTAATGCTACCCTCACCAGGCAGTATGGATATAACCAATATTCTCATACATAGCTGGCAAGTTTTAGATGCACAGTGTAGAAGATGACCCTCTTGAAAAACTCTAGAACCTGTGGTTTGGAGTCACTGAAGGTTCAGAGCTCCATTAAGATCTCCTACAGTCCTGTTTGACTCAGTTAAATAAGTGTTCAGCAGTGGTGAAGCTGTCGAGTTTACTGAATACAGTCAACTGACTGGTCAAAACTAGTCTAATGTTGATTCTTAGGCTGTGCTGGTCAGAATCACAGTTAACAACAGGTCAAAGGCACAAATGTGATGAGTTTTTAGGAGTAGCCAACACATGGACTTTTCTCTGAAGAAAATTCCAAACCTTTGCATTTCCCAATGTTAAGTCTTAGAAGTATTCTCCTGGTCTTAATGGTCTAAATGCTATCAAAATAATTAGCAACAGGTGTTTGTAGGATGACCTTAGAAATGCCTTTGGTTTAATTTTATTGAGTTGAATCATAAAGCATTCATTTAGACATCATTAAGAAGAAACTCAGATCTCTCAAGCAAGAAGGGGTGGTGGGAAAAGCCCAGGAAGGAATATGTTCAGAACTGTACTTTACTGTCTGTTCCTGGATACTTTTCTATCCGTTGCCTCTCTTGTACTTTTCTGCATTTCTGTGTTGTACTTTTAAAACACAAGGTGCTTGCTACACTGGCAGAAATAATGTAGTTTGCTTGCTTCCAGTCTCTTTAAGCCTAAGACATTAAGTCTAAGAGATCTTATAATTAAAAACAACAATAACAAAAGCCCCCAAAGGCATCCACACAATTCCCAGCAGTGACTTCAGCAGGACCAAGTTTGAACTGTAGCCACTCTGTATTGAGACAAAAGAATTAACTCTTTAGGTTTTTTTGCTTTTGAATATAGAAGTGCACCAAGCATGACAGTAATACTTTTTGAGTCATTAGCGGAGCTAAGTAATTAGCAGAGCAAAGATATACTGTCAATTGACAGACAGCAGGCCAAGATAGGCAGAGTGTTGTTATGTTTCTATAGTGGACCTTAAAGACTGAATTACCTTAATTTCAGATAGAGCAATGTCCATCTTCCAGGTGTGTTTAATGCCTGTATTTTTCCCTCTCACTTAAAAAGTGCCATGGAGCTCAGCAATGATAAAACCGGCAAGCAGCTGATCAACTTGGGTCACTTTTTTGATTAGCGAACATATAAACACATTAGAGACCATGTTTGTAGGGAAGTCTATTCTTGAGAAAACATTTTGGTGTATTATGAATTGTGCCTCTGGGCAAGCCTTCTTCTAATCTTTCTCTCAATAGCTTTCATAATCAGCTTGAAGCGTCCTTAAAGATATCAAACATTTCTTTTCACCCCCCCCTCCTTTGCCAAGCTTAACAATTTCAAACCTTCACACTTACTAACTATGCCTAATGCATTTCTATATGTAAACACCTACTCAGTCAGTGATTTTTTTGTCTAAAGTAATACTTCCACTGCAGGAAAAAGAACATTTTCATGTACAACCTTGAGGTGACCTAAACTCTCAAGCTTCTCTTACTACTTTTCCACCAGCCTCCATCTCTCTGTCACCCTGTACAAAGAGGCTGATATAAATACAAGTTACCACCTCAAAAGATGCTGATTCCATCATCCTCGTCTCAGTTCGTCCAGCAACTTGTTGTGTGTTTGTGGCAGAAATATTTCTTTTACATGTTCCTCAAGTTCTCCATTCACCCACCATTTGTTAGGTCTGTTCAGACTTTTGGAGATGGGATATCTGTTCACTTGCTTTACTTTCTTTTCTTTTCTTTTTTTTTAAGTGTTGGGCATAACTAATACAGTTTCACAGCCAAGTTATATTGTAATGAAAGATGAAGTTTTTTATCAACCAATGGCCAGGATGCAACATGAGAAATTATGTACTTTTAAATGTTTTGAAAGGCTTAGAAATGATACTTCAGGCATTTTTCTAAGGGTGGGCATCCTACCTGAGGCATCTCTTTTTGGATTAATATTCCATTCTGTAGTAAACTGAATATTAATTTACTCCTGTAGAAAAGGAAGAAGAGGTACCTACATTTTCTCATTCTAGTAGCACCTATTTTTTCTCATTACTGATTGCACAATATGAAAAATTATAGTCTTATCTACTATGTTCACTTAGTGAACATTTTAGGTCTGGCAAATCCACAAAGCGTTTACTCTTCTGTATACAAACAGTGTCTCCCAGTGTTAATATAGGGCAATTAGTCCAAAAGGGACCTGATAGCATATGGAATTTGGAAATACTACCATGATACATATAATTCCTAAGAATGTAAGAATAATTTTGTGCATTTGGGTCAATGATACTCTGTCTCTTTTCTGATGTCCTCCAAAATCCACATTATTCTCTGCTCATGCATCTCTCGGTACTCTCTTTCTTCTATTAGCATGTTATTAATCTGTGTAATAATGATTTTGAAGCTCTGAACACATTTGATGCTGTTGGTAAAAAAAGGTGCTAAGGCAAATAAAGCTGTACTGTGCTATAATACAAGGAATGTGAAAAACAGATTTATAAGGAGCAGTTTAAAGTTTCCATTTCCAGACATGGAGGGAGAGAGCAGGAGAGTAATAGGAGTTGGTATGAGGGATGATTGCTGTAATACCTGCTTTGAAAGGATTTCTGTTGAAACTCTTCCACACAGACGGTCAGTTGCATAGAAAGAAGTCCATTTGCATGAAGAGCTAAAGGTGCTAGCCCCTGAGCAAGGCAGCTTTGGGAGCCAGACTCTAACGAGAGCGTTAATCACGGCGCAGCCTTAAGTAGGAAGGTACTAAGGCCTAAATGAAGCTTAGCATTTTTTATTGTGGTGACCCCAGCGCTGGGCAAATATTGTACAACATCTTGTGCCAGCAGCCAAAGTGATTTACATATATATTTTTTTCCTTCTTGCTGAATAGAGTGGACAGCTGGTGAATCCTTCCACCTATTAATCTTTCAGTTCACAATCATCTCCTGGTATGTAACAACTATTTTTCAATCTTTGGGGCATCAAGTGAAGTAATGAATAATTCTATTACATTCTTGAAGGACTGATGGGTATTACTGAATGACACATTAGGTTTGGGGGTGAATAGAAGGAGGGAGTGGGGAAATGCTGGCAGAAGGCAGACAGCCTATTATTGCCCTTTCACTGGGGCAAACAAAAAGAATTCTTTCTAATCTACTCCTGAGGGGATCACCATAAAACTCCGACCATCTATATATATTTTGCGTGTGTGTGCGCCTGCATGTGAGTGTCTGTGTTAAACTTCCTTGCTGTCAGGGAGGATTTTTAGCACTTCAAAGCTCTTGGTGTCTCTAGTCTTAAACTAAATTGGTAAAGCTATGAAAGTTTTTATCTCGCTTGGCCCTGAAACTGAAATCCTTGCGCCAGCTGCTAAGAGCAAGTTGTGGCAGTCTGTAGTGCAGAATGTAAGACATTGTATGTGGTTGGACACTGAATTCAGGCAACCTTTTCTATGCAAAAAGGAAAAGACATAAACTAATAATCTGTAAATTAACCAGCTCCAAATTAAAAGAAAGAGGTAGATTTGATGGAGCAAGGATGGGGAAATTCTGATGTGAGATTTTAGAAATGTATTAGCCATCTGTTTAAAAATATTTATAATCTTTATTCATAACAAAGCCCCTCAGCATGGAAAGTAGCAATAACGGGGTGACAAAAAGTCTGGGAAAGTTTCCTGTGTGAAACAGGAATCCTCATCCCTAAAGTTTCATCTTCCCCTTAATGTTGAGGAGCATTCAAAGATTTTAGATAACTTTTCATGATCCCTTCCAATTTGAAGCCCCAGCTGCAACAAGAACTTGGCCTCTCTGAATGCAATGAGTCCAGGATTTCGGTCCCTCCCCAGTGGCGTGAGTATCACAAGAGCATCAGTTCTCATGAAATCCCTGTTCTGACTCCACAGGGCTATGAAGGGCAAATACTTTAGATCAAAGTAAAGCAGGATGGAGCAAAATTTGGAGACTACAGGTTGATGCAGCTGACTGTCTGTCTTTTTCTCTCCTCTTCTGCATCTTCTTTTACAACTTTTCCTTATGTTAATGTGCATAACTTCTCTTTGAGTGGAAGCTTTTGAATCTGTGACAGGCAAACATGATTGAAAGAAGCCACACACTTCTTTTTAACCAAAAAAAAAAAAAAAAAAAAAAGAAGAAGAAAAAATCAATCACGGAAGAAGAAGCAAGCCTTGACCCTTAAAACAGGCAGGAAGATTTCTCTGTGCAAAAGTATATTAAATAATACTCTCTGCTGTGTGTTGCAGAAAAGAAGAGAGAGAGAGAGAGAGAGAAGAATGTCCAGTGTTTGAAGAAAACACTGCCTTTAAAGTTCACAAGTGTGTTAGCAGTTTGATTCAGGTCCTATTATTATTGCTGTTATTAATATTATTATTATTATTGTTATGTCTAAACCAGATAATTTGGCAGCCTGAGCAAGAAGAGAGCACGCAGTATAAATCACAGACTCTACTGCAGAAGAGGGGTGCTCCTGCAGAATGGGATGCTGAGAACATTTTGGGGGATTGCCCCACAGAATGCTGATTAAATCCCCCCCAAAGATAAACAAAATGCAATCATATAATTAAACATCAGTTCTTTGATTAACAAAGACTCACTGTGAATGATACCAACCCCTTTGGAAGACACCCAGCCCACTTCCTATTAAAAACTACCTGACCGTAAATAATAAAAGTGTGTTACATACACAGTAAATAATGGTTCTTAAAATAATGTATTTCAGGAGCAATATTTTAAGGACACCACATGTGTTCCCTGTATAATGAGCTCTTCCCTCTGCCACTATCACCAGCAGCCTCTCAAATCTAGAGAGCTAAAGAGATTAATTTGTTGGGTTATGTTTTTATCTAAATATTAACCACTAGCTTTTCTTTCTCTGTCTTTAAAATGAATTCATTATTTTCTTCATTCTCATTCTCCTTAACAGCAGTTAAGTAAATTTTCAGGAAAGGAAGAAAGAAAAATCTCATTTGTGGAGATGTAATCTTAATGTATGTATGAGGATGCTTATATGTAATGTAAATACATATATGTCTACTCAGTAGACCTGAGTTTTCGGCTCTCCATCTGAGTGCATTTGTATTTGTCCCTTTTGAGGAGGCTGAACTTCTCTTTCCTCATCTGAAAAGTCTCAGCTCCATACCAAGAAGAACAGGAAAGACTTTTTCACAGAATCGCAGAATCGCAGAATGGTTGAGGTTGGAAGGGACCTCTGGAGATCATCTGGTCCAACCTCCAGGCTCAAGCAGGGTCATCTGGAGCACATTGCACAGGATCGTGTCCAGGTGCATTTTGAATATTACCAGAGAAGGACACTCCACCACCTCTCTGGGCAGTCTGTTCCAGTGCTCTGTCACCCTCACAATAAAGAAGTTTTTCCTCATATTCACATGGAACTTCCTGTATTTCAGTTCATGCCCGCTGCCTCTTGTGCTGTTGCTGGGCACCACTGAAATAGTTTGGCCCCATAGTGGCTACAGTCAAACTGCTACTGCACAATGAGACAAACTACTGGTTTCATGGAAAATTCTAATTCTCACATTTCCTAATTTTTGAGTGCTTAGGCTTTCCCCCACAAATAAACATGACTGTATGTACACACACACAAACATATGCATATACACAATGTACCTTCCAAATTCAAAGCCCAAAACATTTTAAAAAAATATGTAGAAAAGCTGCCAAGGATTGTACTGTACCATATACATCATCTGGAATTGCAATTTATTTTAAGCAGAAAATGGAAAAGAATATAGTTGCCATTCCCGTGTTCAAGGGGAAAATGAAAAGTGTTCACATTACAGTTTGGACAGGATAACAGCATTTACATTTCCACTCTTTTGAAAAGTGCCATGATTTATTCATGACTTCAAGCTGACAGGATCATGACTTTAATTAATAGAGGTGGTAGGAAGAAACTTCTCCAACTGATAGGCTGTTCCATAATTGGTTATTTCAGAGATTTTGTAGCTTTCTGTGCTGCCATTGGAAACAAGTTATTAGGAGAAATGAACCAAGAGTTAAAAACAGTATCAAGAAAGGGGAGCAGTGAGCTACATAAGGATCCACCATTGACAGCCATAAGCACTGGAACTAAAGCAACCTGGTTTCCAATTGATGTGATTTTTTTGTTGATTGACTTTTTACCCTATTATGGTAGAATTTTCTCTTATCTCCATATATACTGAAAATATTATTTTCTTCTTGACCTCTTAGTAGGTGATCTGTATTGGTTTATGCTTATTAGTTATAGAATCGAGATAAAGAGCCATTGAGCTGTTCTACATTGGTGAAATAGAGACAGCATGTCTTCATTTGTGCATTTTTGGCAATAAATGTGAGTAGTTACAAACCCAGGAAGTTCTGTTACTTTTTTTTTTTTCAGCTGATGTTGAAGTCATCTGCATTGATGGAATTGATGGTTTATTGGCATTTGAGCAGACTCAGCCTTCGGAAAGCTTTGTTTATGAGAAGAGCTGTATTTCATTTCCATAATGAAAACCTTATAAGATATAAATATATTTGCATCCTACCTTGCTGCTATAAATTTCTCTTTCTTTTCTTTTTTCTCTTTTTCCACCTATAATTAATTTCTTCCCTTCTCAAAAGCTTTGTTGTGCTCACCTTCCTCTGCCATTTCTTGTCTCTCTCCTCCATCCTCTTTTCCCAACCTCTGGACTTCTTTAGCTTTAACTCATTCTCTTTCCTCTTTTCCAGCCTTTCTCAAGAAGTTATTTCCTTTGAGTTTGTGTTTGGTGTTTCAGGCTTCTGCTGAAATTCTCTTGTTATTGCCTTTTCTTTTTGACATACTTGTATTTTTGAATAAGAAAACCTTTATCATGGAATTGTAAACTGCCACTGTCTCTGTAATAGTATAGATCTCTGTGAATTAGTATTTTCTGTGTGCATAATTAGGTTACATACAAGTTAAAGCAATATGGGATGTGCTTGCATCATTCTTCCCTTCCCTCGTTAGAGCACAGATAGGAAGGTTGCCATATTTGACTGTAGATGTGCCACTTCATCACTGCTATTGTGAGCACCAAGGAGCAGTCAGGAGTACCTCACATGCCAGGTCAAAATACTGTTTACTTTCTTCTCCCCTTTACAACCTTCCTCCCACGGATTATTTTGATGGTGACATACAGACTGATTAATTTGGCTACAGAAGGTAGCTGGTGGGAGCAAAAGTTAATAGGAGTGAATACGAGCAAATGTTCAAATGGGACTCTCCTCTCTTCTGTCATGACACATTGTTGTAAGGATTATTATTATTATTACTATTTTAAAATTTGTGAGTACTTAGTTTCCTTCACTCCTCAGACAAATTTGGTTTAAAACAGCCAACAAGTTCAGAAAGGTATTATGGGACACCCAAGCATACCTGCAAATCTATTGATCATATTGCCTCATTCCCACAGGAAAGCAGCCTACACATAACTGCAATTATTTGTGGCAAAAGAAACTGGAGCCTACATTTCCCACAGATGAGTAGCTAGGTAGTGGAAACTTACCTCTGTGCCTGCCTGCATCTTCTGATCATCTACTTCTGTTTCTCTATTTCTTCAGCCCCCATATAAACTAGAATAATTCTAACAGCAAACACTGAAAAAGAAACCTGTTTCGTAACACCACATTTCTTTTCTTAACGGTGGCAGTTTTAGGTCTCAATATACCCAAAGGAAGAGGAGGAACTCTATACTAAATCTTTGGCAACAGTGTAAACTCATAGCCATTGTATAAGAAGTAACATCTACAGTACAATTGCCTGTGAATATCGGATTTTCTTTGTGTTCTTCAAAAATCTTGGGAATTGGTCTCCTGAAATGCAAAATGTAGCACAGGGATTAGATCTCAAAAAAATTGAAGTATTTAGTACAACTGAAAATTAGTAATTAAGCTTCTCTTTGCATTGTATTAAGAAATGTGTACATCTAAGAATACAACACCCAGTACACAGTGTAAAGCAAAAGAGAAGAAACAGAGGAGAGGCATGCTTCAGAATGACCTCCTTTTTTAGCATCTGGGCACTTCCCTGAAACATTGAACAAGCCATCTCCGGGAACACGGTCTTCAGAGTATGAACTACCTTCCTGCAGTGAGGTGTGTATAGCATTCCCTTGGGTTGCCCTTTATTTATATTCTGTTTGTGATGTAAAAAAAAAGCATAATGGTGCAGCAAGCATTTAACATAACATCTAGCCATTACAGCACCTGTACAGAAGCTGAAAGACTCAGGCTTAGTTCAGATGCCTGCAGGCATTTTTCACCTCAACACAATATAATGATGCAAAGCAAGATTTTCACTTTGTCACTGCTTCACACACCAGGCCCCCATGCTTGGGACCACCTTCCAGCAACCCAAAATAAAGCCAGGAATTTTAGAGAAGGTTGACCTATCCCTCACTCAAATATCATTATGTGACTTTGTGAAGCCTGCTTTACAATATCCATATATACATCATCATTATTACTATTCCTCGACTTCATGGTTGTCTTGGATTAAACCAGAAAGATAATCCCATATGATTTCAAACTATCTTGTGCTCCAGACTGATAATGTAATTTTTGATGCCTATGTTCCTTCATGACCAAATCTCTAGATTAATCAGGCTCTGCAGCCAATTAAAAATTTATTCCTGTTTAAGCCTGGAGGGAATCTTTCTATTAGTAGTATCCAGAAAGTTTCTGGTAAGACAGAAAGTATCTATTGGTTGTCCTCTATAACTTCCCTCTAATTTCATAGGAATAGATCCCATAGACAATTATTCAGGTGAGCGAGGAATATTATCAACTTTAACTAATAACAGAAGAACTGGAATAGATTTTTCAAAGCACTGTAATTTGGCCTGATTCTGTTTCTTTATGATTATTATTATTTCAAACAGAAAAGCTGTATCTTTTTTTTCCTTTTTTTGTCTCAGAAAAATCATGGCTATTAGTAAAAATCAGACTTCCACCAAGGTCATTTTTAATAATTCTCTTTAAAATATGAGAAGCTATAAAACTGTGTTCTCATTCATTAATAATCCTTTCCTGTTTTTTGTTTAAAGAGAAAATAGAGGAAGAGAGAGACAAACATGAATCACGAGCAAATCTCGGTTAGGAGATGATACCAGAAATCTTTCTGCCAGTTTCTTCCTTTTCACAGTTCTGTGGCTCATTGCTACCCTATGCAGTTTTTCACATTGCTTACATTTCCTTTACGCTCTCAGGCAAGGGTTTCATCTGAAGTCCTGGGATCTATTTTAAAATGAATGACTGTTCATCCAAAAAGAGAGTTTGCAACTAGACATCTGTGTGTTCAGGGAGGCAACTGGTGTTCCTGTCTGAAAGCTGTAAAGAAAATTTGGGCATGTGTCACAGGTCAAATACACAGGACATAACCAGGCAAAAAAAAAAAAAAAGAAAAAAGTTAAAAAAAAAAAGTTCTCTTTTTTCCTTCCTTCTTCTTTATCTCTCAGCTCTATATGAACTGATGTGATACTTGTCAATCAGTGCAATGGGAAATGAAACAACTGGAGTAAGTCTCTGTTTATCTGAGATGTGCAGGACTGCTTTCTGTTTAATTTTCTTTCCTTTCCCCTAGATACCATTACATTTTCCATTGCCACCTGACAAAGAAACTTATGATTTACTGTGATACATACTAATGTGGCACATGTACAGTTTAAAAGAAAAGAACTAGAAGAATATATGGGTGAATAAACTTTCATCAGAGAACATTGACTTGCTAGGCATCTCCTTTTGGGTGCCAGCTGACAGAACCTTACTGTGAATTTTGAAACTGGACTTCAACAATGTCCACATTTGAAGGGAATTTGGGCTTAGAAGTATGTTTAGATCCACCTCTTTACAAAGAAGGAGATGACTGCAATGGGCCACATTCATAACTGGGTTTGTATTACCCAGCTGCTGATGAAGCAAGTCTTTAGGGATGGACAGATATAACTGTCTGACAACATAGCAATGCCCTTATTGAAGGGACTGGGCAAGAGCTACACTGTAAGTACCATGTAAGTAAAATGAGTAGTGTCAACAATATATGATAAAAAACATTATCAGCCTTTGACAGTCATTAAAAGGCAAAGAAGTTTTGGGATTAACTCTCTGGATAACCTTCCACCTGGAAAACAACATCAGAGGAACTTGGGCTGTGGCTATGAACGTTCAGCTGATTCACAGACAGACTAAAGAGCTTGTGTTTCTATCCCAGTGCAAGAATTGTTCCCATTTGGGCTCAAGACCAAAGTCACTTTTCTTCACACTACTTGCTTTCAGTCTATGAGACTGACTTCAGAAAATCTGTGAAGAGAGCAACTTTACCTATATTCTCTGATATAAAGGGCACCTGAAGGCTTTCTTAGCTGGGATGTGGCTTTTGCCTTGGCACCTGATTGCACTGCCACTTCACAGGGCAACATGATCTAGGTGACCCTGTCTGAGCACGGGGGTTGGACTAGATGATCTCCAGAGGTCCATTCCAAGTTCAACTATTCTGTGATTCTGTAATTCACCACTGCAGTGGAGACACATGACACCACAGAGCAGTGGTGGACTAGGATTCTCCATGAATCTCCAGGGTTCTGCTTAAAAATGCCTTCATCAGTATAGGCAAACATGTGGTTTGGAAGTAATATGAATTTAGATTCCTGCCTGAGGATTCCTCTTTAGGGTAACATACAGCACCCTGAGTGCACCAGCAGACTCTGCAGCCTCCCTCTCCACTTCCTTCTCCACGTCAACTCTGATATGGTGCAGCCATATAATTTTGTATCAGACTTCTGGGAGCAGAGCTGTGAGAAGGTCATCAGATCTCTATCCCCTGGCTCAGGAGCTGCAGCAAAACTCCAGCCTTTGCTCGGTCCACACTGCAGGTATGCCCATGCCACTTGCCTTGCTGCAATTGACCTCGACCTGCTGACTTGGCTTCTTCGTTGGCCTCAGATCAGCCTTGTGACTGTGCGCTTGCCTGGGAGTCACCAGCTCTTCTGACCTGGTCACCGTCGCTGGACCTGCTCTGCTCTTCTTGCTGTCACCCTCAGCTTCTAGCTCACCTTCCCCAGTTGAGCAGCCACCCTTGCTGCTCCCCAACAATTTGAATACTGATCTAACCAGCTTCTCAAGTAAAGTATAGATGCAATAGGAAGACTGAGAAGATGTCCACTCTACTCCCAGAATCCATTTTACATACAAGATGACAATGACATAGCTCTTTTTGGAGCTATTTACAATATTTATTCAAAGATGTCAAATAAATAACAAAGTTCTACTTATTATTAATGGGGTGTATTGATCCTCAGCACTGTCATTTTCACATCTTTCACAAATTGTATTTAAAATGTCCCAAACAAATAGAAAATGACTACTTCTAGTCTCTTGAAAAAATGGCCAGATCATTAGCAGGAATAAGCTGACACATCTCCATTGCAGTTACTGAGAAAGTCTTTCTCGAAGAATGTATTGATAAATTATCATGCTGTACATATGAAAGCTATACATTGATCCTAAGTATAATGTTGGTCAAATACTCATTATTATTTATTATTTACTTTCCTATGGCATCCAGAAGGCCCAGACAATGCATTATAATCCAACTACATTAGATGATGCTCAAACACATAGCAAAAAATAATCTCAGTCCTAAATATTTTTTTTCTTGCTCTAGTTTTGCTCTATGGTTTTCTGAGCAGTATTCTGTAAAGACAAATTTTAGAGACAATTCCCCCCAAAAGTTTGGACTGTGAAAGTTATCACCTCTTCCTGAAAGTTGAAAAAGTTAGATGAAAATTCAAATAGGTCCATTGTAAGCCCAGAGCTTGAGGAAGTCTCATGATTACTGACGCAAGATAGTAACTCAGGGCTTCAGAATTGTCATTTCTGAGTCTTTCTCTAAATTCTTGGTGTGTCTTTTGGGAAGACAGATTCTAATATCTCTTTGTTAATTTATAAAATGTTTCTAACATCATTTGCATGCACTGTAGGTCTTTTTTCTAAAAGCATTCTGTTGTTTGTGGTAGAAGCAGCTATATGTATATACACATATGTAAACATATATATATATATGCACACATTTTATATATATCAATATAAAATGTGTATATAAACATATAGAAACTATATATACACATCATGTAGGCACATATAACTATTTATATAGTATACATATTGTGTGTGTGTGTGTGTGTGTGTCTCTGTATATATATATGGTGTGTATGTGCATGTGTATAAACACACACACACACACACACATATATATATATATATGCATAAGTGCAAGACTTCCGTTGTGCCCGTAAGCCCTAGACCACTACAAAATGAATCACCTTCTGAAGAGGCCACTCTCTCTATCTCCCGATTGATTGTACAGGGAACCTAGAAAAACTGCACTTCCTTCCTCAGTTCCTCAGTGATATGCCTAAGAAGTGAATCTCATCAGTGGTGCTTGCACTGCTACCTATTCCTGTGGGTCATTTTAGGAGGGTTCTTCAGGTGATGGTAGAAGTCTGTAAGCCTGTGATCCCCATCAGATCTCTTTACCACCCAGTTTGGAAAGTTTCAAAAGAAAACTTCTCCTTCAGTGCTTTCCTTATGCAACCAACTTTCCTTTGCTCTCCTACACTCTTTTGCTGGAGCTTTGTCAGTGCCAGCAGTGCTCCTGCCTAGGGTCAATACTGTGCTGTTTTAAAGCCTATATGAAAACTCCCTCTGGTCTCATTCACAAAGTAAAGCTAATGGAAAATCAGCTGATATGGTTAGGCAGGTCTGGCAGAAAGCGGGTAGCATGAGCTCTTTATTAGCCCTAGCACCTTGACAATATCTTAACTCAGACAGCCATTCTGGCTTGGAAATGTGATTTCCCCAATACTTATAAGATTTGTTTCCCATGTTCTCCTCCTTTTTTTTCCTCTACGTCTAATTATTGTTTGTTATGTATATACTGGTAGGTAGGGTTAACCTTTAGCAAACACTCTCTAAATTTCATTTATATATCAGCTACTTTTGTGATGAATAAACTGTATTTCTCCATCCATAGTGGCTATTCAGCTTGACCCTGGAAGTTCTACCGGATTTGTATGTATAAGGTCAATGCTACCTCTCTCACCTCTCAGGTATGCCCTTTTCTGAAGTGTATCTGCTGGTTACAGTTCTCATATGTGATCAGCAAAGCCTCTTTACCACAGAACTCCGATATGACCTCACGAATGACATTTATTCCCTCTGCGACTAAATTTCTTATATTTTCCTACCTCCCAGTAGGACTCAGATATGGTGATAAGAGGGCCCTTCACCCTATTATCACCGTAGACTGATGTGTGTAAGTACTTGTCCCTTCAATCAGCAGGAGTCTCTGCACTAATTGGCTTTTGAAACGATTGCTTTTGCTTGCTGTATTCAGTTATTTTCAGTACTGTGGGATGCATGACCCAGTAAGATGGCTGATCTGTAGGACAAAACACTCAGTCCTTTCCCTAAATGACACAGTGCAGACTTCATTCTTGTTCTTGGCATTTTGCACCATTTGTTCCTCCTCAGCCCTGAAGCTTTGTCATGCTGTTTGATATATTTGGAGTATTAGCGTGGATCAAGCCTATCCGAGGGAGGATGTGAATCAGGGTTGGCATAAAGCAAGTGATTGGCACCAGTGACGAGTTCTTATTGTGTTGAGATTTTAGGCATGACATTTATTGGTAAACCAATCCGAAATAATCCCATTCAAACCTGCCAGATTTGCTACAAAGTGATATGCTCCTCAAGATCCTTGCCAGAATAATGATTGATGCCCGCTGCCAATCAGTGCTGAGACTCAGTCATTTCCTGTTGTCATTTAACTATGGCTACATGGAGCATTTAACAAAATGAAGGGTCATATTTGATGTTTAATGAATAAGGCTACCTGGGGTTGTTTGTTTAATAGGTGCATACCTTTATTCACTGAAAGGCAACCCTGGGAAAATCACTTGACCTTCTTGTACTTCACCCAATCCATCACTTGAGTAACAATAAAAAAGCGACAAAACTCCCCTAAAAACTAGATTACTTGAAAAACAAGCAGCATTTGCTTTGGGATTTATGAGGGAAATTATATGTGCATTGCCCATGTTCCCATCCTCTTACCCAAGTAGCTCTTAGCTTCGGTGATTGTTCATTACTCTGCAGATGGCACCAAGATATCTTTGTGGAGAACCAGATTGTTTTATTTTATGTTATGTTATGCTATTTTATTTTATGTTAATTGTCACTTGCAGGTGATTATAATTAATGCATAAGGAATTACATTTTCACACTACTTTGCCTACTTTTTGTAAAAGTGGGATGTTATATTTCAGTAGACCACTTCTCTTCAGCAAACTGCTTAATTTTAGGAAAGTGCCTGAATCTCACAGACAACAATGTGACTTCAGTATGCGCTTGCACTTAAGCCTCTGCTTAAATACTTTCTGAACTGGGAAACTACTAAAGAAAAAAAAAAAACAAGGCACATCAAACACCAGATGCTTATGCTAAGGGGTTACAAACACGCTGAGAAATGTGGGTAGGCCACCAGCAAAGCTAGATACAGTCAATAAAGATAGCAGTACTTTATCTTAAGCTTCAGTCTTAGTGTATTAATTAAAAACTCCCAGTGACTCAGGATACAATTATATTGATGCTATTTTTCTCTTTTATTCAAGAAGAAACTCACCTGATAATACTAATAATGACACTTACATAGCACTTTACGTTCACAAAGTGCTTTACCAACAACACATAAACTATGCCCTGGTTTGTATTATTTCTTTTACTGCTGCTACATAGCAGGTTTTAGAGGACAAGGAAGAGGGACAAAGCTATCCTGCAGTTACTGATCTAAGGGCTTCATCCAAACCCGTCCTTCCCCTGGGTTCCTGCCAAAGAAAGTTCGTTTTGCTTACAACTTTTGCACCACTTCTACACTAATTAAAATCATAAAAAAGAAGAAGATGAAGAAGAAGAAGAAGAAAGTTGTCTTGGTTCATATTATAGCTACCTTCAGTACCATCACTGCAGTGTTTGGACTGGACATAGATGAATTCTGTGAATCCTTGTGGGTTGTATTTAAAATATTTTAAGCATTTATCATCAGCACAATTTCAGACTCACCTGAGACCAAATACATGATACACAACTTATTTTTTAAGCTAGTTTAATAGTATAATCTCAATAGCAGGATGAATGCTGAGCTTTTCTGGGATACACACTGAGACATCCCAGCAGACATCCAAGAAGTGAGCTCACAGCACTAACTCCAAAATGCTGGCTTTTCTCCATGTGAAGCATTCCACTTCTTAGACACTGGTGACCACCCTAGTCCTGTTAAACTCAACATCATTAACTACAAATTTCATTCTTTTTGGTATTTCTGCACTAGAACATTTTGGACAAGTTCCGTACTCTTGTGGGAAAACCCACTGATGAGTTCTTCAATAACTTCTTCCACCCTTGTTGGTGAAGAAAGGAGTCACTTTCCTTTCTCCTTCCCTTTCTCCCTCTCTCTCTCCCTTTCTTTCCTTCTTCCTTCCTTCCTTTGTTCCTTCTTTCTCTACTTAAAAAAACTCAAAGCTCTGAAGTCCTCTTTGATATGCAGCCATGCCCAAGGTAGATCCCAGAACACCGAGCATCTCAGTGCCCGAACTCTCTTCTGAACTTAGCTAATGCTCTCAATGTCCTACAGCAGCAAGGTCTACTCAGGAGCTACAAGGGATCGTTAAAATACCAGCAGCCCAGACTTTCCTTTCCTTCCCCTTTACTTCCTATTCTTCATCTCTCTCTACTAAGAGAGTCTTTCACTCACACAGTTCAGCCGACAAAGTCCAACTCCAACAGATGTCAGTAAGCTTTACCTATATTCAGCTGTCTTGACAGAAGAGTACACATTATATTAGCCAAATACTAATCTGCATTAACCAGAAGTGTGACTTGTGTTGTCTTTCATAAAAGGGCTTTTTTGTCATCTTTTAAAAGCCATTTGCCCAAGTTCATGTGAGTAACTTTTGCATTATTCCACTGGCTTTTTTGTAGAGGCATGAAGCTTGCTGTAGTTGCTGAATTACTGTGCTGTGTGCGATAGTCATGTAGGTGTACACAGAATGCATGGCATGTAATCTTCAATGGATGGAAAATTGCTGGCACTATGAAATTTGTCAGCCCTTGCTTCTGGCCCCCCCCTCCTCACTTTGCAAATGGTTTTGGAGTCTAAATGCAAGCACATGAAGTATAAAGAATGAATTTGGCATTTAAATTAATGGTTTCAAGTCAGTGACAGTACACATTTTGTATGTTCGGGCAAGAAGCTAAAACATGGATTATATCTACTGAATGGTGATTGACCAGCACATTTTGTCCACAGGATGAGCTGTGGAAACAAATCTCAGATGTGAAATAGCTGTCTGACTTTCAACATTATATTTTCCCCTGTTTTTTGGCTGCAGAGTGTCTTTACCCATGAACCTGTAGAGTCCCTCCCAACCTGAACTAAGAAGTTTCACACTACAAGTTTTCAATGGCAGCCAATCTGGAGGACTGCATATATCTACCCCCAGACAGCTGCATTATGGAGCTAAAGGAACTGCATCTAAATTCATGAGCCGATAAAAAGTAATCTGGCTAAAGTCTTTTTTATACCAGAATATACACTGATAATCACACCCCCTTGAATTACAAATGTTCCATAACCATTCAAACTGGTACCGAGTTACTGACATTATTTGAAGTAATGACATAATAAAACACACTTTAAAAGACAAACCCATAATTTACTTGCTTCTCGCTTAAAAAATGTTTCAGAAATCTTTTGAGATCACAATTGATGGGATACCAGATTTCATAGACTATCAAAGACTTGAATATGTTTTAATAAACCAGGAAAATTAAAGTTGCTTTAGCTTACTAGCTAAAGATTTTACTTTTTTTTATTATTTCCTATTTTTTTTCCTGTTTCTTTTCTCCCTCCGGCTCAATTCTCTCTCTCTTGCTCTCTCTCTTACTTTCTCTCTAATATTTTAAAACCACACCTAAAAATTAATTTAAAACTATATTGACCTGCAGCTTTGTCTCATTAACAAAGATATGGGCTTTGCTTTTCTTTCTGCTTAGAGACAACACACAATGTTATAGGGGGTGCTCTAAAATGAGAGCCTTGATACACCCACTTTAGACAGTGCATCTAACTCACTATGCAGTGGGGTGGACTACCTTCCTGTCTATGCTATACAAAATGGTGATAATTAATAAGGTTGCTCAAAATAAGGCCTTGGAGGAACTTTCACTGTCGATCTCTCTTTTTAATTGGCATCTGCTGTTATACTATCTGAGGTTTCAAGGAAGTCAAAACAAAGTTAATACCCCTCCCTTCCTTCCACATAATGAAAAAGTCAAGCTAATTATACTCCCCCACTTTTGTTTTCAAGCAAAAGTTAATTTCTTATAGACAGTTGAACCAAGAAAATCAAACAAATTAAACCAACAGACTAAATGGTTATGTTACATTCGTCTCTCCCAATAACTTCTTACAGAGCTGAGTGAATCCTGTGTAAGGACAAAACAGTGAACAGTGAAACAGTGAGTTTTTAAGTCACATGATTGAGTATTCTTATGGGGTTTCTTGGACAGGTAACTTCACCATGTGTTGGCCTTAAAATGAAGAAGGGAAACTTGTTACTTCATGCATGAGTTCCTGAAACTTTTAGTTTTCAAATATGACAAAAGAAAGTTAATTGAAACAGTTGCCCTGGTGACTGTGAGTTAAAATGGTAGGAAATGTGATTACATATTGCAAAAAGCAAGATATATATTTTGATTAAAAACAAAAATAAAACAGGCAAGCAAAAATTGAAAAAGAAATCTCCCTCTTCCCCAAAGAAACCTCAGCACATAGAAATCAGCATGGAAATAAGTTTGCTTTTTTTTGTGGGAGATGTGTCTTTTAGCTGAAGATTGTGGTGAAAGGAGGAAATAAAAATAGTTCATTTGAGAGAGGTAGGGAAGTTTACAGTCCCTAATGTCAGGCTTTTAACTCATAGGATGTCTATAGTGAGTCCTGAGACTCTCAGTTTGCTTAAGTCATTTCCATTAACAGCCTTCATATCCAGTTTCTCATGTAGCTGTGTCCTAATCCCCTTGAATGTGAAAGATCTTTATTAAAAGGAAATGCAATGTAATAACTCTGCAATGACAGTTAAATTCTGTGGCTGTGGCCACCAGTCTTCTCTTAAGGGAAGAGTAGTGAAAAAATAATAGAAACAGTAGTTTGTTGAACCATGGTAGGTTCATAGGGGGATAAGTACTTTGCAAAATGCCAGAGGATGGTGGTTTTGTTACAGTGGATATCAAGAATTGAGTAGGTTGACCAAAGTTTACTTAGAGTGATTTTCCTTAGCACCACTTGTGGCAAATTGACTTCTGGAAGGCTCAGGATCTGTTTTCTCACACTATAAGCTACTTCTCTTTCAACACATAGACTTGTCTTTCAACACTTTGGGGTCCAACTGCCAGGGTCCAATACTGTACCCATTTCTGCCTTAAACCTTGGTTCTCCATTCACATGTTCACACTTACCGAGCATGGCAGCAAAGAGCCCTGCATGTGAAAATGCAGTGGGATGGAGCAGCAGAGGACTTCAGCTTGTCCGTCTACCCAACTTCACCTCAGCCAGGCACTACCTCAGCCCCCTCACACAGGAATTACTGTATTGTTTGAAGCCAGTGGTCCATCTAGTGGCTGTTTACAAGATATTTCAAAAGAAGATACCAAAAATCCTGCAGCAGGTGGTGACTGAATAATCTGTCCTTCCAGAGATGTTTCTATTTTTTCCCTGATAGTCAGAGTTGACTTCAGTCCTAAAGAAGGGCAAATTATATTGGTATATAAAGGACTTCCATCTATTTTCTGTTCTCCAGTTTTACCTCTAACCATTTCACCTGTGTTTTACGTCTTCCTTCATATTATCTTCCCTTTTTCTTTTCCTTTTTTTCTTTTTTTCTTTTTAAAATCAGGCAACAGATCCTATTCCATGCTCTCAAAGGCCAAGCTGAAGTCCATTGAATTGTAGGCTCTTAGTTAAGATCATTGACTTAGTCTTTTAGTCTATTTATATACTCAAAAGAAAAAAATACACTTCTTGAAATGAGAATTTATGTTGCTTAAGATCTGAAGCACCCTGGCAGTTCCTGTACCTTTCCAGTGGCTATTGAGGAAGCAGAGGGTGCTTTATCTGAAGTATTCTAACATAAATATCTCATTTAAGACCCTAAAGCTGGATTCAGCCTAGGCCTTCCCACCTGCAATACCGCCTGTAAATCTTTCCTTGCATCTCTCAGCCACCTAACTCTATTCAGCCGCTTTGGTTAAAGGGTGATCTCACTGCTGTCTCGGTGCTGTATTTTGGTCTGTGGGCCAGAACTTGCTGAACTATTGTAGGGCAGCTTGGCTCAGGACTCTGCATAGAAATAATCAATAATAGGTTAGTAACAAGAGAAAGCAGCATGACACATCATTGATGGAATTACCCTCTCCTCAACTGCAGTAAATTGAGGACAGACAAACACTTGCCTTTACATGGTCCTGGGGACAAAGACTGAATTAATTATTAAAGACCATGGTATCAGTACAACTGCTTTTCAGCCAGACACTTGAATACTCTCCCTTAATAAGAGATATCAGAACCTGGAGGGGCTGTCTGTTTGTTTGTTTTGCTTTTTCGACTGCCTATAAGCATAAATACCACTTCCTTAGTTAGAATCCATCTGCTCTGTTGACAATGTACTCAAATTGCAAGCAAGCATTTAATGGTGTCACGCTGAAGCTCAACAGAGTGGATGCTGAGAGAGCCTTAGGAGTCACTAAAATGAAAGGGCTTTTCTCTTAATTTCAGTCACCAGAAGACTTTGAACAGAACATGACATCTTAGCCATCTGAGCTTTTTAAATGCGACTTTGGCAGATACACAATGCTCAGCTCTGTGGTACCTAAATAATTGAGGCTTTGATACATCAAAGTACTAGCACCTTCAAACACTCAAGTAGTTTTATTCGAAAGATTCTTTTCACAAAAGACAACTAACTCTGCCATTTGAGATCAATGGATCCCTCTGAAACATAGTGTCCCCACTTTAGATTGGAACACATTGGTTGTTTACTACATATTGACTAGCAATGTCCCAGGTGCAGAAGGCATTTGATTAAATGCATGTCTTTGTAACGGCATGATGCACTACAAAATTACGGATGGCATTTGGAAGGGGGGAGGGGAAGGAGATCATTATAGCAGGAATTAGAATTTCCCAGAGATTGCACTGTTTATCTCTGCATTTTATTTAATTTTACTCCATTCTGGACACAACAGTCCTGATTGCTCCAGGACTGAGAACTTAAATTTGTGACAAATCAAAGGATTAGTCACTGGTGACACACTCTCTTCAAAGGCCATTCTATATCATCTATTGACTGTCTTCTCTTTAACAAGTTTTGCTTTGAGCTTTATGAGGTCTACTTCAGTATTATTTTAACAGCATCATGTTCCTCTTCCTCTCCCAGCTATCCTTTACAAACCCTGGCTAAGGCAGAGTATGAAACGGATATGCTACCCATAAAGATCCACATTTTTTCAGATTGAGATCTGTTTTGTTATTAATTATATTATAATTATTATTATCATCATTGCTAATTTATTCTTACTAGTGCACATTGTATAAGAAACCAAATCCTCAGAGGATCTAACGTCCTTAAACTGAGCTCTCTGAAAAATTTCCACCCCTATGTCCAAGACAGTGATCCTCAAACAGAACCTCTTAACAACTTCAGTGTCTGTAAAAGCATAGACGTCTGTGTTTTCTGGTATGAATTTATAAGAATTTAAAGATCTTTTTTCTCACGACTGCAATGACAGTTGACCTGGTTTACTAAATGAGTTTAGACTCATTTATGATGCTTCAGATCTTGACTTGACATGGTCTTGAGCAATCTTGTTAAATTTTGCCCTGATTAAAGCAGGGGGTTAGACCAGATGACCTCCAGAGGGCCCGTCCAACCTGGATCGTTCCTGCTTCTCTCAGAAATAGGCATTCTCACGCCACCACCTTCAAGTGACTCAGGCATTAGGCATACTCACAGATCACTACTATTTATGAATAGAATTGAATACAGAACGCAGCACAGTCGTTAGGGCCACTTTCATACGTGAACATGACAAAAAAAAGTGTTTGTGTTTGCCTTTACACTCTGTCACTCATTTAGGAAGTGGTCAAAATTGCTTATAATTTCTGTCTTTCTTTTAGTAGATCCAAACTCTTCTAGCTGGAAGATTGCACTCTATTTTGCACTCTAAATTTTGTTGGTGCAAAAGGGAACACACCATATATACTATATTTGGAGCTAAGTCTTTATTATTAGTTTAATTAATGTTTTAACTGTCTAATCAAAACATAATCTTTTTTCATTATCAGTTCCTTCCAACAGTACTAATAAACATAGTCCAAATTAAGACAGAAAAGCCTTTTTTAGCCAAAACTGTTATTCAGAAAACTTGTTAGAATCTGCCCCTTTGCTTTGCTTTAATGCTCATCCTTCCAATGTCGACAGCTTCAGACTTCCCAAGAGAAATGGGTGGGATGGAGTTACAACAAGTTATCAATGCCCCAAGTCATTTGCATAGAGGTGTTTGATGTTCATGGTGGGGCTTTCCTTCCCCTTGGTTTTCAGTCTGCTTGGGACAGCTCATTTACATTCTCTTAATACAGTCTGATCTCTCTTAACTGGTTCCCAGCCGAAGCTCGAAAGTGCACCATAGCCTCCTCCAGTCCCAAATAACATAACGAGACATTGTTTGTTACACAAACATGACTTAGATATTAAGTCTGGAGGTCCTGCACTGTCAGGTCAACAGAAAGCCTGTAGGCTCATACTAACAAAAATCATATTCACTGGGCTAAATCAGGAGAGTGCAATAATCATCTTTAGTCCAGGTGCTTACATGTTCCCATGTTTGAAGCTCAGCCATTAGGCAGCAAAGTGTGCAAGGGTAATCGGGCTAAAAGAAAAGATGACAGACCTTCACTTCAGTATTCTTCTGTAAAAGAAAAGTTGTAAGTTCTCTTATCTGTTTCTGAAATTGTTTATTTATATTATCCAGTGATAGGTTTTACAAACGTATTCATCAGAAACAATCGTGACAGTAACCCAAGATTTTCAGCCTCTCACATAAGAACTTTATGAATCTTTAGACTCTGAAGTATATCCTCTTCATCTGTTTCTGAGCTCATGATGATTGCTTTCCCAAGTTTGACAACTACATGCAGATCAGTGAATGGTAATTTAGTTTACGAATCTTGAAGAGATCTGTGATTCTCTTGGGAATTAAGTTGACTTGGGAGGTCTCTTTTCCTAGATGAGTTAGTGAAGCAAGAACCCCTACAGCAAAACATAAATAAGCCTGGTTTGCTCTCATCTTAAGTCTTATAGATCTATCAGCTGCAAAAGTAAGGTTTATTGGCAGAAGAGAGAACATTTTCTCAGATGCTGGCTAGAAAATATGTAGAATATGTTTTTGAACCAAGAAAAGTCCTATTGCTTTCCACAGTGCATTTTGTCGACCATATGTTCACTATGTCTATGAAACAAAATAAGTTTAATGGTATGCTGGAAGTCTTTAGTAAAAAGAAAAGTGAGCAAGGTGGACGGTCGTGCCATTTATTATTCCATTGAAAGCCCCTCTGATACCACTGCGATGGACCCTGTCTGACAACAGAATAGAGTAGTACTGCAAAGCTTCAAGCAAGAGATACAGAAATTTGTCTGGAAGAAAACAAGATCACTGGAAAACAATCTTTACAATTCTGTCCAAAGTACAGTAAGTTCTATATGTCTGTCCAACTGATGTACAGGAAGAGGAAAAATATGACCTCAATATTGCTGCTTCACCATTGACTCATCCCAGAATTGATACACTTGTGCTGTGGTTGCCCTGAAGTGTAATAGTGTACCATTAAATTCCAGCTGCAATATCATTATATTGCTATTAGGAAAGACTGCTGAGAAACACAATTTTTCAAATAAATATAAATTGTGAATGGCTGAAATATGAAATGCCCTTAAGTGCCCTGGAGTAGGATTTTCAAGTGTCCTTTTTCAGTGGGCAGGTTTTATGCTCTCCAGCAAAGGAATGGACTGGTTTCTCCTTCGATTTTTAGTGGTAGCCTTAGCAGGTGCATATAATAAAGAGCCATACAGAGTCTGGGCCATGACCTCCTCATAGCCTGGTGAAGACATTGAAGTTCTGCTGAGTGTTATCAGTGAGAAAGTCGACAAAATTGTATCTGTGGCCCCAAAGAACTGGTTCAAAGCTTGCTGAGGTTCTCTGTGCTACTCTGTTTTCATCCTCTCATTTTGTGCTGTTTGCTAGCTTGCTTTGTTTCCCTTAAGAGGGGGGCAAAAATCATCTGAGATACAACTCCATTAAGGAAAACAGAATAACACCAGGAAAGTATGTGGCCTTTAAACAAATGAAACAAATACAAATCTTTGGCTTTCATCAGCCTTGTCTCCCTGAAATTCACACTTCTCTGTCAAGAGCATGTTTTTTACACCTACTCAGCTGGAATACAGTACACACTGCATGTTGATAGCCAGCATTTTCACACCCACTTATTCATGCATATGCTAATAGTTTTCTCACTACAACTGCTGTGCTTTGTTCAGGACCGCTTACAGCTGTTTCAAGCGTGCACCACCAATCAGACAGCTTCTGGGTAATTTACACCTTCTCCTGGCCCGGTGGTATTTCAAAAGCTGAACATACAAGTTATGTATGACCATCAGCACTGACCACCAAGAGACTTCATGTTCTTTCATATCAACTTATAGGTGTAAAACAGATGGGATACCCAAAAGAAATAGTGTGAGTGATGTTAGTTGCAAGTGGAATGCCATAGTACACTTGCATACAGTCATTGAATCACACTTTGTTCACAATTTCCAACTGTTTTTATGATAATGCTGACAAATATGCATAGATATAGATGCTTTTAATCCTCAAGAAATATGGATTTAATAATTAATTTGTATTTAAGTAACTATTTAAAAAAGAGGGAAGCTGGTTTAAATCAAGTGTAGGTTGTGATCCCTTATTTAAAATATTATCCCAATTGTTCAACTAGTACGCCAGACTGCAAATTACAGCTTCAGCAACTGCCAGTGCTTTTTATTGCTAATTCTGCTGTTCTCTGTTCATTTAATACCTTGAAATTAATGATGGGAAAATCTCCAAAATAAGGTTGGACAAGCCTACCAATGACAAAGGAGGTGTTTTTCCCTGTTAAACCTCTGCCTTGGGATTTGGGAGTGCTTTCTTTATTCAACACTGCACTGTAACTTTCTGTGAACTTTGACTTATGGCATCTGTGGCTTTCATTGCAGGATCTGAAGACATCTGCCTAGCCCTAGCTGTCTCTCTCATCTCTCTGTTGGGGGTGGCAGAATGGGTGGTGTTTTCAAACATTGGCTGTTGCAAATCACAGCACTGAATACTAGCTTAAGCTCCAACCAACTTCAGTTTAATAATTAATTTGTGGGACTGGTAATGATGGCCATACACCCCTCTGTCATTCTTTGTTTTGGGAATTCATCCCCAAATTTTCCTCATCCTTATTCCTGTGTCCTTACCTATTTAAACTGCAAGTCCTCTCAGGAAGTGACATGTTCATACAAAAGTTAGCACAACAGGGTTCTGACTTTAGTTAGTAAAGGATGAAACATCTGAGCTTTCTGAAGTCTCTCCTATGATATGTCTTTGTCATAAAACAAGATTTTGTGAAACCTTTAAGATTAAAATAAATTAAATTTTGTCCAAAGATTTGATGAGAGCCTTGAAGGTGTTATTTGGGGGGATTCTTCAAAGTCTATTTCTGTAAATATTTTTGCAGTGTTTTTGTCCATGATCTTATGCATCTTCCCCCTATGTATATATGAGCTGGATGTACCCTAACTAAGCAATTACCTGCCTCTGGAGGTTCCTTGGGCACTGACTTCAGAGTTTCACAGGGACTCAGTTTGACTGGGAGTATTTGATCATGTAGTCTGACTTCTTATACTGCAAAAAGATTTAGCTTTGCTCTGATATGTTTTATTACAGCCGTTGATTTTAGTTGAAGTAAATCATTTCAATATTTTGAAGGCAAGATTATCCTATCTAATACAAACAAGGAAAAAAATGATGAGGTTGAAGTTGTGTTATGACATAAGCCTAATTAATAACTCAATGCTGCTGAAAGAGAGACTTACCCGCTCTCCTTTTCTTTGTCTATCACTCACACTCATGTAAGACACTTGACAATAAACTGAATATTTTTACCACCACATCAATGAATTGAATGAGTTCAGAGACAGCTTAGTTAAATGCATGAATTAGTGCAAGTGAAGGTGTATGCAGCAGATGAGAGATGGGGGAAGCAGGAGCAATGACCAAAAGTAAAATGAGCAAGGAAACAGGATCAGGCGCTGACCTTTGGGGAGAGCAGACTCTTCAGACTGGCTTTGCTGCATAGGGGTACAATGAAGCATACCTCACCAGGTCTCCGCATGACGAGGGGAAAGCTCCTTTCCTTCCTTATTTTTAGCTGTAGCATGTGCACAAGAAAGCCTAAGCATTAAAGCAGGAAAATTCTCCATAGCACGAGTAATCCCATGTAATTCCAGCTGGTCTGTTTTATTTGCTTATTTGGTTGTTATTGTTCTTTCCATTAAAACGTCACAAAAGGCTGTGTCATAAGCTTGGAGGTTGCTGACCATACTCTGGAAACACACTTTCCAGCCTCTAACAACTAGACCTGTCTTTTGTCAAAAATGGGAAATACATTCCTTGACCCTCCTTTCATGAAACTACGCTAATTGCCCTTAATAATACTTTTATCTTCTAATTATTTGTTGATACATTCTAAGGGTGTGAGGAATGAGAAATCCAAATCAGAGTTTAGAGCACTGACAGGTCTTTTATAATAACCAGGTAGGGTAATGATGTTGGAGAAAAGAGTTTGTGGGGGAGAGAGAAAAGGGGAGTGAGGCAATTGCTTGCCTGGCTTTCTCAGGCTGTTGAAATCAGCTCCATCAAATGAGAAGTGGTCTAAGTCAGAGTGTGTCTTAGATGGTACATTTCTTACCAAGCTTTTTAGAAGCGATACAGGGTGAAAAGCTTGCAGTAAATTTTTAAGCTGTTTTCTTTATTTATATTTAGAATCAATGTCAGACTGATCTGCCTTTTACTCCCTGCACCATCTCCTTTTATATTTTTTAGAGTATTGGACTGTATGGCTTTGTAAAAAACCTTTATGTTTTAAATATTTTAATAAGAAGAATTTTGTACTGATGACCTGACTAAAATATGCAGGAAACTGGAAGAAGGTGGCAATCTGTAGTGAGCTCTTGACTGGGTCAACTTGTGCTGTTTAGAAGGGATGCCTGGGCTGGAGCTATGTGATCCCAGTCTTAGGAACTAGGTGGAATCCAAGGACTCTACATCCCAAGAAAAGAAAATCAGAAGAAACTCCATTTGTTGAAATTCCTGAAGTTTTCTGCTTTCTGTAGATCTTCTTACAGAGCAAAAAATTATACTTTCTCTACTGACAGATTTTTCTTGGACAAAATTTCTTTTGATATTAAGTTATGGTACATTTGATGCCTCTAAACAGAGCATGGGCTAGAACTACTAAATATAGTCATGTCGACATTATTCAGATACGCGAGCCACACCTGGCAACACAGATGGTGTTCAGGCACAGAGAAGCACAGAGAAGTTCAGCTGGCCACTCGTTTGAAATTTGAGTAGGAGGCTTGACCTGTGAGAATATTAGACTTTGGAGTTCAATAGCAAAAAGAAAAGAGAAAAAAATCAATGAGTTTGGGTTTGTAAACCAGGAAGTTTCACTCAAATGGGAACATGTTGTGTTTCATTTTGAAGTTATTTAAGCCTTTTTTTCTCTTTTTCTTTTCTTACCCTTTAAAAAGATCAATTTCAAAATGAAAATGACATTTTGAAATGAAATGTTCTAGTTCATTCTGAAAATGTTGATATAAAGCATTCTGACATTTCCTAAAACCATTTTCTTTCATGTGTGCATGTGTATGTGAGGACTACTTGAAGGATGAGACTTGACCTTATAAATTCATACTTGTTGATAGAACAATGCAGGTAGATGTGTGCATAAAAATGTACTTTTTCTTTTGCTAAAAATATTTCACCCAGCCATAAAAAGCCCAGGGGAATAGCTGCAGGATTTAACCAATTATTGTGAACTATTTGAAGCAGAACACTGTTTTGCTGTAGGCCCCACATTGTTGCAATAGGCAATAGACACAGCCCTGCCTCCTTCCAGATCCATTTTCCATACCATCATGCAACAACCAATCAACAACAAAACAACAACAACAAATTGGCAACTGATTTGAAAGCAGCTGCCTTTTTTCTTTCAAGGGTTCAGTCTTCGTCACATCAAATAATATATATCAAGCTCCACCTACACCAGTAGGTACAAAGGTCAGAAATGCCCACTAGAATACACAGAATAAGAAAGGATCTTCTTGGTCATTCTGTCTTACAAGGCCACCATGACATTAATGATCTGGGCTAGCCACATCATAAAAACTAAATAAGATATTGTACCTGTTAAAAGACACACACACTTTGACTCTGCCACACATATGTTCTGTGGAGAGAAAAAAGGGCCCATAATCTTCTCTGCTGCTCACACTCAGATCCAAGGTCTGTGTAGGCCACTACAGCATAGGAAAGGAGTACTCGTTTTTCTGAAGGGTTTTGCAGGCCAAAATACCATACGGTCTTGTGTGGTTAAGGGATGCCATTCAGCTCAACATAGTTAATATCTCCAAATCTGGAGAACACTGGTGAGAAGATTTTATTGAGAATGGTCAAGCCTAATTTCCTGGGATCACCTTGGCTCTTATGTAAAAATGGAGCAGAAACAGAATCTAAACCCCAGCAGCTTAGGTATTAAACATTTCAGTGCTGAAAGAAGCACAGAGTCATATGCAAATCCTGCTTTATTGCCTCTCCTCTTTCTCTCTGTTTTTTTTCTGTTTTTAATTTAAAAACAAACAACATGTAATTGGTTTTAATTCTGCTTAAAATTAGGGAAGATTTATGAAAAAGGGACTTGAAGGGCTCATTTTCAGTGGATTTGATATTATTGATTAACTGATATTTAGACTCCTGAGGCATCGCTTCTCATTGTGCAAAATAAGCATAAAAACACTACAAGCAATTAATTGCATGGTTTTTGTACTATGCTTTGAGATGGCCTATCAGCCCTTTATTAATATTAATGAGAGGAATTAGTACCAAAGATCAGGGATCCATGATAGCTAGAAGAACCTGCAAGGACCCTCCAGCTCTCATGCTTTATTATTTTTTAATCAAAGTGGCTGACTTGAAGGCACAAAATTAAAGAACGGAGTCCTTTATGATTCCACAATGATTCAAATTAAAATGATCTATACTTGCATAATTCCAATGAGCCATTTTGTGCTAGTTAAAAACAGTTAAAAATTGCATAAATGCATGATTTAAGGGCTGCAGCTTTCTAGTCTTAATGAAAGGGCTGGTTTTGGTATATTTTTCAACTTGCACATGTGATCGGAATAAGTCCACCGGAGAGGAGGAAGGGAGGGAAAATATATTTGACAGCAATGTTCTGCTAGTAAGTTACCTTGAGAAAAGATGGGATTTGGGATCTTAGGTAATATATTCTGCTGGTCTAAATAGACAATTATCTTCTTGTAAGTACATAAAATACCCTGTCCTAATATTATTTCTGTTACAACATGGTTTAAATGTCTCATCCAAGATGGCTCTTCTGGAAGGCACTGTCTACACAAGTAGTTAGTGATGAAGCAAACTGTGAAGACCTGGCAGTATAAAAAGACAAGACAGGAATGGAAGGGAAAACAGTGAATAACCTAAGGTCATCCTACAGGTAAAGAGCAGAATGAGGGCTGCAACCAAAATACAACTATGCAGTAGTAGTCAATGGATCATACTGCCTCTCTAATAGTTGCACTACTATAATTTATGTAAATGTAGCCAATCGATGAATTTCAGAGAGCTATATTATGGAGGTAAGTATAATTCCTCCCATTTTGCATGCAATAAAGCAAAGAATAACAAAAGAAATCCCTAGATCCAGGCTCTTTCTTTGTTGATCCCTGAAAAGAAAGTGCATAATTTATGTAGCACTGACATACACTAGCTAACTGAAGCGTTGATATCTGTCTAATCATTACAGTATGGAAATCAGTGCAAGCTGTAAAGACCCTCCCAAGACTCCAGAAAATTTCTAAAGCCACTACTTTATACTGAGATCTGTTTCACTGTGCCTAGGGTAAGCACATTTCCCAGGTGAGCTAATCTGAGGTAGGTGGTGTTTGCACTATGCTGGAATCATGACAACATGATCGTACTCTTTTCATAGTGAAATTTTGGTGAGGTCTAATGATTAGTTCCTCTTCTGAGGCAAGTCAAAGTGCATTGATCCTCAGTGCCTTCAACAAATCCTCAAAGAACCACAGTATGGATTGAAAGGTACAGTTCAAATATCTACAATCAGCCCATAATCTGCATATCACTGATACAGTATAATGGTCCGTTAGAGTACTCTACCACTGTGTATTTAGAAGTCCTAAATCCATGGATCATGAACATGATAGACTGTAACTGTTCCTTCAAAGAGTTTACAATCTATCCTATCAATGTGGATTTAGAAAACAGCAAATTTCCATGTGCATAGCCCCTCTGCATACTAAGAAACCTTATGCAGTCTTAATGGACAGAAGACAGGTTCATGGAAAGCAGGGACTTTTCACAATTCTCCTGCTAGAGAAAAGAGAGGATTCACTCATATTCATTGTGTTTCTTTTTTCAAACATATATCAGATCTCTACAAGCTATCAATTCTGTCACCATTAGCCATGGCAAGAGGTTCGGCACAGCCTTCCTGACAGCATAGCTGTAGCTCAAAATCTACAAAGTTGAAGCACGTTGATGTATTACATGAATTTTGTGATTGGGAATAATTGTCAGGTCCCAGTTCCTTAACTGGTGTAGTTAAAATAGGATTACAATACTTGCATGAAGCTCAAAGCTCCTGTGATGATTTGTACCAAGTATTGTGACCCTTAATACTTCATTCCAAAGAATGAGAACAGCGCATGAATAGGTTGACTTTTCTTACACTGCCTGATGAGAACCCCACCGTATTAACTGGAAGGGTTTATGGGTTGATTCAGTCCCTGTGGTTTAATCGCTATGTTCCCCCAGTGAACTTGCATAAGGATATCTATCTTAGTCAGCTGCGAGTTTAGCTTTTCATGATACAAGTCTTAGCTGTGTTTGCTTGCTGCAAACCCAGAGGCATGAGTTCAAGCCTCACCAAACTTAAGGCCGGCCCGAGTAAATGTAAACGTGTCCTGGGGCATGCAGGCTGGTAGTCAAAGGCAGCGTGATGCGGGACTAATCACGTTGTGCCTCTGACACTGGCTACAGAAACTGCTGGGCCTTACTCATGTCAGCCTCATCAGGGTGGATTCTTGACCTTAGCGATGGCCTTGTCACCGAGATTACCCATGAGGAATTTCTAACAGTTGAGATACCCTCCACTTGAAATGAGGAGGGAGAAGGCAGCACAACTGATGCAAATTGTCCGTTTTCTTTAGTACACATGGGGGGTAACCTCAGTGCAGTTACACCAGTTCATGAATTTAGACCAAACATGGGTATGCAGAAGGCTACAACCCACTTCCTAGATGGAGTACGACCACCTTCTTTCTAGTTGGCAAATATTAGTGATAATGTATTTTCATTTCAAGTTCTTAGGGGACCTTGTTTACCAGATGAACTGCTATAGCCAGTGGCTGTACGGGTGCATCCACAACAGCAAACCTCAGTGATACGTTAGATGGCAGAAACCCACAAATGGACGTGAAGGCCTCGTACGGCTGCTTTTCTCTCTCGTGGTGTTGTGGCTGCCTTTGCCCAGCTGGAGCTTCCAAACAGGCTTCTGTGATTTTGCTTTCTGAAATTTGCAAAAGAAATTTGCTCAGGGACTGAGACGGTGCATGTCGGATAACAAATCTATATGGCTGACATACAATGTACATGGTCCAGAATGTAAGGCTTAATAATGGAAAACCTGACAAAACTATAAGTGGTCCTAGTGGGCAACACTATAATACAGTGTTATTATGCCAGGTTTCCAAAAACATATATTACTCAAGAACTGAAATTACTGTTTGGCAGCCCAGCAGCTTGTAATGCATTGAATAAACTATAGTTTCTGACTAATATTTGCATGACTCTCTAAGAATATGTAAATGTGACAGTTTCCCTCCTGGAAAAACTAAAATCCCTAGTGAACTGAAGGGCCAAACATGCAAATAAACCTCATGATTCACACATGTGTCTTTCATTTAATTTTTCAAAATGTATTTTGCATTTTGATTATGCTACAAAATGCAGCATGGAGGGCAGAGCAGTGAGAAAAATAGAACAGTGTGTACAACATATTTTTCATATCAAACAATGTGATTTACTTTAATCATTCTAGGAGTAACAAATAACTGCAAGTGCATGCTTTGAATGCCTTCCAGGTGTATATAGGCAGGTTCAAAAAAAGTGATGCTGTTTATGCTCGCACTTTATAGGCTGTAGGCCTGATTTTTCTCTCAATCATTCCAGCTTTCCTCTAGCATAATTCTCGTTTTGACTTTAACAGAATTGTACATTATTTTTAGAGGTGTAAGAGCAAGAGGAATCATGCCTCAGACACCTTTGCCATGGCAGAATTGAAGCAGTTCTCTTTGGGTACGGGTATGTTGTCTGACATAAAATTCAGTATTATTCATTTTGATGCCCAGATGCAGTCTACAGTGCAAAGACACTATCTGCGTAGGTGGAAACTCACTCAGGAAATATCCCCCAGCAGCCAACCTCCCTAAGCAATGCACCGTTAGCAGAACGCAGCATTGGGCTTCCTCAGCTCTTAGAGGTGTGAGAGGAAAGTATTGCACTAGTTTCCTCTCCCTGAGGTCGGTGAAGACAAAGAGCAGCAGAGTAAAATATACTCCTTAAAAATTGCCCTGCAAGAGCAGATGGCAGATGTCCTCCGGCAAAGCTGGTTACAGAGCTTTAAGACGTGACTTCCCCCAGCCCTCTGGCTCACAGCCTCCAACCTCTCCCCCACGGATATGTAACAGCAAAGGAACGTCTAGCTGCACCTCAGCAATTCAGTTCACAGTTACATCCACCAGTGTAATTGCAACTTAACTTCCAAGGAGCACAGCCAAAAAGCAAGATGCTAGTGCCAGCACCTCTGTGGGGGGTAAGCAAAGGGGCAAGGGAGGCAAGCGGAGCGGTGGCAAGATCCAGGATTGCTGCAGGAATATTTTCCAGGAGATACCTCTTGACACCCAAACACTGGTGCTTTGCTAGTCCCTATCATTGCTGCACAATATCTGCAAGGCAAATGTGCCTCAGAATTAGTTTACCTAAGCTGTCTTTGCCCCATATTAAGATTAGAATATTTCAGACTCAGCTTTTCATACTCAAGACAAACTATTGTGGTTGAGCTACAGCGTATTCGTAATCGTTTTCTATTACTTGACAAATGGCATGAAGTAGTGTTTACTTTCTTCTCTTTTCACTGCTGCTTTTGAAAAAAAATAAAAAGAATCAGTTTTGTTTTGTTTCGGTTCTGCAAGATGTTTTTGTCTTCATCAAAAAAGTGAACAAACAGCAAACAAACCAACAAAAAACCTCACAAAAGCATCCTTTTTTCTTTCAATTTTGAAAAGCTGAAATTTTTCAAGCACTGTTTTCCAGTCAGCTCTAAGATAATACAAATAATAACCAAGGGAGACCAGAGAAGGTGATATTTTCATAACTGTCAAATAATGACAACATGAAGCAGAGACAAATATCATCCTGAAATTAATCGCTCAGAGTGGATCACAGAGAATGTCCTCTCTTTCTATCCAAAAGATGCATTACATTTTCCTATCTTTATTCATATACAGATTCAGGCAGAGAAAGCTGTCCAAAAGCCATTTCTTAAAGATACCACGAAATAGAAAGGTTAATAGTTAGCACTGCTAAAAGTCCCATTATTAAAACTGCTTTGCCATGCAATACCAGGACAAATGGAAAATGAAAATTAGCCTAGACATCTACAACCTCGCAAAGGAGACTCAGAGTCTCTGGGGTTGTCATTCCAGCATCTTTACATGATAATCAAGCAGGTTTTGTGTACTTACTGTAGTTAATGCCACCTCTTCCCATTTTCATTTTGTTGCAAGCACAGAAAATATAACCAATAATGTGCATGTTCTTTTTTTCTTTGAGGGGAGGAAAGGGGGAAAAAAAGAATTTAATTGACAGATAAAACGGATGTAGAAAGGGTAATTTCATTTTCCATCAGAAGAAGTAAGGTTTTATGTTGGGAATTAAATTAACAGCACATGAAATTGGCTTTTCCTAAGTTCATATTTTTTAAACTTTTTTTTTTATAAGAAGAAGAAGGAGAAGAAGAAAGAAAAAGACCCCAAAACCAAGGTAGAGTTATAAAAAGCCTGACAATGAGCACAGACGATTTCCAAAGATGATAAAACTTCTCCATTGCTGTGTGGTTGTGGGCCTGCTTGCTTTTCAATCACTCTGCATTTTCTGCTTGTGTGATACTAAAAAGTTATGCTTATAAATGTTTCCTGATTTCTGTGTGTGATGTTCCATCTTTCGACTCCAGCTGGTTTCAAGCTGCACTCCCCATCCCACATCTTTTCCTCTCTTTCCTCAGCTTATTCATGTTGCCTGCAGGTTGTGATTTATCTTTGCAGTTAATACATTTGTATTCACATAATTTTTTGCTTCTGTTTGGCTAGGCAAATCTCTATTGGAATACCAATATGTACGGATTTCCATATTGTCATCACTGACAAAATAGCAACGTGGAAGTGAAAAAAATCTAAGTGATGAGCGAGAAAAAAATATGCAGAAAATGGAAAAATCATTCTGTAATCACAGAATATGCTGGGCTCCCCCTCCGCCCTTTAATGCATAAAAGTGAACTTAATGAAAAAAAAAAAAAAACTTACTAATGTTGTGCTTAGGAGAAACAAAGAGGGTATTCACAAAGCAATCTCTAGGAAGAAATAAATGAAATGATAATTTATCAAGGCAAGTGTAAAAATCAACTGTGGACCAAGGGCAAAAGTGCACATGCATACACACACACACACACACACACACACACACACACACACACACTTTATCTGTCCACGAAATAACCTGGATAAATGATAACTACTAAAACAGAGATTGAGCAGTATAATCAGCTAAAAAGGCTGAATGCTTTTGACAATTTTTGGTTTATAGGTGAGCTGAAAACAAATATTGTTCTCAGGCTGAGTTACACGACAACAATAATGATTTTTATTATTTTTATTCTTAAAATTTCTGTTGTTGTGTTTTCACTAGCAGAATACCCCTCTATACCAGAAGGTCAAATTTTGCAACATGTTTGCTTAGAATTAAATTTCTAGTCCAACCTTCAAGGAATTGAATGGAAATGGTGTTATTTTCAGAAGTATCTCATAACTTTGAATGTCCCTGAAGTGAACACCAGCTCCAGGTGCTGTGAATCTTCAGGCAATTTTCCCATCTATAAATATGCGTGTACATATATGCTGGTGTATGAGTGCACGTGCATGTTTGATTGTATAGGTAACATCCTTTGGGGGCAAGCTACAGCTACGTATGCGGGGACAGGATCACAGAGGCCACATGGGAAACCACATTGTCGAGAAGGAGATTCATCTTTTTTCCACTGAAGTCAATGAAAATGTCACCTTTGATGGAAGAGTGGTGGTACCATGGTAAAGAGCTGATTAAGGCTAAAGGTTGGTTAATGAATACAAATAATGTTCATATCCATGATGATGTGTGGCCATCAATACCCACTGATGTCAGTAAAAAAGCCCGGCTGATTTCAAAGACATCTGGATTAGATCTCTCCAGCAAAGTCTTTTAAATTAGAAAACCTATATAATCAGATTTGCTCTTAACACAAATGGCTTTTAAAGCCATAAGTCTTTTCATTTTTAATTCTTTTCTAACTATTCACCTGATCGTACGAACATTTACTTCCATAATTAGACCTTATTTGTCTGCTTGTGTGAGTATTAATACAGCAAAAATTAGGTGCTCAAGTTACTTTTGAGGGAATTTTAAGACGAATTGTCTTTGTTTAGATATTATTCAAATTACCCAAGTAACTTGCTAAAGCTCTCTGCTATGGCCAGCAGGGAAACCAGACACTTCTGAAGGCCTCCAGAGATTTCCAAGTCCTGCCTTTCGGCACCAGCCTCTGCCCCACTGCCTGTATACAGAGTCAAGGCATCTCTATCCATGTGCTGAGTGGGAATGAATGGAGGCAGCAAAGACTGGTTATACAAGTAAATCTTTTTTGAGGCTTCTCAGAAGGGGACTTTGTTTCTGTTATCTTCCTCCTACCACTTTACTGAATGAATCAATGAAGCTCAGAGAGGTAGGTGCAGCCAGATGTGGACCTCAGACCTTCCTCCAGGAGAGTTCAGGAGGAACTTCCTTGTCTTCACTCTTGGCAAAGCTTTGATGCTGGTGGGCTCTTACCCTGCTCTCCAGGGCACTCTGTACAGCCTAGCAGGAGCAGTGGCTTTTCTAGAGCCACCAGATAAATGTTTGTATCTGGAAAGAAAGCATTAAGGACTTATTTTGATTACAAGCCTTTTAGGATGTCCTAGCAGAGAGTATGTTGATTTTGATATTTAAAGGTATGCTCCTTTCTTCCTATTTTCCCTCTTCTTAGTTGATCTTTAGTGAAGTGATAGCTGAGATCCTGTGAACAGATTTATATGTTATCCTGGTAACTTCAGTGAGGGTGGTTCAGTTGCTGAGTAGTAGCTGCAAAGAAAGGTGGGATTCGTCTGCCTGAGCTTAGATGTCTGGCTGTGAGCCTCTAACTCCAAGGCAGTCATCCTGGAGAAACAATGGAGGGAAAGGGGTACCTCCAAGGAGGAACTGCTCTCACTCCAGGACAGGTGTCCAAAGCAGGCTCAAAGAATCCTTTTCTGGAAACATTTCTTTCCATTGATTGAACAGGGTCCCCTAAGGTAAATAGTTAGGATATAGATATGCAATTTCTAGACATCAGTTCATAGGTGAACATAGTTTTGATCTGGTAGAAAATCATTCTGGGTGGAGGAGAAATTTTGCATCTGATCAGCAAGCTGACCTGAAGTGTCTGCTGCCAGGGGGTTCCTGGCTCTGATGCAAAGAGGAAACAGGAAAGTTCACTGGGGATGGGGAAAATGTATATAGCCAACCTTTTCAGCATCATACCTGGGTTGGATTAAGCAGGAGGTGAAACTACACACAGGCCACTATGGCACCTGTGCAAAAGGCAAAGGTTATTTAGGGAACAGTTTGAGAGACTGGAACAACCTCTGACAGGATTTAAGAAATTTTACTTCCTTCTGTGCTCAGGCCAAACTAATTGATTTTGCCCCGCCATCTCTCATGTATACTTCAGTTTGGGCAGATATTTAGTAAGATGAAAACAAAAGTCTCTATCAAAACAAGTAATATCTTGGGCATGTACAGCTCTGCCTGCAGAGCAGATGAGAGAAAGAAGGAGCAACACATGACAGATGTCAATCATGTTACTTAATACATTACTGTATTAAATAAAGGTAAATGGATGACACTGAGAGTACTACAGAACTCGCCTCCATAATGAGGGCTGAATTCCAGTGTCTAAGATGTCTAAGAGCTTTGATATATATATATATATGTATGTATATGTATAAAGAACCATATACCATATATATACACACACAAAAATATATACCTACATTTGTATGTACTTACATATATATTTATGTGTATATGTTTATACAATATGCATAATTATGCATATGTACAGTTAAATTTATGTATGTGCCTCTCTCTATATGTGCATACATATATATTTCATTTCTCAAAGTCTGCTTTCTCTTCCTGTTCTTCTAGTGCTGTAGATAAGATCTGTCAGCAGGGGGGACACTTCACAATGATAAAAATTTACATTAAAATTCTTTGATTGAAAAAAAAAAGAACATGAAGAAGAAGAAGATGTAGGGAAAAGAAAAGAAAGAGAGAGAAAGAGAGAAAGAGGGCAAGAGAGAAAGAGAGAGAGAAAGAAAGAAAAAGAAAAAGAAAGCAAGCATGTGTGAGAGAGAAGTATGCATTTTAGGATAACTGCATTCTCAGAACATAAGAGCTTTATCTTGATTTCAAGCTCTCCTTCTAACAATAAGGGATAGTATCTCAGAAAATGGGACTTTTTTTTTTGCTGACCTACTAAAAAAATAAAGCTCAGTACAAAAAAAAAATCTCCGTTGCTGAGATATTTCCTTTTTCTTACCTTTCTGCTGATAAGAGCTCTCAGTGTTTCTGGATAAGAAGAGATACTTTATTGTCTCCTGCAAAGATATAAGAGAAAAGAGGAGAAAAAACAATGCCTTTTGTTAGAAGGGAAACTAACTGCAATTTGAAGAGCGGTTGTAATACACAGTATTGCTGAAGGCAAACAGAAACTAAAAAGTAAGCTCTTTAGAATATTATCCTTCCTTAACATTTTGATAAAGTTCCTTAAAATGGGAGCCACTTTTGCCTCTGCAGCAGTTTAATTTCCTATAATCATCTCTGATGGAACAGATGATACACACAGAGTTACCCCAGGTATTGTTTAAGTGGGGACTGAATTACTTTTATACTGTCACTAAATGATTGAAAAAAAGGAAGCAAAACACGTTTTCAACACTGCTTTGCTTCCATGCTGCAAGCCCAGCATAGTGATGCTCTTTCTAATCCTGTTTTAACTGCATTTCAGAAGTATTCACAAGTCAATTTTTTTTTTTAAGCTGTTAAAAAGAATGTGAAGGCGACATAGGGTAGAAAGCAGAGGCAATGTTCATTATCATGCCCGGAAGAAAAGGACTTTTTGAAGAGAAAACCCACAAACTACAAGACTTTGAGGAATTTGCTAGTTATCTTTTCCACTTGGGTGACTTTAGGCTTTGCTACCAAATTGAAACACCATTTTCTGAACAATAATACTATACATTTTTTTGACATCACAAAAGAATGCATAAGGCATTTTAAGGCATAAAAAATGTATTTCCCTTATGTAATCAAAACCAAAACTCTATAAATTATAGTGCAATGTACAGTCCAATTCCTCCATTCAATGCATTTAAATGGTATGTGTTGATTAAGCTCTTAGTCATTTATGTTAAATGTCTAATGAAAAGCTCTTTGAATCTGGTTTAACCCATATTAAATGCCCTAGTGGTGCCCCTGGAATTAAAAGAGAAGAAGAAAATTAATCCTATTCTTTGTTCCCTTTATACATTTTAATAAATTATACTGCATCTTCCTAATGCATTTATGTTTCAGACAAAATGCCAAATGGTTTGATCCTTTCAACAAAAAGCCAAGAAACAAATTTGCACATTAAATTGTAGAGTGATTCAACAATCCAAGGCATAGCGTTTTCCAGAAGGAGATGATGTGTTTTCTATGTTTCTTAATAAGCCTGCGTGGTGGTTTCTGCTTTGTATGTAAGCAGGCTCTGTTGAAAGTTTGCTAAGTTTATTTTTTATTTTTCTTTCACCCTGTACAGCTTAACAGAACAAACACAATTTTCAAAATGCAATAGATCCCAGAGCATAATGCTGTGTTGGTACAAGGGCTTCTGTAAGCTGGCAGTTGACAGGAGCATAGATAGCCAAAATAAATTCAGAAAAGTCAGGGTGTCCTCTTCATGCCTTATTTACGTAGAACCGTAGAAATTCAGCATTGGAAGCAACCTCCAGAGCTTACCCAGTTGCTCCTTCAGGTCTAAGGTCAAATCATATGGTCAGACAATCATTGAGAGATGTTTATCAAACCTGTTTTTAAAAATCTTCAAGGACGGGCATTCCACAACCTCCATAAGTCACCACTTTTTCTCTTCTCTATTCTTGCAAAGAGAAAAACACATCCGACACATTCCCATCACCATCTTTGCTATCCAGGATAATTTCTTTGGTTTCAAAATCAGCTGACTATTTCTTGCTCTCTATCCATGAACCTGGAAATTATTGGATTACTCTACTATTTAACTATCTTTTTTTCATCTGAAAATGATCTCCTTGTGGCTCTGCAGTGGCCAGGCTCATAATTTGTTTGAAGACCCAATATCTTACTGCTGAGAAGTTTAGCGAGCCCAATTTAAAATCTAGTGAGAAGTAAGTTTCTTTAAATTTTGGACCAGGCCAGTAAGGTAATTTTCAGATTTTCCCTAAAGGTATATGAAGACCTTAAGAAGAATAATTTTTGACAATAATGATGATGATGATGATGATATAAATAATTCAACAACAAAATAAAATAAGAGGTGGAAATACTCATGTTAACAGAGTTCAAGATATGGGAATTAGAATGCAAGTGAGAATTGTTTATGTGTGTATGGTGAAGTGTATAATGGAAAAAATAAATTGCTCTTAAATATTCTGCTTTTTCCTGATAACTAAAACATTTCTTTAAAAAATATCTAAAACTTGCCTGGATCAGGAAAATCTTTATCTGTAGATTTCTAATGAGAATCTTCAGACAAACTTTTAAGCCTAAATGCAATGTACTATTCCAAGACTTTTATTTCTTTATTTGAAGGGGAGACTATTTATATGTTTTGAATCCAATAGCGGTTCCAAACTGAAAGGTGCTAACAGTATTAAATACGACTTCAAGACTAAATCTTCTGGGAAATGAATTACAGTGAGAGTTAGTGGCAGAATATAGCTCGATACTGTGCATTTTGGCTGATTTATGGCATGTGGATGGCTACTGAAGAGCCAGAGGTTTCAAGGTCAATGGCCACTTGCCTCAAGGATAGGTCTGGAGGCGGATGTTCTTGATTTGCTAAGTTTTTGTTCTAGGTATCCCAGAAACTGTGAGAGCGTGGAGGCTACAGACAGTGATGCTTCCAAGTTCTTTGTCTCAGAGACAGTCTCAAGCTGCAAAAGCTTATTCCTACCTGTATCATGGAGTCAGTAGCAAGGAAGTCCCAAGAATTCAGTTCTTGACGTTCCTACTGCTCCTGCCCTGGAATCAAGACCCTGGTGGTCCTGAAACTCCAGAAGACAATAGTTCAGCAGAATTTTCAGAATAAACTTTTGGATACACATGGGGAAGTCTGGGGACCCTTAAAGTCTTTCAGGACTTACAAACTCTTCACTGAAAAACAGAGTTCCTAGAAGCTCTGAGCACTCTCATCTTATTCATGTCAGTTTAAATTTCTGCAACCAGGATCCTAGATAACCTGGACCTTCAAGTTTCCTGCCACAAAACTGGGAGCCTGAAAACATGATAACTTTGTGCCCAGTAAAAGAAACCTGGGTACTCAGCACTTCTGTCTTCAGGTCTTCAGTGTCTAGAAACGCCTGGTTCCTCATTTAGCCAGCCATTTCTAGACCGTTCATAAATTAAAGGTAGTAAATTTGTGCATAGTGTCTATTCTGGCAGCTGTGTAAGTCTCAGGAGCATATTTAATTTCAGAATCACCTTCTGTAAGAGTATCTGATATGAAAGAGCTTGCTTGCCTGTTTGTTTTAATGCAGGATTTCTTACTCTGGGAAAATTTTTTAATGTCAGAAATGTCAAAGTTGGGATATAATCATGGGTTGGGAGTTACTTATAGCAACTCACTTTGTTATAGCTAGTATTGCTAGAAGAGAACTGGAAGGAGCTAACCTGACTGGGAATGAGGAAATGAGGGTATCAGCAGTGGAAATTTAGGAAGTTATATGCTGGGCCAGCTGTACCATGTTCCTGCTGGGTAGAGCTGTAAACTGCAGTGCATAAAACTGCTATGAACACTTCTGGGGCCTAATGAAAATATAATTTAAAATAATGGAGAAATTCCCAAGAAATTCAAGGACACTGTTGATGGGCATGAATGGGATATAAGCAGAGGAACCAGTTGCGTAGCAAATACCTCTACTAGTCTTATTTCAGGTAAATAAGAAAGAGAATGATAGGAATCCACCCTTATGAGTGGATTGAAAAAAAGACAGTCTTCTCTGCCCTGTGCTGTACATTCTCCCTTCCTCATGAAGCCATGCTCCAAACCACTGTCACAGGCAGGTGGTACATCCTGAAGATGAATCAGCATCAGCTCACGAACATCTGCAAAGACCTGGCGCAGGCTTTCCCAGTTTGCATTTGCCAACTCGCTAGTCAACAAACAGAAGTTAGTGGCAGGTTGAGAGAGAGGGGTCCCGTCACCTGCAGATGTTTTGTCTAGAGAAAAAGTGGGCAATATTGGCTGATGCTTTTATGATAGCTCTCCTCACTCCAGATCTATCTGAATATTCATCCACAGCCATGCTCTCCACTCTCCCCGTGCCATGTTACAACTCCCTTCCACAGGGCATCACTCACCTTTTCATCCTAAGCTGTAAAATAAATGGTTTGGGCTGAAGTGTTCTGTTGGGCACAGAACAGATGGTACTAGCCACAGGGAAAAAAAAAAAAAAAAAAAAAAAAAAAAACAGCAACACCTGGTTTCAAATACTCAGGCAACAAATCCCCTGCCCCCAAAGCCACGGCTCATTATTCAGTCCAGATAATGGACCATTCATACAAACTCCTGCTATTTAAACTTCAGCTTCTGAAACTAACCAGGCTCCCCAATTCCTTCAGCAGACCCAGCTTTGCCTTGGCTACAGCTGTCCCCAACTGTTCTCTGAATGGACTTTTCTGTACATCTGAAAACCTTTCCTACTAACAAATATATACAGCTTTAGCTGTTTCAAGCTGTTTTCTGTATAATAGCTCCAGCAGCTCTCCTCACTTCGGTGGGCTCCTGTGGAGCTATTATCTAAAAAAAACATATTCTCTGGTCTCACATCTTCATTCATTAGACTTGCCATCTTCTGAATCATTTTTTTTTCTTCTTTTACCCATTATTTGACACATCTGCCTAAAGTGTTGTATTTACCCTCAATTCCTTCCTAGCTTCTGTTAATGGATATTTACCAGCTGTATCCAAACTATAGACCAAGGAGCAACTAGAAAATAGAGAAAGATCACAAATGCTCTTTTTGGCTCTATATTTTGTGAATCTGGGCAGATTTCCTTGTACTGTAGGTTTCTTGGTTATGTCTTACCATTTATCATCAGAATTGCACTTTTGTTTGCAGAATAATGGGAAATGGTAGGGGGTACATACAACTCAGATGTCAGAATAGTAGGTCATATCCATAACTGGAGATCAGATCTCTGACAGTTTGAAATCTGGACCTATCTTTTGTGATGCAGTAGCATTAGGGACAGCAATGTTCTCTCTACATTATTGAACCTTACATGGACCTATATAGTCCTTATGGGTTTATTTCAGCAGTCTGAACTCTCTAATTGTCTTCTTTTTATTTCCACGCTCAGAAGAAACTATCAATAAAACCAATATCTTTTTTTTTTTTTTTTTTTTTTTTTTTTTTTTGCAGGACCCCAAACAGCAACAAATAATTGATTTAATGTCCCAGGCTTTCTCATTAGGGCCACTGTGAAGGTTTGGACATCTTTCCTAATCAATGAACTGTGGGAATAGGGGGAAATCTGCAGTGACTTCATTGTCTGCCTGCCACTTGCAAGCATTATCGTAAGTTATATATTATATGTTAACAACAGATTCAGTAGATCAAAAGCTTTGTTTATAGAAAAGCTTTGTCCTAGAAATAGAAAACTTTGATGCTCTTGAGTAATATAAATGTTCTTAGTATATTAGCTAGTGACTACAGAACAGCTGAAATATTCATCTCCTGTCCAGAAGACAGGATTAATTTATAACCCCATATTCTTAAAAAATGATCCCATTATTGTTCCTCTATAATGTCCATTTCCTGGCCCCAAAAGGAATTTTGCCAGAGCAAGGACAGCAAAGTTTGGTTCATTGTGTGTTTCAGATGATTTAACTGTGATGGATGTTTTAAATATGAAGTAAAAAGATAGAACATGAGTTTTGACAAAATATAATGAATAGCTCCTCTTTTTTCTTGTCTCATCTTGTCACCTTCATAAAACTACTATGAAATCTAGTTGTTTAGTGGATCTAGAGACCTAACATAGCTGGTAAAAAATATAGCTATAATGAAAAAATGGTTAAACGGATAAAAGGCACCACTTTATTTATTTATTTTCATTTGAACTGTGAAACTCATTCTTAGCAAGGAATGCTGAGACAAGAAATGCAGCTGGGCTTACAAAGAAAGAGAGATAAGAGGAGTATCTAGATTTCAGATATTTATGTGATATTTTGCTTCATCTAAACAAAGCAAAAAAAAAGAATGTAAGATAAGGAAAGAGATCTAAAATCCTTAACCTTAGAAAGATTTAAGAGAGAGTCTATCAAGCATGTATCAGCAGGGAAAAAGAAAGACCAATGACATTTTTCAGGGGATAAATTAATATCTAATTTATAGTTTACCATATGGTCATTTCAACTTCCCTCAGTGCATATAATACCATTGATTTCCAGAGAAGAGGGCATATGTCCCCATGCTTCATGAAGGAACTGCATTAATGCCAAGTACCATCAAGGCGTAGTTGAGAGGAAAAGTCTTAAAGACCCTATATGCCTCATACAAATACGTGCCTGAACTGATTGCAAACTCTGTGGCTCCTTGGTGTGTTGTATGACTACATAATGCACTCAGAGACTATATTATACTGGGCTCCCCAGTGGCTGGGGGAGTGACAGTACATGGGTCTCGTACTTGCCTCTGTCCAGTGTGAGATGACATCAGGGTCATCCCCTTTGAGTAAAAGCTTTTTTCCTCTTTCTTTTTCTATTTATTTATTAGAGTTCTCCACCACCACCACCACCACCACCACCTTCCTTAGGGAAGTTGCTTACCCTTAGCTAGCAACCTCTTTACACCACAGTAGACCAGCAAATCTACACAAGGGCTTCAAAGCCTGGAATGGCATAATATGGTTCTTCAACAGTTAAGCAAACTGAGACTGAGTGATTTGCCAAATGTAGCTAGAGAACTGTATATAGGACTTAGAAGACCTGACTCCCAGTCTGGTGCTCTACCCATTAAATGACGCTCCTTTCCTCAGCAATGCTTCACAAAGCTGGTATGATTCATCCACCACCTGCCATACAGTACAGCAAGGCCTGACTTCTTGCAGCAAGATTTACATCTAGGTGCCAAAAGCCAACCACATTTTGCAATTAAGGGACTTCTTTTTTCCTTGCTTTTTCCCTAAAATGAATTATTTGATTCCATAGTCCTTAAAGGTTTTCCCTTGCTTTTAATTAGATAATTAAACCCCGAGTTCAGATCATAACATGCTGCATTAATGGTATCTATTTAATCAAAATGTCCATTTGTTTTCATTATATTAAGTTTAGTGAGAGATGCTTAAGCGAGTTTCATGTTAGTCTGGCTTTTTCCTACTCTTGGCCTTTTGTTATTTATTCTGTATATGTCTGTAAAAAAAAAAAAAGACAAGCAGATATTAATATAACAATAAAAATAATTTTGGTTTTCCAGAGAACAAAGATATCGATGGTATGTGAGTCAGCTGGCATAATATTGTTGTAGTAGAAATGGCATGGTTGCACGTCCAGCATTTTTGAAAGTTGCTAGGGATCATGCTCAATCCTTCTTGCAGTTCTGATTTCAGACTGACTTTCTGGATATCAACTTTTGGAATATTTTAAGGAAGCTGCATTTGAACCATAGGTTCATAGGACACTGAGAAACAGAGGCAACTGAAAACATCGATCACATCTTAAAATCCTGCCCTGTAGATTTGTACAATAACTTCCACAAGAAACCAGGAATTTTTCACAGCACACCACTGACTTTGCTGTCATTATTCCCCATGAAGCCTTACTCTGCACCGGATAATAAACTCATGTTATAATAAATTCATGTTATTCTCAATGATGCTGTATTTTTAATATGTATTTGTTAGCTTCCCCCCTCCTCCCCCCCCCCCCCCCCATCCCGCAGTGCAGGAGAATGGCAATTGTGCTTAATTTTTCACAAGATAAAACTGAAAACAATGAACCCAAGTAGTATGCTAAAACCACACAGAAAATGAATGGCTACCTGTCCTGCGACTTCCTTTTAAAAGACCTTCCTGGCCTTGCCAGAAAGTTGTCAGATAATCATCCTTTAACATGACAACTCCATTAATGCCTGCCCTGGCTGTTTCCCTGGCCGAGTCATAGCGGGAGACCTCTCTGATGGCATACCAAGTGCATCTGCCCTTTTCCTCCGTTACCAGCAAACGAGGAATTTTCTACAAGCTCATTCCATGAAACCAGATTGGGAATGACATTGAAGCCTCTTGGGTGGAAACAAAAATGGAGTCACTAATGAGGAGCATTTATTCAAAGACTTGAATATTTCAAGATCCTTGCAAGCAAGCATGGGCTTGTCAGGACCATAAAACTGAGCTTATTGATACAAAATATGCTGTGAAAACTCACTACAGTCACACAAACCGGACTTGAATAAGTACATCACTGTAATTTTCTGGTGCGAGCTTAATGTAGAAAAATGGTGTTCAAAGCAAGGCACTAAAATGAAAAATGTAAGGTTGCTTTATCAGTTTGGGCAGGGCTTGTTATCTTTTTATGTTTACTTCCAAATTAGAAAAGAAAGAAAGAAAAAAAAAGAACTCCAAACCCTGAGAAACTCATATCCTTTTACCTTTTTGTCAATTGAAATTGAAACATTTCCAGCTTTCTGAAAAGAGCTGTTTCTTAGTCCCTATAGTATGAATTCATATAGCACCTAGAACGCTGACACACTAGGACATTAAATTTTTTTGAGGGAGGGAGGAAGGAAGGAAGGAAGGAAGGAAGGAAGGAATCTTTTTTTCTCATCTTTTGTATCTTCTATTTGAACTACTATAATTAATTATATACCTACTACCATGTAGGTGGCAGTCATTTCTGCAGAAAACTCAGCCAAAGACAGGATCGTGAACTGAGTTGGAAAGAAATAGAGAATAATGTCACCATTGTGTCTAGTGTTTCAATATCTTTCTCTAAGCTCAAAAAAAAAGTACAGATTTCTAATCCAAACTTTAGATTTCTAGAAAGAAATTTGTGGTTTGATTTTCACTATTGTTAGGACCCCCCCATATTATCTATTTTCTCAATTATGAACATACTTTAGGTGCATTTGGCTACACTACTCCTCTGCCAATCCTATGGTGCACCCTTTTCTTATTACATCATGGAACCTGGTAAGACATTGTCAGTACTGATGAGAGTTGTTTTTGTTGTATTTAAAAATAAAATTATTCAAGGAGTATGCCAACAGGACATATTACACCGACTTTTAGCTGCATTTATTTGTATATGCGCAGCAGTTAATAGCTTAGCTGGGCTTGAATGCTGTGGTACAAGGTATTGCATGCATTTAAAATGGCTGTATGTTGGAAGAGCAGTACATGCTGCCTTTTATAATCCATGCTTCTGAGAGATTTCAGTGGCCAAGTGAGGTCTTCATAAATCTTATATCGTTTGCAAAGCATAATATGGTAATTCAGATACTTTGGGAATGGACAGAACTGTTTGTGAATTAAAAAAAAAAAAAAGCTACATGTTTTTGATCCAAATATCAAGATTTTCTAATATGTTTAGAAAACTGACAGTTTCAGTCTTAATCCTATTCAATCGAATGTCTTGGAATTAATGCAGCACTCAACAGTCATAATTTATGGCGCAGTGTAAGACCATTCGGACTGAAGCCTTGCATCTGACGTCAGGCTATTGGGAAAGGAGCAGCGGTGGGGGCGGCCTCTGCAAGCCATCCTGCTACTTGCCAATCTTATTTAAATTTTATTGCTGCCCAAATTGGAAAGATTAGATGGTAATTAGCAGTTTCCCCACCAGTCCTGATTCTGCCTCTCTAAACAATCTTTTGATAATGATCCTGTCCCTCCTCCCTACAACTTCAGGGAAATTTCAGAGCCAAATATTAAACAGGCAGTTATGAAATTGTGCTCAACCACCTGTTCTCTTGACCCGTGGCTGACTCACTTAACAAAGGACTGTATATCTCAATTAGGCCAGGTGATCCCAGCGATTGCCATTTGATAATTAGCGTCAGGCTCTCCCCTTCCCTCAAGTTTATGAAAAGCTCTTTTCATGAAGATACCTTCTCTGCTAGTGAAAGAGATGTCAAAATGATGGCCTGTCAAAAACTTAGCTAAAAAAACCCGCATAGTGTAAATATGAGTAGTATAAATAAGGAGGAATTAAATATTATGACTCTTCTTCATAGAAAAGATGTTTGAAGGGTGATATCAGAGATACAAAATCATGGATAAGATCAGCTAAACTGTATCATTCCAAAGGTTCGTCTAAAACAATATCCTGCCTTCGAAAGTGGCCAAAAATAGATGTCCAGTAATGAGTATAAGATCAGGGTTAGTATATGTGATATTTCTTCTCGCTACCCTCCGAGCCTCTAATAATTGCAGCTCAGGGTTTTTGAGCTGGAGATGGGTTCTACAGATGTAATTATCCTCAGTGACCTTGTCCGGTCTCCCCTTGAAACCATACAGGCTTTCAGAATTGACGACATCCTGTGGCATGGAGTTCCATGACCTAATTAATGCAGAAAACCTGAATAGAGAGTGATCATTCATTATTTCTCAGAATACAAGAACAAGAGAAATGATCAGGCAAAGGTTGAAGGCAGAAGAACTACTTTTTCATGCAAGGCACTGTGGATGTCGTTGCTGCTGTGTGTTGTGGAAAATAAAAGTATAAATGGATTCAAAATGTTTTGACATGAAGAATACATCTAGCCATGGCTATTAGAGATGTTGATTTAAATATAGCTTTTAGCTCTGGAAGACCAGTCATTTTGGGAGATTATTCAGGAAGATGAATCCTGTCCCAGTATACATACTCCTTGTGTACATACAAACACTTTATAAATCTACCAGTTTGGAGGTATGATTCAAATGGCTCTTTTTATCTCACCAAGTAGATGCCTTTATAAACTAATCAATGCTGAACTTCCTTCACATCTTTTATGGATGTGGCAAGGGAATATATTAACTGTGATGGCAGCAAACACAAAAGGAGAAAAACTAGGAAACAGATAAATACAGTTGGAACAACATACTTGCTGTTTACACCCTGTCTATGAGAGCCATCATCATTGAAAATCCTTGTTGCCTCACAGATCCTTTAAAGCATTTGAAGAGGCGGTGATTAGGGGAAGGGGAGTTCGGAGAAACAGTGTAGAACAAAGGATGGAAAGACAACAAAAATAAGAGTAAGGGACTTAAAGGAAGGGAAAAGAGGCAGAAAGATTAGGTAGGAAATCAAGGAAGACAGGAGAAAGGAAATATTGGTTAAAAAAGGGGGGGAAGTGTAGGACTAGTTGAGAAGGTAATGAAAAAAGTGAGGAAATAGAAAAAGAAGTAGAAAAATAAAAAGAGCCGAGAAAAAAGAAAAACATAAAATATAAATTAGAGATAGGAGAAAAGAAAGAGAAGTATTTGAAGAATGGAATGGAACAGCAAAATGCAGGAATAAAGAAACCAAAGAAATAAAAGCCCTGAGCAACCTAATATAAATTTGAAGTTGACCCTACTCTGAGTGAAGCGTTGCACAGGACGACCTCCAGAGACCCCATTTAACCTGAATTATTCTATGATTCGAAGAACGAAAATACCTACATGTTAAGCTTAAAATAGTTTTGCTTATGGTTGTGGTTGTGGATATATTTGCATGAAGGATTTTCTGACTACAGTAGATGAAACATTTTTGGAGATGGAATCAAGAGTCAAAGATTCTGTGAGTCAATGACAGAAGGAAAATGTGTTTATTTTCATTACAATATCTATGGCACAGGGAACATGGATTTCTACTAACTAGCCTGTAGGCTGAGGAATTGGCCTAGACCTTGGTATAAAAATATCTTCCCCAGCAAAACTGGGGATGACAGATTATTATCTACCTGAGATACAACTCAGCTATAACCTGAGGGCATATGCTTCTGCTTTTGCAAAGAAAGCACTACCAGACCTTAAAAGAACATAATGAAGATCTCAAAGTATTGCATGAAATCCTCATGGTATGCCATTGTCCCTATGGAGAATCATTTCTCTGCACATTTACTTGTACAGCCACAATGCTTAAAGACTCCATCCATGAAGAGGACCATTAAGATTAATGCATGGCAAGGCACATTGATGCTAAAAATAGCTAAAATAGTTTCTAGTTCTAAGGGCCCATGCAAAAAATGAGACAACAAATGGCTTCTAGTAACAACTGGGGAGTCTGAAGAATTGCATAATGATAATGATAAAGTAATTCAGGCAGTGGCATGGAGTATGGGCCCGAGACGTGTAGACTCTTTCCCTGGCTCAGCTACTTGATCGTTTCATGAACTTTTCAAGTCACTTCACAGCTTGATGCCTCGGTTTCCTTACATGCAACCTTGAGATAAAGATATTGCTATTTTATGCAGTATACTTGGAGAGCTACTGCTGAAAGGTTTATAAAAGTACACAAGAGTTTCTTTTAAATGCAACAATACAAACGAAACGAAGGCATTATTTTCCTTGAAAGAGTGAAGTATATCCCAAAACAAACAATGGGTTGATATCTTGCCACATCTTTAACCAGCTCATAAATTAATTGCCATGATTTAAAAAAAATAAAAATGCTGGCCCGTATGCTAGAAGCCCACTGAAATACTAAACTGAAAGTTTTATTGCCCTCTGCGATCAATGCCACTAATTCTTTGAGTATTTTTACATACACAATTGCAGTTCTAGGCCTACAGTCTCAAGTGCGTATTTGGAGACTGCTAATGGAAAAATCAAACACAAATACTGTTTTCCATTCTGTTCCCTAGCTCATGGGACTCATTGTGATAAGACAAAGTGGAGTGAGAGACTTTCTTCTTCCCTCGCCAGCCATCACAGAAGAACACAGGTATTTTTTGCTTTCTTCATCTCTAATAGGCTAGAGTTTTGCTAAGATTCTTCAAACAAAGCAGCTCACTAAGAAAACAGATGAGAAGAGGTAATTGCACAAACTGACTGATGGCAATTCTCTGCAAACATTAGCTGTGCCGTAACCTCGTCAAAAAAACAAAAAAGAAAAATTCCTAAATATCTTTTAGATATATCTGTAATAAGCAGCGCTGGTTGAGTGAGGTGAAAGCAAGGAAATTCAAATTTTTTTTAAGAATCACTTGTCTGGCCATAGTCATCTTCTGCTCACAAATGTGGTCCACTCAGGAAAAAAAAAAAAAAACCTTATGGACCCTTTTCCCTGGGTCCATAAGTCCTGGACAAATAGCCAGTATGCCTGTGTAAATCTTCTCAGCCCCATCTCAGTTCTTCCTCTCAGAGCAGGAACAGAGCTATCTGAATGGCAGATTCATTATAGAACAGAGTAGTGAAAGGGTCTGGAGAAAAAACAGGACAACCTCCTCTTGCTCTCCTGGAAAGTATTGGAATAGAAAAGACTGCTCTGTATGTTACAGCAGGAGGGGTCTGTGGCTACATCTATACTAGCAAATTAAGCAAAGAATAATTTAGTTTGGAAGAAAGTTTGGAGCTAAAATCATGATATAGGCTGGTCTGGCAAATTCACAGTATAACTAATTGAGTTCCAGTACCCAGCACTGTTCCTTGGGACAGTTAAATTTTCTACCGTAGTCTGTATGTCTATGGAGGAAACTGTAGGAACAGATGGTCCCAAATGCAGGGAGTGGGGAAAGGTTTTAAAGTACCGTAGACTCCTTCAGCTGTGGGATAAAATCCTCCAGAGACAAACTGTTCTCCTCTCTTTGAGAATATTTTGGCTATTTCTAGTGTAGTGAGGGGAGACAAATAATTTTGCTGAACTTCAGATGTCACTTTGTCAGAAGGATTAGAGATGTGACTGTGGTATGCTTTTTTTTTTCTTTTCTTTTTCTCTATTTGGCATTGAAAGGATCCAGTTGGCCAGACACAATTCACTTCTTTGAAAAGCTGACCAGAATGCCTGATTTTTGTAATAAGAGACTAGAGACAGTCCTTTCTCTGAAAGCAGTGAATCCAGGCACATGACATCTCCTCAGCATGAGGGAGTCCAGACTCCTGCAGAACTTAAGATCTCCCAGCCAGTGGGCTGGTAGCGATGGTGATGGGAAGACACATGAAGTAGGGAGGGCCCTGGCAATTCACTCCTCCTTTTAAATGCTAGTCACTCTATGGCCAGGAACATAAACTACTGTGGAAAAATCAAGTCCTAGGTCACTTGTATTGTTGGTACCAGGTTTCTTTGCATTAGTGAGATTCAGATGCATTGAATAATTTTCAGGATGTTATTTTGTAGTCCTTCTGCAGTGCATCTATACATAATTTACTGGCAGGTCTACCCACAGACTGCTACTTTCCTCACATACAGAGCAGCTCTTCTGCGTTTTAGAACAAGTCACCTGGTTTCGTATCTCGGAGAGGTTGCTCACCACTGGCTTATTCTTTGTCTCCAAAGTTAAAAGCAGCAGCCCTTGAAATATATTTTTCTCTGACAAAAAAAAGGATTTTTTTTCATCTTTGTTGTTTGCTTGTTTATTCCCCTATTCATTCAGAGTCTGCTGCCACCCTTTGGAGTCCTTCTGGTTTGCTCTTAATTAAAATGAAAACCTCACAATCATTTCTGATCTCTTTGCTGTACTTTCTCTGAGGTCTGGTTGTTTGTGAGGTCAAATAACAGCCAACCAAGCAAAAAAAGGACAGTGATACCAATTCCCTGTGGCTAGTGCAAACAATTTGATTGCTATTAAATATCCATACATATAAATGTCCTTGGAACCTCTAGGATGGAAATTATCAAAGAAAATCCTCACACTCCCTTTGCTTGACAAACAGGATTGATGGATCAGGTACTCAGCTGGTGTAAAGTGGCATAGTCACAGGCTCATTATGGGAATTTTCAGGTAAATTTTAGGTTGTTGGTGTCAGTCAGTGACTCTTTAAACCTTACATGGTTAAGTTTCACTTTTTAACACAATTGCACTTTCTTACAGGGACGATTGCTGCTTACCATCAGAATAAAAGCAATTTTCATGTGAAATGCATACACAAAGGGCCACATAATTAGCAGGGAATCATCAGTCAATTAAAATATCCCAATTTTTCTGCAGTTCTTCCAGAAAAAAGGCCAAAGACCAAGCCATTATAAAAGGGCTTGCTACAGACCATCCATCCACCATTTGATGCTTTAATCTCTATATAGTCAAATATCATCAAGAAAACAATGCCTGAACCACAGTGAAGGAAGTTCCTGGTGGGTAACTGCATTAGTGACTTTTCCTACTGCATGCAGATAGGTGCTGTAAATGTCTCTAAATTGCCTAGAAAGTTCTCTTGTGACCCTAATGAAGCACAAGAAGTATCTGCCATTTTGAAGAATGGAGAATCAAAGATAACCCAGTGGCATCCTGAAACCTGGCATTGTTTTTCATGTCAGTGGAGCAAAATCTATCTTCCTAGATATAGGCATGAGGGTTGATTCTATGTGAAGCAACCAGCATGTTTTATTTGATTTCACAGCATGGTTAAATAGTACAACCTTACATTTCCAAACTAAAAATTAACACAAAGAAAGAAAAAATAAAACCAAAACCAGCTGTCAGAAGCTTCTAGTTCCTTAAGCATACCAGCAAGTTAAGAAGGTATATTACTGCTGATCTGACTCCTGAAGTGATATGTCAGCACACCTCCACTGACGTTAGCACAGTTATTGTTTTAAAATGCCCAACAATCTATTTTCATTTGTGTGTCTCAAAGCTTTCTCCTTATCGCCCATAATAAAAACTGGGCTGCAAGAGGCATAGTATACATGTTCAAGACTGTTATGATCATTTAGTTTGACCTTCTGTGAGACAGTTTGTCTTGAAAGGCAAGAATCTGATCATGCGGACTGCATTTTATTTACCGAACGAGCGAAGAAAACCACATTTGTTTCCCGAGAAGTGGCTCTCAATGGCAGAAAGTAAAGAACTGTGAAAACTTGAGATGAAAGTCATTGTGGAAAAGCACAGATCATATATTTATGAAGATGAATGAATGTAAGACAGGAATAGGCAAAGTTTGATGAGTGTTTTTCTGACCCTAACTGCCCACAAAAGCACTTCAAGTACCAGCCAAATGAAGGCAAAGGTGTAAGAGTCAAAGATAGCATATTAGGAAGTTGCTAGCTTCCTAATGAATCTTGTTCTTCTATAGCGGTCCAAAGAAGATTTATTTTGACTTGTAGACTCTTATCGTAGCCTCTTCCCATTCGAGAGAAAGCATAAACCAACAGACTACCTAATCAAGCATAAGGCTCCCTAAGAATGTGGAAAACTTCAGTGAATCATGAAGTCATCCCACGGTTTGTGTCTGATAACTCAATACCTGTAATCTTTGCTTCGCTTAACAATCATAAAGGCCGTTTAGCTTCCTATTGTTTTTCAGTCCTGAACACTGTTGCGTTGTGGAAAATGTGTAGTAAGTGGGCATCTGAGTGACGTCTTTTCCCTAGATGCTCTGTCCATTTTCAATGTAAGCGTGCATTTGCAGAGGCCTGGGTTACTCAAGGGACTTCTAACAATGCAGAAAACTTTTCCCAGTGAGACAGGTCTCCTGCTCTCTCCTGCTCAAAATGAGTCTGGATTCTGAACTAAACAAGTGTATTAAAGCTGTTATAAGTTTAAAAGAACCTGGGAGAAAATTAATTTGATGATAACAGTTCACTTCTCAGGACTTGGGAAAATGTGTCATAAACCACAGCTGGCTAGCTTCACAGCGTGTCCCCCTTTCTGGAAGTCTCAGCTTCCAGAAGACGACTTGGAAACAAGATTTGATATAGTAAATTAGTATGCCCATTAGTTAAACCCTTAACATCTTATCCTACCTAATTTGAAAGCACCCATCTTTCTTGAAACACCCGTCACTGAAAAAAAAATCATTTTTTTATCCCTTTTGTCTGTATGATTTTGAAAGCACAGTGAAGTAAATCTGTCCAAGACCTCAGATATTTGAAATATATGCTGAATCACTTTTGGAAATTATAGAAATAGAATAACTAGTCTTGAATCTTAAGGTAAGCTAGATACATTTCAATATTTTCTGATCAGAAATGCAGCTAATGCACTTGGAATTAGTCTATAAAAGCTACTTTGCAAATTCTCCTGATATCACTTCACATTATTTCCCCTTAAATCTCTATCTTTCTAAAGAACATTTCAATATTAGGTCAGATTATGAATATTAAAGGCTCTCCAAAAACCCACGCTAATTTTAAACTACAGGCACTGTGAATTGCAAATGACCTGAGCTAAGCTTCATAGTCTATGTGACTCATCTGCTTCCAAAAAAATCAGGTCATGAAATTTTCTGTGTTCACAACTCAGCTCCCTGAAATACGAAGTCAGTGCTATGATTCTCCCCACCTTTCTTTTCTGACATATTTTTAAAAGAGAATTTATAGCCTGAGAAAGACCTGTTGTCAGAGATTGACAGTGCCCCAGAGACTAGAGCTCTCTTCACGCGCCCAGTAGAGTTCCCTGAGGACAAGAATACCCCTCCTTGAACATAGCTGCCAGTGTGCTTCTGTCCTGGATCACCCCACAGGATCATATCGTCATGTGTGACTACAGCTCAATGACTTCCAAGATCTTCTTTGCTGAGATTCAGGACCAAAACATCAGACAATGACAACAGAAGGCCATATTCTGCAGAAAAGGTAAATCATTCATTAGCCCAGGGCTCATCAGTCTTTTGTTATCAGTCAGTGGAACCTCAAAAGAAAGATGAAAGCATTGGGAGAGGCCAGTCATGAGCCCTGACAAATTTTGCTTTGTAATCCCACCTCTCCCCATCTTCCTCTTCCTTAATGAAGGAAATACTGTCACTATTTTTCATTGCAATGCAATAAAAGTTATGACATTCAAATCATAATTGACCTATGCAATGGTGTGGAGATAGACAGAGGTTTTGCACAGAGAGCTGTTGGATTGCTGAACTAAAATAGATGATAGAAAATATAGAAGAGTGGACAGGATACACTTTTTGAGTGATTTTATTTTCCCTACTGTCTTCATCCACAAAACTATGGACTCCAAAAGACTGGAGAAACCTGGGGACAAGGTAATCTTCCTTAACCTTAGAAGGTCCCCAAAACCTTAAATTTCTTAAAGAGGGGGATTCATCTGATCTAGGAAGCCTATTTTAGGATGATGTATATTGCACTCTGGAGATGTCTATTTCTTTCTATCATTTATAAAGCAAACCTAAGTGGTGAAAAAATCAGATGCTTTTTGATGTTTAAATTAGTGCAAATCTTTTCCATCCCTACTTTCCACCAGCTGCGACTTCACTGGATAAAGCATTTTCTGGCCCCTGCGTGCCTACAGCCAGCAAGCAAGGGTACACAGTGCCCTGAATGAGCTGTTATTGTAATTGATCTTTAAATCTTTTCAGTAAAAATGAATTTGGATAGAAAGGACCTACTATTTTACAGCTGGAGCTATATAGTGGGGAGTTACTTCTGGAGGAGGACTTGAGTGGGTAGCTTAACATGTAGTGCACAAACCTCTTATTGGGTTCCAAACACTTTGTAAAAATTCTAATTAACCCTTTCTTTGTTTTTCTGTTGTTTCAGCTCAACAAACAAAAGGTCTTAAGTCTCTTACAATTAGTTGACCTTATGCATGGCAGCAGCTTTCCTAGATCTCTATTAGCATTTAAATGAAGAAAGGTCAGCTGCACATGCTATAGCTCAATTGTACAAAGCCAGCCAAATGATCGGGAAAAAGGACAATAATATAGTAAAAGTAAGTCAGGAAGCACACTTGGAAGCTATGATGGCTTAACCCATTGTAAAGAAAGGCAGAGGGCCAAGACGAAAAGTCACTTCTGAACTCAAATATTTCTTTCAGGTTATTTTGTTTGATTGGTGGCAAATTACTTTGCTGTTTTCTCTTCTCATAAGGCCAAAATCTGTTTGGCTTTACACAAGCATGAATCTGAAGTTACTTGAGATTCATGTTGCTCTAGATGGAAGCAGAATTTGACCCAAATGTTTTCTAAATCAAATCAGGTTACTGAATTTCGTGAGGTTAAAGGTTTAGTTTTCCACTTGGCTATTAAACCTGATGGTTCAGATTCAATCTCTGGCATAGAAGGCTCTGGCCTTTTTGCTGGAAGGATAGTGTTTTTCTAAGAAAAAGACTGTCTAACATTTGTTACGTTTCTTATACATTCTCCATAATTTTTTAAAGTATCACTTCTGGCCAAAGTCAGAGATAAGATACAGCATAAATGGAATATTGTTTTGACTGAGCACAATGTTCTCATAGTTGCATTACTGTGACCCTCTCACACTTGCTTTAATCTGTGGAAATTTGCTGTAAAATACTATAAAAGCAGGTATACTTGTTCACTCCTGCTGGTGTAATATTGTATATTTACCTATCTGACTGCCACAGGTGTACAAGCTCCAAATCTACATTACTAGTGTCACTTGCTCATAGTGCTGATCTCAGTGAAGGTGGGTTTGAGAACACTTGAAAACGAAACCAGTAAAGACAAATTCTTAACTCTTTCAGAGCCAGGCAGGTTACATGTTTCCCATATAATGCTGTCAAAGCATGTAATCATCCTATGTTCTGCCAGTGCTTTGAGGGTAAGAGGAACACTTTTATTTCCCCAGGCCTCAGCCTGGTAAGGCTGTGGTAAGACTCAGATGGCCCAAATGGCTTATGATTTATCTCCTAAAGGAAGTTAGAGTTCTGGGTATCCTTTAGAATATGATTCTGAAAGAAATGTCAAAAGTACTCCAGTAATTGGTCCACCCAAAAACCTGTTGTGGAACAAGGAACAGGACACATTGTTGTACTTTCAGGCTTGAGCACCTGTTCTGTTTGGTTTCCAAGTAGAGGATGTGAGTCCTAGTGTAATTTATATCAAAGTTGAAAATGGCTGAAGTAGGTGTTGTTGCTAAAAATAAAAAGGATTTGAATGTATATATTGTAACCGCAGTGTGGGGCTCTTCAAAGATAGGGACCCAGCTGTGTGCATCTGTGGCAGCTCTTAGAAGCCCATCCATGCTCAACCATTGAAGCATTCCTCTCCCATATGGCCTCGTGTCGCCTCTCTCGTTTTTTGATTTTTCCTTTCTATTTGCTGGTTACATCTCTTGTGTGTTGCTGTCATTTGCTCAACACAGTTCACCTTTACACTCAGCCATGCAGTCGACTCCCACAATCTGATCCATCTGCTGTCACCGTCTCAAAGACGTGGTCACTTGTTCGCTCACACACAACCTCCAGGCTCACCTGCTGCTCACGGTAACCTGCTCACTCCCCCCGCACAATCCCTTTCTGCCACGTGCATGACATTCTCTGACACTCCTTTCCAGCAGACACTTTTGCTCAAGGTGTTGCAGTTTGGAAAATTAAAATGATGGTACTATGACCTAAGCTCAATTGACTGCCATTCAGCACTTTGGCAACGGATCAAGCAGCAGCCTCTGATGTTTTACAGTCGTCTCCTTTTCAGGCACTGTGGTCAGTCAGAACGTCACAGTTACTGCAGGTTGCCTCCATGCAATGACAGACATACAATGTCTTTCCATTTTCTCCCAAAATAACACTGTCCTATTCCTTCCTTTGCCATTTCAGGGAGCTTTTACTAAACTGCGTCTTGGGGCTTTTAAAATAAGCTGATGAATAATGAAATAGGAATTAATTCTTTCCTCAGCCTATAACTACTTTGCTTTGTGAGGCAGCAGAAAGGCTGAGATCCTTCTCACTTCAGATTAGTCCTCTAAAAGCGAGGAATCTAATGAGAGAGACATTCTGCTATATGTAGTAGCAGGAGATACCATTCCCAAAGGGTGGGTCACTCCATCCTAAAATAGTAGCTAAGAAAACTTGGGTGAATTGCATTTTTGGACATACCTATTTCCTTCACAGAGAGAGCCTTGACTGTAGCCAAACTACATGCTTAACTATGAAGCGGATAAATTTTAGTGTGGTGATCCCACCAAAGGTGGTTATTACGAGAATAGTTCAGCAAATCTCTTCTAAAAAGATTTCTTCAGGGCTGTGTTTGTATAAATCGTGGTGCTCAGTGGTGCTCTGATCCAAGAATCAGATTTTTAATAGTATTTGTAATACTACTTAAAACAATAGGTAATAGAGCCTTTTCTATTTTGAAGGGTGCATTAGTCATCCATGATTTTCTCAGATGCAATTTACTTTAATAGATAAAATGACTTTTATTGTGCTACTTATCCTCACAATAGAAAGATAATATAGCTACACGGTCGATGTGATTGAAAGAAATCCTCCCCAAAAACATTCAGTTGACCCTGCAGTGTTCACTTCTGACTGGTCAAAGTCATGTTTTTGCTTATCCTTTTTCCTGATTGCCAAAGCTTGCCAAAAAATTTGGTCTCAAAATTTGTGCATAAATGAATAGTTTTGCAAATATTTATGCACATCGCTTTGGGATTTTGTTCCTGCCATAGTCAAACAAGGTCACTTGGTGTATTCATGAGAAAGCCAGATTTGCCTTAATGTAATAGATGTCCCAGACTGTAAATGAAAAATACTTTCCTATTCATTTCTGGTGGGTTTCAGGAGCAAATTTATTTGAAAAATACCACTCCCCCTATTTGCATTAGGTAACTGTTACGTGTTTTCACCATGCTAATGACTAATGGCACTGTAAACAAACTCCACTTACATCCAGCTAGGTCTCGTTTAGTTGCTTGCTTGCAAAACAGCTCACTGATCTTTGGGAAAAAGAAGTGGCATAAATACACCCCTGTTGCCTAATGTTGTGCATCCTCGGGGTCACAGGATGAGGAAACTTCTGCCCCATTCCTTTAGTTTCACCCTCAGTTGTCAGCTGCCAGCAAATCTATTCTTCTGCTGGATCCAGTCTGCTGCTTTTTCTTGTTGGTAAACAAGGCTCATTTAGAGGCTTTGCCATGACTTCATGACCATCAGTGCAGCAATGATGAGAGAATGTGTGTTAATCATAGAACGTTTTTAAACAGCAACAGTTGCTTTTAAAGGAACTTCAATTCTTTTGTTTGTTTTATTAATGAAAAGGGGAAAAAAACAACTACACGTCAACAGTGGGGTAAGCACTGCAACAGGCAGCCACCATGTAATAGCTGACACATTTCCAGACTCACTCCCCAGCTTATCATGCAGTAGCTTCATTCAGCTTGCACTGGTTTAACTTCCTTTTTGCAGCAAAGCTGGATGTCCATCTTTTTTTAGACTGTCCACCTGGATCAACATAGTGATCTGGCAAGCAGAGCAGTGTATTAGCAGTGTATTAGCCAATGTGACTCCACTGCAACATTTCTACAACACGCTTTATGGAATAGTTTCATTCAGACATATATTCTTTGCTTACTGTTTTATTTTTCCCAAATGCCAGACATTCTGCCATGTGTTTTCACACTCGTTTTCACTTTAAAGCAATGTGCGAGTGACTATGTGTGAAGGTGCATGTGTATGTGTGCATATATGAGTACTCACCACACTTGCTAGCCAAGTTCTACCCGAATAAAACAAAATGCCAAGCAGAAGTGCAAAACTCCCTTCATTTGCATGTCAGCTTGTGTACAAGACAGAGAGGAATTGCCTCTAATGATGCTTTCTTCCTTGTCAGTATTTAAAAGGACAAAACTATCATGGAGGTCACTTTTGACAAAAATATTTATTTTCTATTTTCCACAGTGTTTGCCATGGCAATCAGGATCCTGCTCAGTTTCTTTTTTTTATTATTATTATTTATTATTATTATTTTATCTGCACTGCCCCCTCCTCTCCTTAGCCTTTTCCCTCTTTTTCCTCCTTTGAAAACTCTAATGACTAGAATCAACTAAAATGTCAACATTTGCAATTCCAGAGCTTCATTTAAGCAATAAAAATAATAATTAAAAGGGTAAAACCTTAGAGAGATTTCTTCATTTTATATGGTTTGCCAGAGATGATACACATTCAAAAAAGCCAGTAAAAGAATTAATTAGAAACAGCTAAAGCTCAACAAGCTATGCAAGTTAATGAAGCAGAGAGGGAAATGTCATCTTTGAGACCCAGAACTACATTGGCTTGGATAATATATACTCCTGCCTTACTCTCCTAACTAAACCTCTTTTAATCTCTCCTCTAAAAAATCAATGCTAATGACACTGATTTACCAAGAAATGACAGGCAAATAATACCACAGGAGTTGTTCTTGTTTAATGGCAGCTTAGTTCTGAAGGGGAACAATGAAGATTTTATTTTGAAGTGTAGGTTTGGTTATTGCAACTGGCTTTCAACATTTGATTTTTTTGATTTTTCTCCTCTTGTCCTCTTTTGTAGCTAACCCTGGATTGGACCAAAACTCTTCTTCATTCCCTAAAAGATATAGGAGTGATCTTACTGATTCAGACCAGAAGAGATCCATGTAGTTTACTGTCTTGTCTGAGTTTCTCTTGCTTTTCCTTGACTAAATGAAGAACAACAAAAATAGATGCATATAAATAGTACTTACCAGCATGTCTTGCTCTCCTGGAACTACCTTTGCATGTTCACATTGCAGAATAATACATGGCATTGAAGAAGGCATTCATTTATTCTAAAAGTGTATCAGAAGCTGGTAATAAGAAGGCTATCAAACAAGACAAAGCAAAATGCACATTTCCTTTGGATAAGTATTTAAAAATCCTGAAAACAAGGTTGCTAAAAAAAAATCCTTATTTTGGAGAGCGTTTCGCAGTAATGTCCCTTCAGCTAACCTCTTGTTTTTTTCTAAATACTCCTCTCAAATGTTTTATATATGTTTCCTGACTGCCCTCAATATTATGGTGCCTGAAAATATTCCAGTAGTTCTTGGACAATTTTCAGTAGCTCTTCTGGACTATCTTCCAGCAGTTCATTGTAAGGATGGCCTAGGACTTGGATTATTTATGCTTTCTTCTCATTTTCCTAAACATTTTGTTCTTCCATTCAGAGATCTACAAAGAGCTTAGTGTGCTATATATTTACACATTGATGGTATTTTCGGTCTCTCTTTTTTTATCACAGTCTCCATCTATAAAAGAATGTTAAAAAAAGTCTATAAAAATAGGCATGCAATTGGTTGTTGACAGGTCCAAACAATCGGTAGAAAAGAAGGACATCACGCATAAGTCTAGACTGATGCTTTTGTAACAGATATGAAAATTTTCTTTAGTGTAGAATTTCTGCTTTTCTATTAGAAGTTTTAGTTATATTACGTATATGCATTTCTATTACTTTGTACACAGCCATAGAGAAGCATTTTATTTGCAAATGTTATTACTGTGATTATGTTATTGTTATGTATATATATGTTATTGGCAGATTTTGTCCTAGATTGATATATTATGGTCCTAGTGAAACCGGATAAAATAACCTGCTGCATGATCCAGATGGTTTCAACTGCTCCTAAAGCATCTAGAGAATAAGGATAGGAGGAGGAAAGCCTTCATGGAAATGCTTCTTCTTCCCATAGGAAAGCAAGGTTTCCCCTAAGCAAAGTATGGTCAAGTGGTTAGAGAAACTTGGGAAGAAAATAATCTCTTGCATTTTGTGCCAATCTCTACCGATATTGTTTTGCACAAACCAGCGATAGGTATCAGCTCTGCAACTCTGATCTAAAAAGATCTTGGTCTCAGTTCAGACAAATGTAGAGAGTTTACAATGCTCCATACCTCCTATTTTGCCCGTGTGAGCAGTAAGGTATAAATAGAATAATCAGTAATATTTTTCAAGTTATCTAAGAACCTGAGCTCGAAGGTGTCATATCCATGCAAAGCTTTATTACTGCTATCACAGTAGCAGGAGTGTTATGAGGACTAATTAATTAATGTTTGCAGAGTATCTTGTAAATGCAAAGTGCAATATGAGTATGGATCATTATTATTTATTATCATAAAAGATATAAAGATATATGGGAGAGACTGAGCTCTTTTCAAGTCCCATTTCTATTGCATCAAAGTGGGCATAAAAGCGCCTTAAGGCACCTGCTGAGGCTTTGAAAGCAACAAGGATGATCAAATGTCTAGGAAACATGATCACTGAGGAAAGAGCAAAGTTTATGCTAAAGAAGAGAAGACTGATGCGGTGCCTGATAAAAACCTTCAAATATGTAAAATATGCAAACAGGAAGCAAATAATCTGGTCTCCATATGCCCACTAGATACGGCCAGAAACAATACAGGAAAAAAATTGGGATGAAAATTAAGAAGACCCTTTGAAAAGGAAAGATAGTTTGCCTTACATTTCTTTAAAAGGGTTGTGGCTTCACTGCTGAAGGTTTATAAACATTACACATGTATCTGAGAAGAATGACTAATATATTTGATTTTGCCTTTTGAAAAGTTGCTGAACTACAGGGCTGATTTGGATTTTACCCAGACCAATTTGCTCTCAGTCTGTGTGTTGTCTAGGATTAGAGACTTTTGAACCATGCTTGAAGATGAGATTTTAGGGTGGACTGGGATAAGGCATGTGAGTCTTTCCTTTTCTTTCAGTGTTCAGACACAGTCCTTACCCAATTTCCAGTGCAAACTGAGTTCTGAAGTGTGCTTTCCATTTCTCCACCTGGTCCTGTATTTGTTACTGGAAATAAGGATAGGGGAGCTACAACTTGCTTCCCTGACAGACAGATGGGCATTTTTTTTCTTCCTCCAATGAAAAGCCCCTTTTTTATACCTGAAGTTAAACATGGGCTGCTATCTTAGTATTGACAAAGAACACTTTTTTTTTTTTCCTGGAGATACTGGTCATAAAAATATTTTGCCAAGGAACAAGATAAATATTGAATCTCAAAAAAGTGAGAGTTTTAGACTCCTGCAGCTTCCAAGAAAACTTGCAGCAAATATTTATTTTGACTTTTCTGCCATGGAATTACTTTGTGAGTCTTAGCATGAAGAATATGGCTTTTTCCCAGTTATTCTCAGTATTCCTGCTCTCAGGGTGACATCTGCTTTCCACCCCCCGCATCACTTTCACACTGTAATGCCATACCGAAGATGCTTTGACTGTGCCTGCACACCATGAATTCAAAAGAATAGTTAAGTTGACAGACAAAACTAGCAGTGCCGCCTTTCCCCATGTTTGCTGCTGAGCCATTACTTGGGAAGGTAATAAACTGTGTTTTAGCAGGATAAAGAATACAAAGATAGATTTGGAGGTGGGAGGAAAAAAGCTGGATTTAGTAATATCTTCCCTTTCAAAAACGTATACATACATGAAGTATCATTTCCTGAAGATTATATATATGTCTATGTACATATGTGTGTGCATGTATATATATTTATGTATGTAGCTATTTGTTTTCTTTCAGTGTTACATGATATATATATATTTGTTGCATATATGTATTTTATGTATAACAATATATGGTTTTATGTGTGTGTGTGTTGCTTATATTTATATATCTGTGTACAGTGAACATCTAGATAAATAACAAATAAATAAATAATGTTCTTAAGTGAGATACTGAAGATATCTGCAGCAGCAAATTGTTCTCAGCATTCTTGCTCATTTGTTTACTTTCCCCAAAGGCTTCCCTTCACTCTGAAGGATATATCTGTACCTCTGAGTGGTGTAACCTGGATGAAATGCTCAAACTGAAGGTATTTTGGACATAAGAAGAAGGGACTGAAGTATACTTTTCTGCTACTATTTCAGATGTGTGGGGAATCAGCATTACTCCCAGGCATACTGTATCTCCAGCCCCAAAAGAAAGCCACTTTCACTGGCTTTAAAGGGTACACCATATAGACCACTGTGAATCACAAACCTACAGTTCTGTTTTATTTCTAAAAGCAGTAAATAGGATGATTTCCTCATCAGGAAGGTAACCTCTTACAAAGGTAAGTTGTGCAGTGTTGCTTTCCATTCTGATCAAAAGACTTCAATAACTTTATTTCTTATTAAAGCATCTTTTCCTTTACTTGTTCCTGATGAAAGAACTCATTTAAACATGAAGGCTCAAGTATCTTTTTATTCAATATGAACAGGGCTTCTTTCTTTCTTTCTTTCTTTGAGGTCTGTAGTTCCTTCAAATTAAGTTGCTCCTTGCAGTTAATTTTCTGTGAAAGGTAATCCTCATCTCAAACCACTCTTCTGGCAACATCAGCATTTGATACAGTAAATAAATTTTCAGTTATCTTCATATTCTACCACTACCAATATTGTCCCACCACAAAATGTGATCAACTATTAAAGACTCCTGAGAACTAAATGATCCAAGCTCAGAAGCTTTGAATCCCATGATAAATTATACAAAAGAGGCACTTGAAGGGATTTGTAACTGATTTTGCCGCTTAGAATGCCTCCATTTCAATTAGAGGTAGCCAAGAGGCATGACACTGAAGAGCAAAACTAATAATTTTTGCTGATGTCAAGAAAGGTTATGGGAGGTAAGGGGATAAAAGCAATGACTTCCACAAAATCTGTGTAATTCAACTTCCTTTGTCCCTGTTTTCAGTCCTTGAAGGGGAGAAAGGCTGTTTCTATTTTGTATTCAGCTCCGCTAGCAGGGGACACAGCCCTGAGGAGTGGAGCCCCCTCACGATGGGATAACTTTGCTCAGATGGACACAAGAATGTGTTTGCTTCAGTGGTTGCAGACAGAAATTGCCTAGTTGGTTTCATGGTCATGATTTGAATTTAAATGTAAACACGATGGAAATCCATGCAACCAAGCCAACCAAACACATGCTATTTGCAATTCCACTGAGAAACTGCACTGAGAATTTTGGCAGCTGCTGGCCAGTTCATTGGTCTGTTTAGTCCAATTTGGGCTGCTCTGGCTTTCAAAATTTTAGGACCCTTTGACCTAGCGGCAGCAGCTCCCCTCTTCCACCAATGCAGCCATGCTGCAGCATCTGTCCCATGCACAAAAGGTCAACTTCTTCCCACTTCTAGCATCCATAGTAGCTACTTTTGGGTTCTCTGCATTGGGTTGCATTTACAGCTAAAATACTTTTCTGTTTTCCCCTTCAAGGAAAATGAATAGGCCAGACAGAAGTGACCACATACGACTGATTATACCATGCCAATATAACTCATTATAGTCACTCTGCAGTCTGTAGATCAGTGACAATTTCCTTCAATGGAAGAATTTTCTGTGGAAATCTAAATACTTTTGTGCCTATAATTTCTTGAATTTGTTCTTCCAGCTTATTTACAGGTTCAAAACTTGAAGATAACATGTTTATAGGTACAGTACAGTTAATTTATTTCTGCTTTACAGGCACCATTCACTGAGGCCAGACCTAGGTGGAATTAAAAATTCTCTGTATTAGGTGTGCACACATTATCAAAGATTTTAAAACTTGTTTTGGTCTTTAGATATGTTGCTCCTGTTTTCATAAATGCCACTTTATGGCATATTCAGGTCCCGGAAAGCTGATAGAGCTTGCTGACCATTTCACAACCAGTTATAAAATCAGATTATCTCCTTTTCTTATTGTGCCTGCAGATATAGGAAAAAGCACAAATGCTCTGTGAGGAAGAAAACTTATAGTGAGTAAGGGGACAGTCTCAATGACATTTCATGATGAAAAGAAAGGTGGAGGATTAGAGATAAAGGTAAAAACACAGAGACAATCACTACCTGAAGACAGATAAGACTCTGTATGGGAAGCTCTGCCCCTGAGAATTGTGTTTGATTTTTATTGCATGTGGCCCTTACTAGGAGAGTGCCTGAGAAATGATCTCCGTCTATGGAAGCTAATTGTATGGCTTCACGGAAGACAGTTTGGACCCTGGAGAAATCACTTCAGCTGTGTTTAAATATTAAACAGTCTAAAGAGTGGGTCTCTGCTAGTCCAAAACAGGTCCTTAGGGAGTCTCCGCATGAGTGGCACGGAGGTAAATCGGGGGGAGACCATGTCCAGTGAGTGGAGGAGACTAAGGTCATGTGCTATGTGAGGGCATCTGCTTCGTAGAGGTTATTTAATCAAGGACCTTCTCAGTGCAAAAGGGGTAATAAGTAGAGGGGGAAGTGATATACAAAACACAGAGACCCAGGCCTGAAAGATGTGGGGTAGCAGAGACCATGGCAAGGATCAAAGGAGACCATGGCAAGAACCAAACGAGACTGCGGCAAGGACCAAACGTCTCTGGTCGCTGACCCTGGGCCATGAGGAAACCACAGCGCAGCTTTGGGGCGGGCCAGTGGGACTTCATAACTGGTAAGGAGGCAGACATGAGGATTTGGGGTCATTCATGGGGGCTGTGGGACTATGCCAAACTCGCTAAGGGATGTTTTGGGGGAAGGGGACAGGAAGGAGCCAAGAAGGGACGGCAAGGAGGGTGTGAAGGGGCCGGCTGCGCAGGCAGCTGCTGTCAGCGCGCTGCTCTGGCTGAGCCCATGCCCAGTCACCCCTGTCTCTGCCATCCCCTGACCAAACCCCTCCTTAACACTGTCCCCATGTAACCTCACTCCATGCGTGGAATAATATTTTTATTAAAATTAACTTTTCTTACAAAGCCACTTTTCTAGAAATTTGGAACACAAGTTAAAATTCATCTTGCCTTCCTTTAAATCTCTGTGATAGAGATGTCTACATACAGATTAGCACCCCTAGCCTGTGTTTACAGTCCACAGTCCAAAAGGGGAGAAACACCTTTTTTCAGGAGTGACTATTTATTTTAGACACCTGCATTATAATGAAAGGATTCATATACCCAAGAAGTGCCTAATAGTGTGGCTTAGGTGCAGATGTCTATACACTGGATATCTGTATTTGGAGAGATGATTCTTATGCATTATGACTAGCTTGAAGATACTGGTGTTATAAGAATATGAAACATTTCAAGTTCATTTTAATTTCTTAATTCAGTTAGGCAAGTATGGTTTTCATTACTTCAATTTTTATAGGAATCTGGCTTATTATTTGTGTTGAATACAGAATTACTAGCAAAGGGAGTTATTGCTAAGTGGAAATACATATTTATATGTGTATGAATATACATATGGGTATACATGTGCAGGAATGTGTGTGTTAATGTCTGTATGTTTCTTGTTATAATCAAATTCCACAGGGTATGTTTTTCTAGAAGACATATATAAATTCCTAGAGGGCATGTATTTTCCTAGCCTTAATTTTTTTCGAAATAGAGCTTCAGGAGAAACTGCAACAGTATTAGAAAATTAAAGAAAACTGTAAACTCATCCCAGTTACACTTGTAGTGATATTAAAGAAAATATTTGTGGAAACTTAATAAATTTGGAGGCATGTTTCTTGCTTTCAATGTTTATATTCTTTGGTTCTCAGGATATTCTGAATACTCCGGCTGTCAATAAAGGTAACACAGAATGGGTATAGTGAAAAAGAGTGTATGATTATTAGATCACTATATTATGTTTAGAGATACTCTCTGCGAGTAAGTGCCATCAAAGCTGATACTGTAAAATCATGCATCACGTTACTAGCCCCATCAGAAACAACATGCAATCTATATCTAAGAAAAGTGGGCAAACTTAGGAGCCGGCAGACAGGTATCCCATTTCTGCCACTAGCTTCCTATGTGATCTTAACTATGTTGCCTACTCTTTCTGCTGTAATTCTGCATTTATGGACAAGAAATAATAGCTCTTTCTTTATGAAGAAGTTTGAAGCTGCATTTGTAAAGAGCTGGGATGTGTGTTTAGGTCTGTAAGTGATGAGAAGCATGGAAGTACTTAGATAGTCAGAGAAGTTAATTTGGCCCTGAAGAGAATTAGTCCAGTTGTCCCTTCATAGGCTAATGTCTTGCTGAAGTTGCTTGTATATTGCCCATGACCAGACTGTAAAATCAGGTATTTTGGGGTAGGCAATTAAATTCCCAAATACTTAGGCATGTGGCTAATTCTCAGCACATAAGTGGTCCCACTGAAGCCAATATTTGAGTGACTTTTGGAATCAGAAACCTATGGAACGTCCTAAATTAAGGGGAAAAAAATCTCTTTGAAATTCTCCCTTCTCTGTGTTTCAGAATCTTCCCCAATGAACCAAGTGTTTTGTTTATCTGAACTCTGTTTGGTTTGTAAAGCAAACTGAAGTCTCAGTTTCAATGCATTTGACCTTGATGACAACTTTGTTGTTAAACTTTGCAAAGCTAACTAGGCTCCTGTGCCTGCGCTATTAAACCTTACATAAATAGCACTGAGTACATGGAAAGAATCATAATAATTAAAAAAAAAAAAAAAAAAGAAAAAGAAAAAGAAAAAGCCATAAGTTGATGGCATGTTTTTTTGGAATTTGGGCCATATTCAAGCTCAGATCACTGCCACATGCCACTGTGCCATCCAGTCCCCTACTCACACAACTCCTGCAAATGGTATCATTTTGCAACTAATTTACTCGCTTAGTTTTGGCCATTAGTCATTCCCAATATCCTCAATCTGCAGGTAATTTTCCACATTATTAGTTACCCACCTGTCTTATTAAACTGGACTTTCTGAAACCCAGTGTGTCTACATTTTCTGCACCTTTAGATCAAGCAAATAATTGCCTGTACCTGGATGGAAGGATTTAATAGGAAGATTATAGTTGATTCCAAAAGTTAATAACTATAGCATCTGGTTTCTCTTTTTAACATTTAAATGATAAATTCAGTGTTCATGAAGAAAGGAGAAAAAAGTGAGAACACAGAAGAATAAAATCTTATCATTCATAGGCCAGATTAAATATAGATGGGCAGAAGGTAGGTTTTACACTTTTCCACTTAATGTACCACTACTTTGACCCAAAGGGACCAACCTTTATCACATTAAGAGGAAGAATTTCTCTGCGCCGAGATGAGGCTTGGCTTCTTTTTCACTAAGAATGCCAAGTATGCTACATTATGCAAAATCTTAGGTGTCTTCCTCTGCTCTTTATGATAGACTATGGCTGTTCTGAGATGTCTCAACTCATTTCTATTCAGACTGCTATAAAACCATCTGCACGGGAAGAGTTTTAAATATTTCTGGGTAAGACTGGGAACATTATTTTCCAAATCAGTTCAGAAGGAAAAGGAAAAAAATAAATAAAAAAAAAAGCAAAAAGAGAAAGTGAGAAAAGAAAAAGGAAGAAGAAACTGGGGTCTGGCTGTCCAGACCTGAGATGCTAAGGGCTGTGTTGGCAGCTGGCCATGGGCATGAGTGCTAAACCTATTTTGCATATAAATTGACACACTTAAAAAAGATGCACACATCCTTAGCAGATGCATTTTCCTTGCTAGGCAAATAAAAACATGCTTGTTGCTTAAGTTCACCTGCAATGAAAACAAAATGCCCAAGAGCTATTCAAGAGGAATAACAGACTTGAGCTCCAGCCTGCATGACTCATTAGTCTTTATGGATTCAACATCCAAATCTAAGTGCTGAAGGCCTGCCGGCCTGCCCTGGAGGTGCAGTACTTTTGAAAAGAGCTGAGTATCACAGACACATTGTGGACAGTGTAATTAACCTACCCAGGTGAAACTCTCCTTGGGGAGACATTCTCTGCCCGAGTTTTCAAGATTCACTGCATATAGTAGTAGCAGAACTGGAAGAAGCTATTCTAGTCCTACTGCTCCATCTTGGGTTAAACAAAATGTCTGCTTTTTGTAAGTTGTTTCAGTGGATATGGGTTTATCAGACTCTTTTGGGAAGACCTTGGATCTTCTCAGTAAACTTTGAGCTAGAAGAAAGTTGCTGTCTGCTCACCACCACACATTTCTTTTCTTTCTTTCTGAAAGCAGGGGTGGAAGTGACTGTCTCCCTTACACAAATCTATTTAAAGAAAACAGAATAAGCACAGTTCATCTCCAAAAATACTATATGGAGTCTACTTAAATGCTACAGCTTATAGCCAAGAGACTTCCTGAAATCCATGCTAGATGAACAATATGACATAAAGCCTGTTGTTACTGAAGCAGAATATGTGAATCAAGATGGCAACTGCTGAAATCAACACAATTGTAATAGTATCTATTACACGAGTGTCCACAGCATGTTCTGGCCCAATTGAAATCTATGACAATGCTTACTGGCTTCAGCACTGCGATTTTACCAACTGGCCGCTTTTGCTCTGCTTCATGCATTTCCTCACATCCTAACTTTTGTTTCACTTCAGTGTGTTAGCAGTCATGAAACAGCTGTTTTGGGTTTGTGCAACAAAAGACATCATAATTTCAAGACATCGGAGTTTCATCTCCAGCTTTATTGTTGGGGTGTTTCTGGGCAGATTTTAATTCTCTTCTTTGTTCTCACATTACACCACAAAAAGACTAAATAAATCTGCCCTGTACTGCTGCTGTGACACTAAGTGAAATCCTAATGTCATTTGAATCGACAGTAAAATTCTTACTAATTCAGACAGATTGGATTAGCCCCGATATCTTTAATAAAATTGCTAGAACAGAAGTTAAAGTATCTAGATCCTTATCCTAATTACCTTTGCAAAGAGAACCTGGCAACCTGTAAAATGGGCATAATGCTAATTATCTGCCTCGTGGGTGTTTAGTGAGTATTATATAATTACTATCATTTATTTACTCAAGGGGGAAAAAACATGTAATTGTTAATATTATTAATTCAGATTTGCATGGTACTCTAAGGTGATTGGACTAGTGACTGTGTATGTTTCAATATTTTCTTCCCTCCCTCCTTCCATCTCTCCCTCTTCCCTCCCACCTCCCCCGTTTCTTTCTTCCCTTATAGATAAAGTCCATGTGTCTTTATTGTAATAAAACAAAGCTATAAAAAAAGCAACCCCTTACTTGTTTTCTTCTGTACCGTTGTTCCGAAGTAGATGTGGAAAAGATAGAATGGTTAAGGAAAAAAAAAAGGCTTCTTCTTTTATTAAAACTAAAGCAGAGCACTAGAAAACTGTCTTCAAAAGAACTGGGAAAAAAATAACCTCTTTAGCCACTGACAGTATAGTTGGAATTATTGATTTAATAGGTGCAATGAATGAAATTCACCAAAATGGTGAATATAGACCAATGCTACTACTGGAGCCATCTGTTGAACCCTTTAAACCTTCAAGTCGTACTGATAGCAAGAATGATATTTGGGGGTTCACTGAAACCTATATGTTGGAGAACCAAGCTGTGATCATCTACTGGCTAATGCTGAACACTAGCAACTGATGCTGATTCCTTCTTACATGCAGGCTGCTAATCTAGTGCCCAAAACAAAAAAATGATGGTTTGCAGCCAACTCCTTTCTACTCTTTTATGAAAGACTATATAAAGAATACAAGAAGTCCAGGCTGCAGTTGCTGCGAGTACCAGCCCTACAGAAATCAGCTGGACCTTTGAATATGTCTCAGTTACAGAATGCTGTTCTTAGTCCTAAAACTTGTCACAAAAAAGTAAAAGCAAATCCTACATCTAAATAATGAGCCTTCCCCATTCTATTTTTGTTGTGATTTATATAACATTGTATTCTACCCACTCATGCCTTTTGGACATAAATACTGAGCTCAAAAGCTTTCCTGTAGCCTCATCCACTAAAATCAGCTAAAAACTAAATGAAAATGTCATTGGGATGATTACACCAGGACATTCAATGCTAATTTAACTGAATTTCAAAAATTTCAGTGTTAATATTCCAACAAGAACACTATTTTTCCCCACAGCTTCCCCAAAGAATGAAATTTCAATTACTCAATATGGTTGATCAGACTGTGCTTATTAGAGCTAGTTTTTTTTTCCCCCTCTCCAAATTCTGACCGTTTATTTCCCTCCCCTTCCGCTCTAAGAACTTCAAGAAATGCTGCATTTACTCCCCCACCCCACCCTGCAAAAGGCAAAAGAAAGTTACCTTTTATTTATGAGTGATCATTTTTTCCTGTCTATATTTTGACAAATAACATGGCAGAAAATGATTAAGGGTCTCATTTTACAATGTGACTTGTATGTTATTTATTGTCAAAATAAAAGTCACTTTGTGAATTGAAGTTTTTAATCATTTTTCTCCTCTTGCAGGAAATGGTTTTGTCAAAAAAATGATGATATTTGAGAGCGCTGGTTTTGTAATGACAGGTATGATCTCTGTAAGGAGATTATCACTAATTATTTCACCATATTATAGTTATCTGAGTAAAATGTTATTTATTTATATCCCATTTAGATGCCCTTCTTTTCACACATATTGTTAAAGTGGTATTGCAGTGCCCTGGCCAGCTCCCCCACAAAAGAAAAGATGGGATATTCCAACTTCTTTCAAGATATCTTCTCCTTCTTTCAGGAACAGATCACATCCAGATACTCAATTAGATATAGCGCCAAACATCATGAAGACTCAATTTTTCCTTGTAAGTCTTCCCCTACAAGGTGCTTTGTTTTCAGACCTCTCCTTGGGTACCGGTTTCTTTGTTCCAACGTCACATGTAGGGGTGAACAACAGGTGTTCTCCATCTCCATATTCCATCCCATCTAACTTTGACCATTCTCTAGGAAACTAAAAATAAATGTTATCTGTTGCTCCCTGTATTATAGAAGAAGAAGAAGAAGCAGAAGAAAAAGAGGAAGAAGAAGATGAAGAAGAAGGACTTGCAGAACATGGTCCGGAACTTACATGTCAGACTCAGCTACACTGGTTCTTCCACTTCTCCTATGAATACAGATGAAGCTTAGAGTAGCTTGGTAACTTAGGCACCTTTTCTGGGTTTCTGAAATGGATTCTAAATAAATCTAAGCCTTGATGAATTACAATAACACCTCAGTATTTTACTGGACCTTTCACATTGTCTCCTGTGCAGATCCCTGCAGAAAGTTTAACTTACAGGTTTCTGTCACCTGCTTATTAAATAAGTGCATGCTCAGCTCTTCAGTAAAACACTCTGTGCTAAAAGCTCAAACTCAGGTACAAATGTGTAACTTTGTTCATACAAACTTACAAATGCTCTTCAAAGTGTTTTTCAAACCAGAATCCCAGACTGCTTTGCAAGTGACCATTAACTTAGCACAGCTCTATAGGGGCACTGTGGAAGTGCTATGGTTGTACTGTAACTATAGAAAATACAGCCCAATAAGCTAGTAACATAATGAAAATGTAAGAAAAAGCACTGGATTTCAGCTCTATCCAGTAAAATAAGCTACCTCTGTGGGTAACATTGAGAGAAGAATGGGAGTCAAATAGGTAGAAGAATTTGTTCTATTGTGCTCTGTATAGTTATGTTGTTATTTACTGTTTAATACCAACATATTTTAAAATAAATTCCTGCAGAGATAAATCATGTCAGAACTGATAATATTTTCTTGCTATTTATGAAGCAGTAAGGTCAGACATGCCTGTGTGAACTATGGGTCTGTGGTATTAGGCACTGCGAAAAAAGTTCTGCCAGTTGCAGTAATGCAGTAAAACAGGCACTGCCACACTGGTGCAAGTTGGCCCTTTTTCTGCAGAAGTTGGGCTACTAATTTCTAGTTTAGTTCTAGTTTGGAGACTGGGACTTGAAAAAAAACAAACACTTTTTATCCCAAAATAAAAGAAATGTTTTGATGGTATATGAGTTAATTCAGCATTGTCCAGCTGGCTGCCCACAGGTTTGGTGTAGCTCAATGTCTTTTCCCCCAAAGGAGATGAGGAGCAGTGCCTGATGTGGCAAGAGCAGCTTGTATGGGTGAATGCTTGCTCAGTTGAAGCAATGAGCTATATATATTACCATACACAGGCTGTCCTTACTACAGGGGTTAAGGATGGTCCCTTGGCAAGAAGCCAATTGCAGTGATTTTGACAGGGGCCTGAGAATCAGCAGCTGCTGGTAAGGGATAATTTGGCCTAAAGAGAAGGAGTCGCAAAACCTGAATTTTATTCCCTATTGATGCTCCATCCTTTAAGTAAACATTTTAAGCTGTTTCCAAGAAAAGGACATGCAGAGGGAGGAATGGCATATTAGTGGCAAAGATAGGAGTTGGGGCTCCTGACTCTCACCTGAGCATCAGATGCAATAACCACAAGGCAAGCTCTAGCTAATTTGCTGCACACCCTGTTTTCCCCAGTCATGGAGATATGTGTCTGAACTGAGACAAAAGCTGAGCTGAGGCAATATTCTAGAAATGCTGCCTTTCCATTTTTTCTAATCAGGGAAAATTGTTTGGCCTATTCAGAAATTGGACAGGTGCTGACTGGGCCACCTTGAATCTTTTGAACTAATCACAGGTTTATTTTATTTTATTTTATTTTATTTTATTTTATGTTATTTTATTTTATTTAACATTCAATCTGCAGTAGCTACAGACATAACTTCCCTCCTCCATGCTGGGCAGTTCTTACTTGCTTCAGCCAGTGATCATGTCAGCCTCAAGAGGGAAGAGGAACATGTGTAGGTCACAGAGATCAGAAAAGAAAGAATTTAGGCAGCAAAACCCTGATGCAAAACATCTAAGGAGAGACAGTCTGAAATTGCCATGCGGGACTCTGAACACCGGTATGTTAACTAGCGGCTCACAAGCTTTCCTATTCCTCTGCTCCCGCTCTAGTTTGACAGGATTGGCACAAGGAAACTCTAAAATCTGTCAAACCAGTATGTCTGATGAGGCCAGGTTCTTTTTTCAACCCCTATGGCAACATAATTTTTTCACTGAGTAAAAGCTTGTTACCTGTTCACAAACATAGTCCATCTTCAAAGCTGCCTACTGTGTTTCCACTGCTGATTTTTGTATTTTCCTGTTTATCTAGCATCAAACCCAGAAAGTCCCGAACTTCTGGACTATTGAGGCTTCTTTTTTAATCCTCCCCCTTTCCCCTCAAATTCCTAAGCTTAGCATTTCCCCTCTGTCATCCTGCTGTATAAGAACAAAAGCAAAAGGAGTGAGACAGCTTTGGGTTAGATTTAACCCACAGCAAACAATTCCTGTTAGGAAATAGGCAGTAGAAGATCCTCTCCATGGGGCTATGGAACTCAAATAATGTTGATTTAATAAAGCACATCAGCAGCTCGGCGAGATAGTACATAATGAAGCACAGCACCAGCCAAATAAGGTCGTATACCGAAGCACAGGCTATGAGAGCAGAGCACAGATGTCCCCAGCTCCATAAGACATTAACACACATAACGCAGGACGTGGCAAAATATACATGCACGTGGCATGAACTGAAATTTTGCTGTGTGCCTGTGCGGACATGGCATAATTGCTAATTCCAAACTCGGTAAGCACCTACCATTTTATCAGGCCAGCTAATCTGATCCAACCAGTTATTGTGCCTTGCTTTTGGTGCCTGAGCACCAGAGTTTACAGAAAGTTATGGAGCTGCTGGAGTAATAACAAGGTATGCAAAGGGAGTAGTAAGCTGACTTCTGAGGAGACAAAGCAGTTTTCTTCCATGGTGAAATTAGTCCACTACATTCACTGCAGTGTCTCAGAGCAGAGGCACTCCATTGTGTCCCTGTGCATGACAGGTGATCTTCCATTCGGAGAATATTTAGATCAGCGAAGCTGGAAAGACATTGCCAGGAGTTGCAAAATGCATATCCAGGAAATAAAGAAGGCAGGGTTTTTACTTGTTTTTGTTAAAATTGTTGTTTTTGCTGGTTTACTATATGAGGTGCTTCCCCTGTACTCAGCCATTTGATGTATTTTTGCTATGGCATGGCCAAGCCTATAAATTCAGGCCTTGCGAGCAGCTGGGTAGAGAGGAAATCATATCCATTGGTGGTGAACTGTGCAAGGTCTCCTGCATGGCCAGACCCCCTGAAAGAGGATATTGTCTGAAGAGGGAAGATGCCAGAATTTTCAACATCCCTGCTTGGCTGACCTGAGACCCCAGATGTGTATGTGGGATAACACTTAGGGAGCTGTATGGCTCCTGACTGCAGTGCTGTCCGTATGGGGTATATAAGATCTAGGCTCTTACTTCTCATCTCAGTTCCCAGCTTAATTCCACCCTCATCTCCCCCCATCTATCCTCATTTTCAAAAGATAGCAAGGAACTTTGGGCAGGATGCCGACTGCTGATGAGAAATGTCACCGTTTCCGTTTGCTTGAAATCTCATTGAGTTTTCATCACTATTGTGAGACTTCCTACTGCATAATGGGAATGGGAAAACCAGACCTCTTTTCATGTGAGTACAGATGCCACCCACATTAAACTCGACCTTCCCAGGGTTGTTTATAATCTCAAAAGCTAGATACCGAAAGGGCTAAACACTATTTCAAGAACAAAGGGTTATTTGATGGCTTGGGGCGTGCATACCTATGTCTAAAACCCTTTAAAAAACAAGATCTTTTCCTGTACATTCCTATGTGACCTTCTTACATCCCAGACACAAAGCAGTGATGAAGTACCAAATGTTATTATCTAGGCTGGAGGTACTGGAAGAACATGCAGAGTCTCTTTGTCAGCCATGCCAAGTCAGCAAGAAGCATGGATAAAGCACAGAACAGTAATTTGAAGTGCTGATGGTAAAATTTCTCTCTCTCCCTAAGCAAAGCATCATGATTTTTATTTGATGGTTGTTTCAGGAGAGAAGTAGTACATGAATCAAAATTCAGACAGTTTCCGAATATTCACACATGTGACATACCTGCTGGAGACTATGGCTGAGGTACAAGAACAGCTGTAGCTACCTGGCTGTCTGAAGAGAGTAGTGCAGAAACTGTCTTGTATCTGGCCCAGATTTACAGGAGCTAAGTACTGATTTTCAGAGCATGACTATAATTCAGCTTCATATAATGTGATAAGACAGGCAAAGGCAGAAAATTCTGCTAAACTCTCTGACAAGAGAACAGAAAATCCTCCATGGTTACAAAGACTCTAAGGACTTCTTCTCTCATTTGTAATTAACTTCTTCCATATAAACTCAACCTGACCTTGTCTGTACAGTATTGTCCAGCCCTTTCATTTGTCATATGGTATATGGATTGGTAGCATAGCTTGTGTCTCAATGTCAGTAACTGTCTGGGGCTTGGGAATTTTTGTTGTTGTTTTTTTTCCCTTCCACTTTATGAATTCAATCGCTAAAAGAAAAGCAGTAAGAGTGTGGATGTCAAAAATGTCCTCAAGTCTTTGCAAGAATATTAAAGTTTGGGAAAGTGCAGTCATAAAGTGGAACAGAAAAAAAAGGGGGGGAGGAGGAGAAAAATACAATTTCTTAACTGTAGTATCAAGACCCATAAGGTCAGGTGCAGAAAATATGTTTTCCCCATTTTACTAATTATCAGACGCAAACCATCTTTACTTGCACCTTTACTTCAAAGACAATTAATTGCAAAAAAAGAATGGTTTGGATTTGGACTTTTTTTATGAGATATTCTGAGAACTCTGGGAGTTTTTCTTCTGGTTTTGTTTTTGTTATTTCAATAAATGTGATTGGAGAGTCAAAGATTTTGAAGATGAGTCTACAATCTACAAAATTGTCTGTATGGAAAACTAGTATGAAGCGAACTAGAAGATGACTATAGCACATGTTAAGTGCTTTGTACTAAGGACCAAATTCATCTTGTGTAATTCTGACACCTAAGTGAGGTACTGTAATTTTTTGTCTCTCCATCCTGTCCCATCTCTGTACGTTATTAGGACATCTTTTGTCTTTTTTTATATGGTGTCTCATAACTCCCTCCAATCGTGGTAGTCATCTTCCTGCTGTTATCTCTTTAAGGCTCCAGTCTTCTGGCCTGTTTGATTTAATATGGGTGTGTCCATCCTTTGTTTTCCCAGTTTGGGTATCTTGAGAAGCTGCACGTAGATATATTGGGATCCTGATGAACTGGTGATACCATCAACTTAACACCACCCTTATGCTTCTTCTACCCTTCATTTGGCACCATCACACACATACATTCTCACTCAGACCTCATCCTTACCACACTGGACAATCCTAATACAAAACACCACAGGATGGCAATTGCCCTCAGCTTATCCTGCAGTCAGTGCAGAGAGGCATGCTTCTCCAGATGCCAGTTGCATGAGTGGCCACCACTTTCCTTGGAGCAGAGAGTGTGTTTAAGCTATTACACTGCATGTAAGTGCTCTGTGAGGTGCAAAGAGCTGAAACCAAAGAGGTTTGTTGATCCTCTGAGTGAGCACAAGGTGCAAAGTAGCTCCCATCACTTTCAAATGGATGTAGATGTTTTGCTTGACAGAATTCATTGCACATGCTGTGAGGCCAAGAATACTTGAAGAGGTTATCCAGGGACAGGACAAGCTGTCCTGAACTGCAATGTCAACTTTACTCATGTGAATTAAAGCTAAGCTTCTGATGCTTTCAATTTCCCCTTTCTCTGAGCACATTCCACTTGCTGCTAAAGAATGCGACTACCCATCCTGCTGTTTTTTTCATGTCCATACTAGTAGAGTTGTTTCCCTAAATTTATTCTTCAGGGTTTTCTTCTGTATTCATGTGATCATTGCCCAAATATATCCACATGATATGTTAGTATAGAATATCCCATGTATTGTAAATTTACAGCTTCATAGAATGTGTCCTCATTTCCTTATGAGAACCGTCACTTTACCTTGAAAGATTAACAATGAAATGGAACAAAGGTATATATCAGAGCAAGTATTTTGACTGTAATCTGTGATTTGGAAGAATTATTTCAGCTGTGAAAATATCACTGTGAGAATGCCCACTAGAAACTCTGCAATCTTAGCATGTCCCAAACAGTCAGACTCCTTTAATATACACACATAACACCTAGAGCTACAGCAGGGATTAAAATTTGAGCTGTACGTTACACTGGAATGGAGCCACCCTTTTTTATAATAAGGATAGAGGTAAGAACATCCAAGTGACCATATTCTTATACTGATCTTCCCACAATTCCTCCTGTGGGACAAATGATTCATCCAAGAAATCTGAGAGAGCGTTGGAATGACGTGGCCGTGGAATAGCACCCACCCAAGGAAGTGCAGAAACAGTGAGGACACCCCGTAGTGTGCACAGAGCTGAGCTTTGCTTTGGGACTATTCACATATGTGCTAAGTCAGGGAAGGCTTCCAAGTCTGTTGTCTGACACGCAAGTTCTTCGAATGACTTATTCTTTTCCTGACCTTGAAGTTCAGAAGAGATTTCACTTTCCTTTACCAAAGCAATACTTAACTGACCACTGCTCAAGAAGACACAGTTAAGCTGCATATTTCTGTTCACATGTATTCATGATGTCCATATGTATGCATGAAGTGTGGGTAAGAATTTGTACAAGAAGGCTTCCTAGACTATCTCATTTCCATTTGAGCTGGTATTGTGATGGGGACATTCCTGAGACAGTGTTTGCTGCAGTGGTCAGCTCTAAAATTAAAAATAGCACATCTCAGTGAAACACAGAAGGTGCTCAAGGGCCTTTCAGCATCCGTTCTCTCTGGGAGCAAGCTGAATTTCCCTTCATGCTTGGGAGATGTACGTAAGCTCCAGAGAGCCTGCTTAATGGCAGATTTTAAGTTCTGGAAGTCTTCCTTTTGGATCTGGAATTCAAAAGAAATGGAGCTGTGAAATTCCCCCACCCATCTCCACAAAACCTTTCAAAAGCATAAGCCTGTTTCAGAAGTTGCAAAGAATTCTATGGGGAAAAAAAATGTTCAGAATCTCCTACAAATTATACAAAGAAGACCTGAAAAACTCCAGAATGTCAATTTTCAAATGTTCTGTTAAACCCCTGAGATGGAAATTCAGTATATATTTATTTATGCATTTATTTTTCATCTCCCCAAGGGAAAATGTATTAAGAGTGAGACAATTTACTATATATTCTCACTGTATAAAATAGATAAGTGAAAGTGCAGAAGGGGAGGAAACATGGAGAGTAATGAAAATTTTAAATAAGAGGAGTTTTCACCATGCCAAAGTTTTTGTTTGTTTGTTTAATTTCTATTCTCTCTTTACACCTACCTTCACTGAGCCCTGAGCCATAAAATTTTTCCTAGGCTTTATATATGCAGCAAAGATTTTGCATATAAAATGTACTCCTAGTGGTTCTCAGAAGGGAACAGGAAGTCACCATCTTAGTCAACATCAAGAATAAGTTTCAGACCTCCCAAATCTATGCAGCGGGTTCTAACAACAGCTTAAGAGCCAGGAGAGCAGTATGGACATTATGGCAAATGTGAGAGTATGTGGCTCAGACCCAGAGCATGAGAATTCACCTCTGCTGTACAAGGGGTGGTAAAAACATTTGCAGTTCTTTTCTGTTTTATGGCTGTTGGCTTGACCAGCAGCCCTAGGTGGCCCTGAGGATATCAGCTGAGGCAAAACTTTATCCTATTCCTGTAGAAGCCATAGAAGTAAATGGGATCTCCTGTAACGTTTGAGTCCTATTGCATAAAATGCTCCCACATCTGGAGTTAGCGATGGTCTGTGCTGGCTACGGTACCATTGGCAAATTGGAGAGGTAGACCCGCGGCTGGGTTCACCTCTTTTGCACTGATCAAGGCAAGGCCACATTGATGTGACCAAGTACAGGGAGATACAGGTAACACTGTGGGCACTTCATGCATCCATGCTTCTTTTCTTGATATCCTTCCTGCTTAATTCTGTAGTATCCTGAGCCTGTGCTCTACTACCTCCCTCTTCCACAGTAACACCTTAAGTTAGTAGTGAAGGCCTAATTATTGTATCCCATCTACAGGAATACTAAGAGCTCCACATAACAACATTTTTATCTCTTTCACCGAAAAAAAATTACTTGTAGATATTAATGTTTTATTTAAGAAAATATAAAGCAACCTGCATGTGACATCCACAGTGCTAACAAACTCACTGGCTTTATCTGAACAATTTGCTGTCTACAACCCAGGTCTTGAATTCCCCAAGAAGCATTACTTCTGTGTCTCTTCTCTGTACGTACCCTTGAACTGATCAACCACATCAGCAGCGTTAGCTATGAAATAAGAAGTCTGACCTTTGGAATTGGCTCTTCCGACTGATCAGTTGAGCACTGATGAGCCTGGCATATTTTGACAGCGCTGGGAGTTGCACATGGGAATTGCACATGTCTAGACGGGAAAATATTTTAGTGAGAGGAAAATTCTACAGAGAGGGGCATGGGCATGGCACAGGGAGATTTTGGCTAAACAGAGCTACAGTTTGGATGATTATTTTATAGCAATGCTTTCATGTATAAAATCAGGCTACTATCAGTACTGAATTTGTTTATGCATTCACTGAGTTCATAGTGCAAGTAAAAGAATATCCTGTAGGTATGAAAAAATTATGATAACACTTATATGTGGTGCTGAGCAGCACCACATTTCAGAAAACCAGAAATGTCAGCATATGGTCAACTCCCACTATCTCAATCCCTGTCAAAGATAGGATCTGAGATTGTGACTAAAGTTCTTGTGTACAGAGATAACTTCTTTTTTGTTAGTGCTTGTCTGAAGTGTATTACAATGACTTACTTGGGTCCCTGGTACCACCACTGCTTCCTGAGCAGCTCTATTTGGGGTACATTTAGGCCTTAATGTACAGCTGCATTTTGCCAGAGTTGCTTCCCCATTCCTGGTACCCAGCCCTCCACTATGAGCTGTCGTCTCCATTGGGAGCCTCAAATCTGTGCTTTTCAGTGGCTCCTTTCCCTGGAAGGAACACGTGTGGGACAAGCAGCTGTGAGTTGTAAAGATGAAGCTGAGACTACTGCTAAACTCTGCGGGGAGGAAAAGATATCCAACAAATGAAGAAACAGACAAGCTCACAAAATAAGCGCTGTGCTGCTGAGGATGGCACCGTTCCCAGGCATGCAGCAGCGGGTCCGGCAAAAAAGGGTCACAACCTGTAAGTCAGTAAAGTTAGCTGGTGAAACAGCATTGCCACCCCTTTGATGAGGAAAAGGGTTTTGCCTAAGTAATGCCATCAATCTTAAATAGATCTGACAGTAATATTTTCCATCAGTGGAGCTTAAAGAGCTTTCCTTGGGAGACTGGGACCAGTGCTCCGTTGTGAAGTGACTTTCCTAACGTAGCACCAGAAGTGGGAGCAGAATTAAAGCCTCTGAATCGCAGCACATCTTTCTTTGGGCCATGCTGCTGTGTTCCACCCTAAAGTGTCACAGTCTTTCACCTTGATCTATGAGTGATCAGGCCCCTAAAACAAAGAAGAGCCGAGAGACAAATGTCTGTAAGAAGATCCTGCTCAAATCCTGCCAGCACATCCTGGCATGTTTTATTACCATATGTTTACTTCTTGTTAGACAGCAAAGAAGGACTTGGTTGCTGTTAAGGTATGCAGCACAGATAAAGCCAGATTAAAACTGTGCCTCTGCTACCAATTCACTTTCTGATGCTGGGCATGGCTTTTAATTTATCAGCCCTCCTAACCGTACAACAGGGAAAACATCTTGTAACACTGGTGAAGAGAGCTATTTAAGACAGTGGATACTAACAAATGAAGGCTGCAGATGAATTTTACCTAAACAGACAGATGTGACTTTTTTCAGACATGCAGAGAGGAGTATTCTTTCTTTCCTTTTGCTGATCAAACGACTTAATATTCTTCAAAATTTCCTTTCTGAAATCAAGCAGAAAATGGAGAAAAATTCCTTGCTGGACTCTGGGCTTAGAAGATAGAGCCAAAATTTATGAGGAGGAAAAGGAACAGTTTTGCCTACTGTAGAAAAACTGGACCAGTATCTTCACAGTTTTCCTTAGCAATCTGCTGAAATGTGGCAGCTCTGAGAAAGCTCAGAAGAAAGCGCAGACAGGGACAAACTCTGTTAAAAGCTACTTCTACTGGGTTATTTACAGATAGTGGAAATTTATCAAGTATGCTGATCTGAATTACCCCATGACTACTTTAGGCTTGCGTTCCCCGAATCACAGGCTTACAGGAGGCTGTAGGCATCATATTGAAATTTTGTAGCTGTGACAGACTGGCTGCTCTTCTGGCAGAGAAGATGGAGGGAGGAACAGATTTACAAGGAATTAAAATTACTTTCAGAAACTATAGAGCTGCCTTGTCTGTGCTCCTTGTCTGGGTCCTCTAGGTTTGCTGGGATCAAACATTAGATACTTTTGCAAGCAGGTAAGATCAGATTGCACACTCAGCAGGCACTCCCGTATGGGGAACGACCATCCTAGCACCTATGCAGTGATGTTGGACTGCTCTGCACTGCCTCTGAATGCAGAAAATGGTCATATATGTAAAATATGAACTCTGAATACATTCCTGTATCTGTGGGTGTAGCACTTTCCATCAGCATCCGTGTCGGACAAGCCATACATTGGTCTGCAGGGTTCAGTCTGTAAGCGTGTGTGAGTATATATGTGTGAATCTGGGGCTGAATGCATGCATTTCTCTACCTCTGTGGACATTATTATCCGTGTCAATGGGCAAGTGTTTCTGGACCTCTGTGAGGAGGAGGAGAGTCTTGTAAACGTTGTGAGAGGGGCAGGGGATGTCTGCTTGTCTGTGCACTGGTGTTTGCCTGCTTGTGGGTGGAAAGGAGAGACCTGGCTACTTGTCAGTACCTCTGTTGACGTCTGCATGTCCTTCCCTCTGAGCTAGGGCAGAGAACAAAGGTCCTGTCTTTAATAGAGAGAAAGCAGAGAATTAATCACTCTACATTTGTAAGAAAATTTTAGTTTTCAAAGTATTAAATTCAATGAGTTACAAAAAAAAAAAAAACATTTTATACTGACTATCCCCTTCCCACTCTGACTTTTCTTGCTGTTCTTCTTATGAAGCTTACATTAGGGGTGTTACAGTACTTACAACTGTCAGGATTCCTCTATCCTCACCTCTCTGAGGTCATGGAAATGCATTACAATCTTGAAAATATGGTGAGAAGGACATTGTTTCCTCCCTTGGTCTGTGGTGATAGTTTTCTTTTCCCCTTCCTCTTTATTTTCGCATGCTCCCTGCTGCCCTTTCTACCTTGGAGCTTCTTTGGGTTTTCATTTCTCTTGTATTTTGTAACTATCAAATATACCTAGACTCAGGGTTTCCTGCATGTGTCAACTTTAGCAGAACTTCAGAAATCACATTTCAGGACAAGTATTTGCTGTACGTGAATCTCACTGAAGTTGCAACTTACAGCTTTGCTACTAGATTCATATCATCTATATCTAGGCTCACACTGTCTATAGGTTAAGCACCCAAAGTGTTTACTTGTTCTCAGATATGGGTTCATTCACAACCTTCATTTGCTCCTTGAGGCCGGAGCTCCAGAAAGTGGGATGCACAGGTCTTCCACAGGGAAATGCATGGCCTATTCCCCTCGGAGCCTCGCCTGCCCTTCCAGGTCCTTCCCCCACCGCCGGCCAGAGGGACAAGTAGGGCTGTGCCCCAGCTTGGCCCCGCACTTTCTCTGACCTGTCCTGATGGTGTGGCTTACCCATGTCATTGAGACGCCTGGAGCCCATGTGGGATAGTCCTCCGAGATGTTTGACACCTGAAGTTTTACTCTGTTCTTGTGCATCAACTTCAGATCACTTCCAGAAGAGGCTTTGGCTACAGTCAATGATTAATCATTTGGACAACAAAATATTGAAACTAGAGAAAATCTAGCATCCAGCCATTAATTCCCTGAAAATGGAACAGTAGTTATTCAGGAGCTACAAGCTCCCTGTGCCTGAGTCCTGTGGGAGGAATGAAGCCATCTAGACCAAGCGAAGAGAAATGATCAAAATATCACACTGTAGACTGAGAGAGCAGGCAAATGAAGGTGCCCTCCAAGTCCTGCTGAAGGAATTGTACAGTCAGATGGCATTTTCCTTCCCTTCATCAACTATTCATAACTGTTTACCAAATACATGTATTTTTTTCCGATTAAAACCATGGTGTGAATTTAGCTTGTGAGCAGATGGTTGTAAGTACATAAAATTTAAAATCTGAAATTCAAGATGGTGTGAGCAGACATATAAATCATATGATATGTTTTTCTGACTGGATGAGCAAACCACAACTCTTAAAACCAGACTTCCATTGCAAATAGCAGCATTTTGTGAAATTCACCTTCTGTTAGTATTTTTTAATAGTTGTCTAAAATTAGCTGTTCCCAGGAACATCCCAGCCAGCAAACTCATTAACTAAAATAACTGCAGAAAACAAACACAGAGTGGGGGCTAACCTAGTCACGGAGAACTTGTTTCAAAATTCAAGCAAATATTAGTAGAGTGCTTAAAAGCACAGTTTGCCCAGCTCTATCAAAGTTCATATGCTGTGCAATTGTGCAGGGAAAATAATTAAAAAAAAAAAACCCTCAATGTAAGAAAGGAGAAATGTGCAAAGAATAGTCTCATGAATAATACTAACAAGCCATGTAAAGAAACATGCATTCTTCTCACATAAAACTATGCTAACAAAAACATTTTCAGCTTTGGGCAAATAACACTGCGAAATTCTGATGATTCTGGAGAACTAACTGGGTTACTATCTTGAAGTTTAAACTCTTGCCTGAAACCTAGAACAAAATATTAGCTAACTTGAAGACACAAATCCAAAAATAAATCTCTGCCTCCCTATGCTTTTCCTAGCACTGCACTACTTCTTGGTCTTTTGCAGAGGCCCCTGAGGTCCTTCTTCCATTAAAACACAGCAAACTTTGTGCATTACCATTACAGATAGCTGCAACATTTTCATCAGTATAGGTGGGATCAAAAAAGGCACATTCATTAAAACCATCTTGTTTCACAGGACTACAGTAGTTTGAATAGAGCTTCCATGAGGAAATTTGATTTTAACACAAAGACTAGTGGTTAAAGCAGGGGATGGGATGTAAAAAATCTGGTTTCAGAATCTGATTTTGATATTTTAGCAACTGTTTGAAGATTGTGATGCTGACATAATGTTGGGGTTTAGGTGATATAAGAATATTCTATGGTTTATATTTTCCTCTGAGGTTAAAGAAACAAATTCTGCTTCATGTTGTCTACAGTATGGTGGTAGGAGATAGGATAATTCGAGACACTATTATCCATGGGAACATTCTCCTGCTTTAAGAAGAAAGAGGTCAGTGTGAGGCAAAGCATCCTCATGCTTTCCAGAATATACATTTCTGTCTCTCTGAAAGTGAACTGAGCCACCATCATGTTGACAAACACCTGGGTCCTTTCAGCAGATTTTCATCTTTCCTCAGGAGCTGGTTGTGCTCATACAAATGAGAGGATAAAGCCACTTCTCTCCAGGTGGAGAGAAGAGAGGAGAAAGACTCTCAGGGTCAAGCTTGAAAAAGATACGTAACACACAAACCTGGAGCCACTGGTCCTCGAAGGCAACTCTAGCATACAGATATGTGACGATGTAGACCCCTATCTAAAGTAAAAAAGGCGACTGATGAGCAATCTACATGAATTTCACATTGTGTTAAGCTCTAATAAGGTTATCTGATCTGGTTTGGTATATTTTTTTTAAATTGAACCAGCCTCTTTCATGCCCTCTCCTTTGACCTTATGTCAGCCTGACAGGTGCAAAAGTCCTTGTTATTTTGCTACCCCAGACAAGAAATTTGTGTTTGCAGAGATTTCCCTATTAACTCTTGCTTCACAACAGGCTGCTGTGCAGTAGGAACTTCTCAGCTGACCATAACCATTGTCCATCTTCTAGGTCAAGAAAGGGCTTATAAACAAGTCCCTGAGCAATGGGAGGTTATTATAAAAACATTGTTGTTAATGTTTTTATGGTGGTTCTTCTCCTGTATAGATTATCGTGTCACTCTTTTCCTGAGTTATAGTCCAAGAAAGTATGTAAACCCCCCTGGAAAGATAGTGCCAGTAACGGGAAGAACAGTAGCAGTCTGCCATGTTCCTAGATTTAACAAATAAGGCCAAATTCTGCCCCTAAACAAGGCACATCTGCCCCTGAAATCAGTAGGCAGTCAGCGCTGCTGGGTATTTTATTTTCAACGTGAAAATGATTGTTTCACAAATCTAATATATGTAGTCAAAGCAGAGGCCTGCTGCACTCATAAAAGTAGAAGCACACTAAGCAGATTTTAATATTAGTTTGTTTTGAAACCAAACATAAACACCCTAATATAGAATAACTGTATAAGCATTTTTGTACCTAATGGCCTAGAAAAATAGTATAACCAGTGCTAGTAACAGAACACAGGCCTTTCACTAACAGTGCCTCATGTGAACCATGCAAGGACCCAGCACTGGCCTTCCAGATTTGTCATCAGCTTTCTGCGAGAACTTGCTGTGTGAACCTGAACTTGGCACCGGGTTTCCCTTGGTATGATGTCAGCTTAGATGTGGCATAGCCGCAAAGGCAGTGAAGGTACGGGCACAGGTTGAAAACAGAGGATCCAGAATTTTGGTCATTGGAGCAGCATGACCTCAAGAGATGTGCAGGGGCTGCTCTCACAGAGAGAAAAGAAGCAGCATCTCAGAAAGGGGCAAAAAATATCTACCAAACAGAATAAGCTGCTGCAACCTGGAAAAGCAGCACCTCAGGAGGGAAGGGGGTATCCTTTGTAATGGAGCTCCTGAGTCTGATCACTTTGACCTCAGCAATTAAAACCATTAAAGACTGCAGCCTTGCAACTGTACAACATGAGCACTGTGCACTCATAGTTAATTTAGGATTGATTGTTAAGGACTAACTGTGCTGAATATGTAGTGATAATGATTGATACTGAGTAAGGACAAACCTTTGCAATAATATAAATTGTTAATGAATGTTGGTCTAGTAAAGTTTTGTTTTAAACTGGCTTAATCAATCAGTCTTCAGAACAATCTCATCACAGCAATCTCTAATTCCCTGATATATATGCATATATATATAAAATTATATACATACACATCTTCAGTTGCAAAATATAAAGGACATGAATAGAAGAGTTAAACACAACTTACAGAAATAAAAATGAGACTGATAATAATTCCAAATTATTCCAGAAGTTGTTAAGTACCTGAAACTAAACTGCTGGGAATATGAAAGTATGGTCATATTTGAAACAAACCTTTTGAACAGGAGAGGGACAGCATAAGGTCCTGGTCATCAGCAATTCTTTCCATGACTTAAGAAAACAGACCAGGATATAGAGAAACCCTGTGTACTTACATTTAAATATCCCACGTTGTGTCAAGGTAGACTAAGTGTTAGCCACATTTGCTACTGAGTTATCTTTGTTCAACAGCCTCAATAAATAATAATTGCCTTTATATTAAATGCAGCCAATTTCTCTGTCTTCTCTTCCATGACAAGCCCAACACTCCAGAAGGCACAGGATTTAATTACTCTAAACAATGGACAGAATAGAGCAAAGCATGGTAATTTTAGTTTACCAGATTCATTGACATGTACTTATTTCTAGGTCACATGGACTCATATGCATAGCTTTTCTTGGTATATCTAAGATATTTTTTAGGGATCAGATATGCTGAAATCAGGCTTTGGTCCCCAGGAGAAATGGCACTGTTTATGTCCACACCATTTGGGCCTTGTAACCTTGAGACTAGGATAAAAGGCATAAATGAATCAAGTTTGGAGAATTGAGACATCATGACAAAAGGTAGGATTCTTCCCACTTAAATTTATATAATACACCTACAGTTGAGCTAAATTTCTGGACTTCTATCTCAATTTACTTTACAAAGAGATTTACTGAGTACATTTCACCTGACTCATTTTTGATGTTTACCTTAGGAGAAGACAGTCTGTTCCTGTCCTGTCCCAGAAGCTCCCTAGAAAAGCATCCCTAGAAGATCTGGCTCCCTCCACTGACAGTAAAAGACATCCAGGTTACCTGATTCAGATTAGGTGCCAATTTCATAACCTTTGGATCTCATCCGAGTGACCACTGTCCCCACCCAATATTCTGAATGGACAATGAACTGCCTTGTCTATTTAAAATACACATTCCTTCAAATGTAAAGAAAAGGAAGTGAGCTTCAAATCTAAACATAAAAAGGAATTTCTCAATGTTTATGTATCTGCTGCTGCTGCTAGAAGTCTGGGGCAGGAGACCTGATTTCTGTGTCTCAGTTCATTGAGCTACAGTTGGTACTAGGGTCAAGGCAGGTGCTTTATTGGATAAGAAACCTCCAGCTTCTCAATTTACAGCAAACTGCAGAGACAGATTTACTGGACACAAAATTATAGAAGATGAAACTATAGTAACTTTAACATTTTCCTCATCTTCTCCCACTGGGACCATTTGGTATGACGTACTCCATGTTGCATGCATTCAGTTAATGTCTTCCTTAGCACCCATAGATGTTTATGGGCTGTTTCGTGTAAAAATGGTTATGTTTCAAATAAAGTAGGCTTTCATGCTGTGTTAGTGATTACTTGTTGATTCATAGAAGACAGCCTGGTGTTGCAAAACACCAAGCCCAATGGAGAGCTGAAGAATATCCAGGGCCAGATTCTACTGCTGCTATATATACGAACCAGCTGAGATAAAGTGTTCTGCCCTGAACTGAATGAGTGTATAGTATGGCCCAGGTTTCCTTCTGAATAATAAATGACCCATCCAAAACATTCACTTTCATAAAAAAGATGCTAAGACCTTAAAAATAATGAGCCAAGTATTCAACAGTTGTTGATGTAAATCAATAAAGCTCCCTAATCTTAAAAATACTGATTTGCATTCATGGATAATCTGATCCAAAAGGTAATCCTCAAAGAATACATTTGATTATTAAAACTAAAGCATATATTGGGATATATTTCCCTTTATTTCTCTGAACTCAGAGAAAATGAGGTAAAACAGCCACAGAAATCCTACCCGAGGGTTTTTTCCTCCAAGTACTCTAAAGCCCCATTTTTCAGATCTGGAGAGTGAAATCCTCATTCCACTGCAGTCAATGAGCCAAAACTCTCATTGACTTCAAAAGGGTCATGATTTCACCTCAGGATTCTCAATCCCTCATGTAAGTATTTCAAGTTTTGGGTGTGCCACTGATGTGAGTTGCCAAACAGCCTCAGCATGATTCATTGCTGACTGAAAATGAAATCCCAGTATGGAAGGAGAATATTCTATTTGTTGACAGTGAGGGGCAGACAAGATATTGTCTCCTCCACCATGTAAAGTCACAGAGTCAAGTTTTAATCAAGAAGAATGTATTTGCTTTTATATGATGAGCCAAATGAACTTGACCCATAATGAAAGGACATAAATCAACTCTTTGGGACTTTTCATAATACTGCGTAAGTGTGATTGAAGCGTACATGCAGAGAAAATGCAGCTGCGCTCAGCCATATCAGACATGCTGGAAATGTTTGGGTTGACTCTGGACTGCATAGACTAAGGATGCATGAGATGCAGAACACAGGATCTCTGAGTTTGTCTCTGCCCATGCCTTAAAACTGATGCATGAAACCATGAGTAAAACCAGAACACGAGGCTCACGTGTTTTTGTTTTACAGGCTTTATATGTGCCTGGTGACCAACTTTCCAGAATATATTGTAGGACCAAACCTTAGCCTTATTGGTATATATGTTTGTGCCTTCAGCACTGAAAGTCTGGCCCTGAAAAGCTTTCAAGAAAAATTACACAGTTTTGAAGTGGGGAAGGGTTGTAAGTAGAGTTTCTCTTTGTGAGGAGTTGAAAGAAGGAACACAATAATAAACTTTGAATGTAGCGAGTAGACTGCTGCAGTTTATGCCTAATCATATAGTTAGTAACATTTGCAAACAAGATCAGCAATTACACAGCTAAATGAAACCAGTGCGTGTGTCTGGCTATGCCATAGGAGTTATAAGTAAAGAAAAACAAGCTAAGATTTTTAGAAGCATCTGAAGTACAGTAAGAAAGATATGCAATGAAGAAGGATGTCTGATCATAACAACCCAAACAGGAAGAGACCATCTGACTTGTTGATTGACAGAACAACTGTTTATACAATTATTATATTAGCCAAACAGACCTCAGGCAAGTTCTGTTAAATAAACTTTAAGCTTGACAGGTGTACTATAGTTTGAATTTCCTGGAAGCTGAAATGGTTAAACCAAAATTCATAGCTAGAGTAAAAACTTCCATTTTTTCAGAATCCAGGAGATGATCAGTTAAAGCAGTAGCTAGCAGTCCAAAATAGCAACCATAGCAGACTGGCAAATGTAGACCATTCATATGAAATCGTTGGAATTTATAGTAAAGTTGTTTGAGAGGAATGGACACTGCACCCCAATCCCTCTTGGCCAGGTTTACCAAAGCACAGGTAGCTCTGCTTTGAATGTATACAGATATGCCTGAACTGAAACCTTTCATTAAACTTAAATTGAAAGAGGTTGGCTCCAATGGGTCAGGGACTGGATTTTCAAGAAGCAAACTCAAATAAACATTCACCCTGTTTTATCCCTCCCTGTTGAACTTCTCCTCTAGTCGAAGATATATTTATGTTAACAAAACAACAACAACAACAAAAACAGAAAACCTGCAGCCACATTTTGCTTTGGACTAATGTTCACCTGTGTGAAACAGGGCATTTTTTTCTCTGCCTGCATAGGAGAATGACCAAGGGCTGATTGACATCCTTAGCAGAATGGCAGCCTTTCAACTCCAGACTCTGCAGACATTTCTCTGCTCCTCAGAGCCCCTACCCTAGAGGCACTTGGCTGTCTTGTTTATTTGATTGTGGTCAGATAGGGAGACTGAGCTTTGATAGACAGCTGTTCTCCTGTTAGATACTAACAGATTTGATATGCCTCGTTTGCCTGTTTTTCATTATTTTTTATTTTATTTTTAAATATTTATTGTATATTATATATGATCGTTAAGTGCTTGAAAAATTCTAGGACTCATGAAAGAGAAAAGAGTACTTCAACTTTTCAGTGAATTTCAGAAGTTAAAAGATGAAAATCTGGCATTCAGTTCAGGGATACACAATTTTCCGTGATGTCAGTAAGCAGAGCCTGATGCCAGATGTAAGGACAATATTTGATTCTTACCAGTTTTTAGCACTCTGTGAGGGCATGATCTCCCAAGGGTTTTACTCAACTTCTTTTTTTTAGTGCAGGGATTGACCTAGACTCAGTGACATTGAGGATGTTTACCTCGAGCTGAAGATGGCTTCCTTTATCTATCCCGCTGTTCTCAGGGCCTGGTGGCAAGACCTGAACCTTGTGTGAGCCTCGGTAGTGTTTACATGGACAGATGCAGAAAAGGCTGACATTGCTCACGTTTACTCCAGTTCAAACAAGAGGTGACTCAGGGAAAGTCACTGGAGACTCTCCAATACCAGCATCTACTGCTTCTTTGTATCAAGAATCAACCTTGCATTTTTATAGAAAAGGGTATTTTCTGTAGCAAGGATACCATGCAATTTTCAGTATGGTGATGTAAAGCAAATGCAGTAAGTTAAGTGTCTGTCCAGCTTCCTGGGACTTTAATTTTCACTATGAGTCCTTCAGTGACATAGTGCTTTGGACAGGAACAGAACGAAACCTGTGAGAACCAGGGACTGACGTGAAGTGTACCCCTCTAACACCTTTATCTTCAAAATTTGGTCTACTGCTCCTCTTAGGCTTGAGTAAATCAACTGTGACCTTTTTGTGAAGTTGAGACAACTACCAGCGTGGCAGTGTAAGAAGAGCACAGTACAGTGGTTATGCCAGGGTGATGCTTATTCTCCATGGATCTACTCTGGATGTCTTTGCATGCTAGCTCTTGAGCTTGCTAACCAAAGAAAATGTCTGTATTAAACCCCATCTGATTTTGCACAGCCAGCACCAATGGAGCAGAGCAAAATTCTTTTCAGGTTTCCTTGCTCACTGACAGCAACATTATAGAGCCTTTCCCTTGTATATCCTGTAGATGTGAGAAGACCCCACCTTAAATGGCCCTGAGACAGTAATGATGTTGGGACTGCACCCTCTCAAGATCAGCCCTACAAATTTGACCTTCCTCTCTTACATTTGTTGTCCTCCCAGTCAAATGTTAAAACTTTTGCCATTGTAAATGGATAACAAAGTGAAGGAGTGAGGCCAGGTTTCATGCTCCCTCCAGCTCTTTTACAGTCTTTTTTCCTGCCCACCTGACTTCTTTGGGGCAGAGTAGCACAAGCCCATACTTCTGCATGGGGCAAGGAATATTATTTACACTTTGCCTCAAGGGAGTTGTTCAAGTCGCTGTGTAAGCCATAGCATGCATAGATGAATCCTGAATTGCTCATCACTCTCAAATGCTATGAGGATGATCTATAAAACTACAGATAAATCAAAAGATCAACATTCCCTGGGGCTCCATACTCTGTGGGCCAGTCCTTGTAGCACAACAAAATTCCTGTGTCAAATATATCCGTCTCTGAGGCACAGTTGAAACTTTAAGGCATTAGCATTCTAGTGGAATATGGATATCAAGAGACAGACACGAGTACAGAGAGATAACCCTCTGGAATAAGAGGATTTTTTTTTTTTCCTGAAATAAAACAGTACAGAGATAATATATGGAGGAGGGGAACCTCAGGTCATTTCTTTGGAAAACATTTTTCTTCTTTTGTGTGCTGAAATGTATTTATTTACACAAAAAAATCATCCTTTAATGGGACTGAGAAAAGCCTCTTAGCACACTGAGACTGATCTCTTTTTTTATTAATTTTACAGCAAAAGGTCAAAACTATATCTATTAAGTATATTTATACAGGAAAGTGCTAGACACACTGAGTTACATAATGAGATTGACATCCGTGTCTTGTAAGATAATGATCTTCAGACAAACACAGTCCTAGTGTAACTCTGATCAAGTTAATAGAATTGGCTTTGGAGGCTTTGGTTTTTTCCTAGCTTTTAACCACAAGTGAATTGGGTTAATCTTTTGAGAAAATTGTCTTAATTTCAGGTGCTTTATTAGAGATTATGGGTGCGGTATCTGAGTTGTGTCTGGCAATGGTGACAACAGAGATTGCTCAGACCTATGCTTTGTTAAAACTCAAACACAGAATCTATTTTTTTTCTAGAGGGCAGTTTTCTGTGAATGTAGAAGATTTTAGGAAAGACAAGCAATATAACTGGAAAAAAGTAGAGATGTGAAATAGACTCAACAAACACAAAGAAAAGGTTGGCACCAGAAGGCACACCAGCAGGTTTCCCTTTATTGTCTAACCTTTCTATTTGGCTTAATAGGAGATAATACTTCTATCTACAGATCTTGTGCAAACTCAGAAATATCTGAACTATTAGCTCAGGAACAAGCAAAACCACACCTATTATTTTGAAGCCCACCGTAACAGGAACCTAGCTCCACACCCCAATTTTACAAATGACACCAGCCTTCTTTTAAACTCTTCCCCACGTAAGTTGGCATTTGTGCCTACCTCTCACAAACAACAAGGCATTTTGCACTGTTGGAGGCAGCCAAGTGATTTGTAACATCACTACTACTAGCTCACCCAGGTGGATGTGTGACTTTTTAGGGCCATTGAGCACAGTGAATTTTTGCTATTTATCACAATTACAGAAACACCTGTGCTTAACAAACTCTGTTAATCTGCTGTAAATGCAGTACTTAACTGGCTTCAAAATGTTGTCTTTATGTAAAGAAAAAAATAATAGTAGTATTATAGTTATTGAACATGCAGTTTCATTTTTAGACTGAAGCCTTGTGAATTTCCATAAGAAGGCTGAAGAACTCATCTGTATTTTCCAAGAATGGAGTGGAACTTTTATCTCACATAGATTTGTCCATGTGAGAGTTAGAAATTAGTCTTATCATAGGTAGCCCGTAGTCTAAACTTCCCCTAGATGCTAAACAAAAGTCTAGCATCTTCACAGGGTGGTATATCTCATGCTAAAGAAGGATGGGATGCATTGCCCTATGGCGGTGTTGATTTCTCTCCATGGACTGTAGTTGGAATCTCACTGGTTAATTAAGAGGATACAGAAAATTTTTAGACAGCCAAAGTCAAATGCCATGATCCCTAACCCAAGATAAAATTGAAAACGAGGAGTAAGATATTTAAATATCCTAAGACTTGAAGGTTGCAACAGCCACAGACTTTCTATGGGAATTGTACTCCTAAATTACTTTCCATTTGAAAGTCCCACTCTTTCAGTTAGATACCAAAATCTGTATGTATAGGTGTTGGAATGCATTTCTGAGCATGTAAGAGCCCACTTTCACTGGGATTTGGGTGCCTAATCCCTGTACAACCTCTCAAAATTTCAATTTCTAGGTACTGTGAATGCTTCAGAAGAAGGAACCGACTCAACTGAGTGCCAGAATTTGGGTGCCAGTTCCTAAATTTGGCCTTCTGGGACTACTTACCCAAAGCTACATAACTGTAGATGGGAAACAGAAGTTGGTGTTCGCTAGGTCCCTGGTTAATGTTTTGCAAACACGACTGCACTCCGATTTTACCCAAAGAAAGGAAGATTCCTAGAAGATTCCCAAGAAATGTTGCATGATGAAGAATTCATGTAGGTTTTACTTGCTAAAAGGCACAAACATCGTAGAGCATCGGTCACATCAGATCTAAATTATTGACCTCTTTTGAGCTCTTTGTATTTCATAAATCAGGCTGTATTGTCATCATCTCTTTAAGGGCTTTTGTTAAGTGCCTTCAGCGTGCTTACCATACGATTGTTTTACTTCACTTCACTTTGTTTATATATACGTATTGTAGCCTGTAACCATGCCTGGGAAGTGGAAGTCAAAAGCAAACTTGCAAGAAGAAAGAAAGAAAGAAGCTGAAAGACTATTTTCATAAAACAAAGCAAGCGAGCCAAATGTTTTCTGCATGTAATTGAAAAATTGTTTCAGCAATAAAAGATACAGAACAGGGAGCAATGGTATGTAAATAACAAATCAACACAAGACCTGGCATGTCTTTGTCCAACAATAATACCTGGACTATTAAATCTCCGTCACAGGTGCTTTATGTTCCTTTACAGCACGGCACTGTATTATGTCTTCTGTATTTTGCATTGAAAACACATGCTTTGCTGATGCTTTCTTTTCTTTCTGGTAAAATGATAATATGTACTGAATGCTATACTAATTTAAAAAGAAGAAATAAATAAATATAATAAATATCATATAAATAAATAAATAAATAGCACAAATAAATAATAGCACATAAATGGGAAGAATTTCATAGTGCCTGGCCAATCATCCGGATTTGTAAATACCAGTTATTGATACTCCAGTATGAAATGAGATATTTGACTAATATTGCTTTTTTTTTTTTTTTTTTGGTAATAAAAATGACTGATCATGATCACTGCTGAGATCAGGTATGCCAGTCACACTGGGATATCTGAGCTCCCAGTCACTGGTGTCTTAGAGTGCATACAATGTCATTGAATATTCACGACATAAAGTGTTATTAATTGTGTATAGGGATAACTCCAGCTGACCTGAGAAACTTCATCTCTTATTTAATAGCTGATGGCATGATATTCCAACATTACTAATAGCTTTTCAGAGTGGTTTTCAGAACCCTCTGCCTCTGTTTTCATAGATGGATTTTGAAGTCGTTCAACTTTTGGGAAGTTCATATCCCATCTGGGTCCCCAGAGATGAAGACGCTGAACCTCTAAATGGGAAGAAATTTCCTGTTGATTGCTCAGTGTATTAATCCGGACCGGGGGGGGGGGGGGGGGAAACAAATCGACTCCCAGTTAATCCTAGAGGACTAACTGAGGGTCAAAATTCCTGAAGTTGTCAAGAATTAGTAATCCTGTGAGACTTCTGGTCATATTTCCCCGAAAGCATGGCCCTACACCTGGAGTCACCATGATTAACTTCATAGTGGCAATCCGGCATAAGGACATAGTTTCTCTTCTTCTGTGGTTTGTCTACAGCCAGTGGAGATAGAAGGGATATTACAGGAGTGTGATGCAGACTCTCCAAGAAATAAATCCCATTCCTGTGAACCTGATGGCTCTTTATAATCACTTTCAAGGTTCCCTGAAATTATTATACTATTAGCGTACATGCCTTATTAGGATCCTAAAGCTAGACAGAAAGGATGCAGGACTCAGAATATAGCAAATGTACAGAAAACATTTGCAAATTGGTGTGCTTGGACTGGTACTGAAAGAACTCAGCCCAATCATCTTTCCATCGAAATCAGATGAACCATTGAGTTGGTACCTTCTAGTATAACTGGCAATAGAGATATACTTTGGCTAAAACTGAAAGACACATGACCTTTCCCTTTCACAAGAATGGAAAGGTTGTCCAGATATTTTCTTTACTTATCTTCTTTATCTTCTTTCTAACTAACAGGCAAAAAAAGCAGAACTTTCTGTGAAATAAAAAAAAATGAAGAGAGTAGGGATAACTTTGAAGAGATTTATAGACACAAATAGAGAGGATTGATAAAAGTTTTGACCTTTTAGAATTCATTTGTACCTTTTATTTTACAGTGAGGCAAATGTATGTTAAAACCAGAGCTTGTTTGGAAACTCAAAAATTGAAGCTTTTGAAAATTTTTTCTTGAACAATTGGAAAAGATTTTTAAGAATTAAACCAGGTATTCTTTTGAAACAGAATCTTTTGTGTGAAAAAGTTTAGTTTTGTCAAATCAACTTTTTTGTTCAGTGGAAAAATATCAGAAAATTCTCAAGCAATTTTTCTTTGTCCCTTTTCAGGTTTTGTCTTGTGTTTGCAGTCAATGATCTGACATCCAAAATGACTGTTATTTTTGCTTCAGATGATTCTCTTGTTTAACTGTAACCTGCTATGCACACACTGCTAAACCAAATCCCTGATCTTTTTCTGTGCCTACATCACTTTCTTTCTTCCTCCCACCTTGTGTCTTTAAACTTGTCTTAAAACCCATTCTCTATCATTTGTTCTAAAAACTAACCTCCGTAACTGTCTGCACACTTACTTTCCAGATGCTGCTGCCAACAAATTATTCCCCAAGGATCTGAGCTTGAATTTCACCCATTACTATTTGGCTCACAGGACACATTCCTTGAACTCAGAAGACTTTTAACTTCACTTTGTTTTTCTCCCCTCAGGAAAACTCAAACCAAAATAAACAATTTTCAGCTCTAAAGCAACCAACAGACCCTAGGAAATACTGCAATGCAACAAGCAGTTTCTAAATAAACAATTAAATAAAATAACCCACTGTGCTATTTGGTTTTACTGTCAAAAAGTCTGTGACATTGTTAATAAGAAAGTGTTCTACCCCAAAACACCAGGCTTACAAAAGGGTACTATGCTAATTACATTGGAATCGATGCAAAAATAAAACATTCTTAGAGTCTTTCACTATGCAAAATAGCAAATTTTTTACGCAGCTCACTTTTATACTGATGTATTTTTCTCCACTATAAGAAAGACTGGATGAGATAGTGTAAACTGGCTTACCACCTCTGTCCATCTCCTCTTATTTCTGTGTTGCTTTTATTTTATCCAAAATAAGTTATTTTACCACTGACTTTCTTATCAAGTATCACTGCACATTAGATTAGACAAATTTAGGACAGGAATAAAGTCCAGTGCACAGATAGTTAATATTCTTTCGGAGATCTATGTGTAAAAAATCAATTTTAGTTATTCACAACTTTTTTTCTTCTTTCCTCACTCAATTGCCTTATTGACCAGTAAATTCATGCACTTATTTGTAAAATAGAAAAGACACATACTTTCCCTGTCTATTTCATATAGAGAAATTGATGCTGGTGAAATTCTACCAAGGGAAAATTTGGCTCAAATATTCCTATAGAAAGTCATTGAATGAAAATAGATTTTTTGTTTGCTTAGTTATTCATTTCACTTCATTTTATATTTCCAATATATATTTACACATAATCTCAGCAGATGCTGGAGTCTTCCATGACTGTTAAGTTTCAAGTAAATGATGAGTTCACATGTTTCTAATAATTAGACTAATACTTAGCATGGATACATAATTTAGCCTCTTCAATCCTCATGAGAAGCATGGGGTGTGGAAAGTATATTTCTTAGTAACGTACTTGAAAATGGAATAGATAGTTAAAGCCAACATTTGGAAAAGCTGATCCTGGGAAATGAAAGTGGGTAGGTTTCATAAGTACCGAACCCCATTGCCTGCCATTGACTTCCACTGCAGAGAGCGGATTAACAGCTGTTGTCTGAAATTGTTGGTGTAATAGAATTATTTATGGTGTCATCTGTTTAATTCTTGTGGGAGATGTTCACACAGTCTGCCAAGAAAGTGCATGAATACAGCTAAAGCGTAGCTTATTGACTATTTCAGATTATTTCATTTTGTGTGTGGTAAAACGGGCAAATTGGGCAGTGTTAGCCTTAGATGCCATGCCTGAGTTTACCCTGTCCGTGTTAGAGTTTGGTTTGAAACACTGCTCTCCCTTGTTCTCCCAGCAGTCAGACTTCATTGGCACCACTGTCTGGTTTGTCCAGAAGCTCACATTTAATGTACTGATGCATTTCTGTTACAAAGTATACTATCTGGAAAGATTGATGGAGATTAATTCTAATCCACTCATTTTCACCTGGTGCTTCAACAAGCACTAACATTTTGGATAAATCTGTTTGTCTGTGTCTATTCTTATTTTTCTTTGCACTTCTGCCATTGTCTCTCTTGGCTGGGGCTAGAAGTAGAATTGCAGAAATACCACCAGAAATGCTGTTCTACTGGGGAATAGATGAGGCATGTTGTTTCAGATTTAATTAGAAAAGTTTTGTACAGATTTGCTCTGTAGGCCGCATTTCAACATTAAAGTTGAGGGTAGCTGATGCCATCTGCTCCATTTAATGCAAATTCAATGCAGCCCTTCGGCTCTTGGCAACTTACCAATATGGACCTCAAAGTATCTGGGCAAAGTATGACCACCCCTGCTGTATCGCGTGCCCCTGTTTTCTCTCCCCGCCTTTTGTATGCCATCCCCTTTCGAAAATCAAAAGTAGTCCTTTCTGCTTATGCCTCAATGCCTCAGCAGTGGTGGATTTTTTTATGCTTCTATAGCTGGTCATGTACGATTTCAAGACAAAAGCTACTTTCTATCAATCAAACAACCCCACTCATCATTAGTCTTCTGGGACACACGCTGCAAACCCTTACGACCAGCTTTTGAAAAAAGGAGAATATTGTTTCTGATGTGAAGTTGATGGATGTTTCATGTACTGCATGTGACAATGACATAAGAATTTCCAACAGCAAAGGATCCTCCCAAACCTGTCTTAGCTATTTTATGTGATCCAAGCTTTAAAGAAAATCTATGCCTCACTTCTTAATGGGTGCCAATACTGAAAAATACAAAGAGATGCCCAGGAGAAAAAGTTGTTGTTAGAATGTAATTATTTGTCATGTTATCTGTCCAATTCAGAAGGGAACTGCCAGAGAGTAGGGGTCTGGCTTTCTTGTGTCTCAGCAAAGTGCCACATAGAGCTATGAAACAGTGGGAATTAGCAATGAAGTAAAAAAGGATAATTAATCATTATTATCCTTTTTTTTTTAAGCACTAGCTAGCTCTACAAAATGTCATAAAAATATCATGTTTATTCAGAAGAGTGGTTTCTAAAGATTTTTTTTTAATGAGTTCACCTATCTAATTAAAAAAAAACCAAAAAACAAAAACAAAAAAAAAGCACTTAGACAAAGCCAGAGTCATCACTGCATTTAACCTTATAGTTTCCTTGGTATATCAAACTGATTTTTCTTACTTCACAGAGGGACAGGAGACACAAAGAGAGTTCAAGTGTTTTTCCTGAGGTCACCTGGGAAATCTATTACAAACCAAGGAAACATATTTGTGTGTTCCACTGCCAGGATAAAGCCAAAGCTACTAGCTGGTTTATGTTGATCGTGGAAATACCACATAAGAAAATAAGGCAACTGATGTGCAACAGTTGTAGGACTGCCCAAGGATAATGGTAGGCCTGATATTTAAGAGGGGAGGAATCAAATACACATACATAAATAAACGGAATCAAATACAAAAAAATAAATAAAGGAGAGAGAGAAAGAGAGAGAGAAACAAAAAGGGTGCAGTGAGTCTGCTATTTTTGACACTTTGGGGAATATGAAGTCACACCTTCAGATTCATATTTCTACATACTAATAGAAATCATACTGTTATTATGCCTTAGATTTAGGTACTATGATCTGACTAGTGCTCTCAGAACTCAAGCTGTGACATATTTTTCCCCTGCCCCAAATAATGGGTTAAAGTATCAGGCATCTGAATGGAGAAAGAAGTCAGCTCTACCAGGAGACAGGGATACCCTCCATGGGGCTCTGGCTGGGACTAAACAGCAGTAGCTTCCGATTATGAAGGTGAGCTACAAAGATGACAAAGCCAAACTCTGGGGGAGTGGCAGAGGTTAAATAAAGGATAATAGCCTAATAGCCATAGAAGCCACTTATTTTTAATCTTTTTTTTTGGGGGGGGGGGTGGTGTGGTGGGCAGATTAGGAAGCCTGGATATTTGGAAAATCTGTAGAGTAGAAAAGCAGTGGAACAAGTTACCAAGAGAGATTATAGAATTGTCATCCTTGAAGATTTTCAAAATTCACTTAAAAAAAGCAATGGATGACCTCAACTAGTGCTGGTAATAATCCCACTTTGAGCGGGAGGTTGGACTGGAGACCTTCAGAGGTATCTCCCAGCTAAGATTTCTATTATTTTATAATTCTATAATAGCTTCTTCTGGGGTTCTCAGCTTCCACTGGGACCTGCAGACACTATTTGGGAACACTCAGGGTTTTGGAAATTATTAAATCAAGCAACTTGAAAGGGTTTCATGTAGCTAAAGTAGATATCTTCGGTTTAGCCCTCTCCATCTGAGAAAATCACATAAGGCCCTGTTTATATTCCATGAAGATTAATAAACACTTTGAGATGTGATTTATCTGATTGAATGTAGATGGCCACTTTAAGATAAGATGAATAATGCAATAGAAGAACCCATTTCTCTTCTTTGACCAGAAAGAAATCATACAATGAGTAGGTCAGATGGATACCACTTCACTGGAGCTACTGACATGTAGTCAGAAGAAAATGAATTTGATGTAACCTGTGCAAAGATGTTGATTTTGATGATGCTTTTTAAAAAGAGAATTATGAAACAAATCTCATCTTTCATATTTTAGTCATATGGAAATATTTCATTTTGGCAGAATAAATGCATTTATTTCTAGTTTTGAGTCACTTCTTTTTAATGTATATTAAAAATCTATTTTAATTATATGCTACATTTAAATTTTACTAGACAGTTAATATTTTATAAATATACTTCTTCAATATTATCAATATGAAATTATTTCAATTAAAACTGTAAATATTATTATTTCCTTTATTTCATAGGGGAAAAAAAACCAGTATTTCAACTGTTTTTAGCTCATGTTTTTCGTTCCTGAGAAAATCATAAGAACGCCTGACTTTTTTTTGTTAACAGTATACTTACTAATAGCTGATTTTGCTTTTGGTCTTGGTCATTGCTAGAGATTGATAGTTTTTGTATTTGAGTTCATTTCATAAAATTAACCTCACTATGGGGAAGATTAAATGGTTCTTAATGTCATCCATTTTTAAATGAAGATCATGTTAATAACAAATCTTAGGCATTGTTTTCCTGATTACAAGAGTGAAATCAAATATTCCCTCCTTCTGTGTGCATGTATATATGTATGTGTATAGATTCATACATATATATATCATGCATATATAGGTAAATATATGTGTATATATGTGTGTTTATGTTTGTTTATATGTAAGCATAAGAACTATTTCAAACTTTAAGATGCTAGGATTCCTAGAATAATCACTTGTCAAGAGTATATCATCTTCATTAATTATCCATTTAAAATCATGGGAACTGGTAGAAGAACTTCCTTTCTAAAACAGATTTTTAAGTCTCTTGGGTGCTCGTGAGTCTCGCATTAGAATATTGTGCATTTCTCGCCATTCACTCGAGAGGTAGAAATCTATTCCTTTCCCCATTTTACAGGAAGGCAGAGAAAGACAAAAGATAAGATCCAGCAATGTATTTTGCTATCTCTCTCTCTTTCTCTGGCTCCACAGACAGTTGCAGAGCAAACCAGTTCTCAGGATCTGGTCTTAAGTGACTTATCACATTATTTCAGACTAGAAATATCAATAAAGTGTACAGTAAATGGATTAAGAATGGAAGAACTTAACAGTAGGAGCCAACATTATGAAAACACTTGTAAATGCATGTGGGTTGACTCTCCATGGATGAGTTTTGGGCCTAAACCTATTTTTAGCAATGATCTAGAGGATCTTATATCAAGGGATTGCTCCTCGGGTGAGACACAACAGCATAGCTGTGGAGACACAAGGACTGGGGAAGTCCTAGTATAAAAGGATGACTGTGGGAGCATGTGAGAGTGCAGGTGACCACATGGAGGGAAGAGAAAGAAACTGTCAGACTACATCAGAGGTGACAGAAGATTTTAAATCTGAAATCAAGACAGGACTAAAGTATCACGATAGTCACTATATGCTATTTTTCTTGTGAATATTAAATAAGGATTGTTATTCTACCAACCTTCAAATTGAAGACTGTAGAAAGAATATTTGCAGATACTATACATTTTGGTAGATTATTCAATAAGCATAAGGGAAGACCAGGCATACAAAATACTCTCACATTGACATTTGTATCTAGGTAAACTATGGCTGCTTCAGAACAAGCTGGTGCAAAGTTTTATTAACAAAGAATATAGATCATATATAAAAATAAGAGATGTCTCCAGAAAAACTGGTAGTGGTTACAATGCACAAACATAACATGAGCTCCTTTCAGAGGGCTATGGATGCACAAATATGAGAAAGAGTAGGAATAAGAAGGTGATTTTTCTGTGTATATATTAGTCATAAGTTAATATTCTGGTGCTAGTTTCCTTGATTACACTGAGCTTTGGATAAGGGCCTAATTCAAAATGCGTCTCTTTCGAAAGCCTGCTGAAGAAAAAAGCATCATTAAGGATGATACACTAGGCAGGGGATACAGGAAATTTAGCTGATTGTTTCAGCTGTGTGGTTACCTAGAAATATTGTACGTTATGGGATTGCTCTTTCTCCTCTGATATATTATGTTTTCCAGCGGTGCCTGCCACACTCAGATAGGCACCTTTCCTTGTTTTGCAAATGTAACTGTCTCAGGAAGGATAATTAAATAAAGCCCCTGAGATCCCATGTACCACGATTTCTTTCTTTTCTCTCTCTCTTTTTTTTTTTTTCCCTCCCCTCCATTCTATCCCAGGAATCAAGTAGGGGGATCTTACCTGCTGGCCACCGCTCAGTTTCTGTTTTGGAAGTGTGTCACTGTCATCAGTGCAATGCACTGTAGTCCCAAGGCTCAAATCCAAAACTATCCATGGCTCTGGCCATCTTCTGGACTCACTCATTCGTCTGGGACACACAGGGAAGAAGGTCTGTGCTGTGGGCAGATCTTTGGACTGCCATTGCACCAATGTCCAATAACTCAGTCATTCTTATTTCTGAAGACTAAATGCACATCCTCAGACCAGCATAGCAGGAAACACATTATGAGTGAAACGAAACAGATCAAACTTGTAATAAAAGGGAAATAAAATTTAGTTCCTGGAAAGATTTTTTTAAGATAACCTCTCACATTTTCCAACCTCCAAAACACCAAACAAGGCAAAGATGGGCTGTGCCCATTACTGGCTTGTGTGTATTAATTGCTTGTTTCACCATGAAAATCTTAAATGGTCGCATTGAAAATAAAAAAAAAAAAAAAAAAAAAAAAAGAAGAAGAAGAGAAAGAATGAAAATGATGCCATGATTGGATGTAAGTAACCTGGGATGATCAGTATGGTAAATTTTTAATAAGAAGATGAAGCATTGAGTGATTTACTTCTATTCCCATTGCGTGAGCTGGAGGAGGCTAAAGAACAAAGGTTTACGGTCCCTTTGGAGATTTGTTTCATCTGCACATCAGCCTACAATTAATGACCATTTAACTGTTGTTCTCCTGCTGGACATTGGTGGATTGATTCAGTAAATAAAAGTGACAGAGCAGTGTCCCATGGCAGTATAATAGAAACTGGCTGCACCTGTTATTTGCGAATCATTGCTTGCCAGGGCATTGACCTTTTCTAGTCTAGCTAAAACTAATAGGAGAAATTATGGGGCTGATTACTTAAATTTCATTATAAGGACTTGTATGACAGATTCTCAGTTTCTTGAAATTCACTGCAAACCACAGTACCATGTCAATATTTCCCTCCTCTCCCCTTTTCCTAACTAGTAGTTACCTCTAGGTGGTAATGACCACTTGGTTAGTTAAAACTCCCAAACTCCCTAAAGCAAAAAGCAATGATTACCTACTCTAAGGGCATGTTGGGAGGAAATGACTACTGTGTAATGAACAGCATCTAACATCAAAGTCTTTTCTCTTTTTCTCTTTCCTAGTGAGTGAGAGAGGAAGAAAGGATTATGCTGAGAGAAGGGGGGGGGGAAATGGTGTAGCTCCTCCAAGCATCTGTGCTCTGCATCCCAATCCAGTTAGAAAACAGCTGCCATCAGATAACTGAGCATTTACAAATATTTAATGACAGATTTGTCCTCTATTTCAGCTGCCAGAGAAAAGAGGGGAGGGGCGGGAACAGAGAGGGGAGGGGAAGGCTGGGCAGGGAGATTTTATTTCTTTATCCCTGCTGCTGTTATTGAAGTTTGGAGAGAAAGGAGAGAGTGCTCTGAATTTTACAGTTGGTCTAATACTCTCGTTTGCTCTGCTCCTCCTCTGGGGCTGCAGCTGCTCTCTTGCAACAAGCTGGCTACAGCGCTGGCTCCAAAGTCAGTCAGGAGTCCAAAGGAGCAGCATGTGTCCTGTACCAATAGGGAGCTCAACGGGGTTTGCACAGCACATGTAAGGTGGGGATCAAGACGGTAGGAACTGGATGGACCTTTTTCTGCAGTCAAATTTGTCAGCAGTGCCGGGGGATGCTTCCTGTTTGCATCTCTGAGTTTATTCAATAATGGCTGGATGAAAACAGAAGGAGAAAAAAACAGGTTTGGTTTCCTTACTCAGATTTAGCAAGTGTAAAAGGAAGGAATAGCAATGAAGGAAAACCTCTTTGGAAGCTGGCTCCTTAGATGTGCAAAACATGCTTACTTGCACATGGGAAGTGTGTAGGGAATTAGAGGGCAGTGGGTGGATCCAACCTAACCTCAAAAACACAGGTATGGAGTTATTTTATAGGCCATTTCTCTCTGTGTGCTCACACCACACAGCTGGAACATTGCATGTGTCTTCAGAGCCTCTTCTTCACCTCGACTTGTCCTGGGGGCAGAAGAAAAAAAAAAAACCATGACCCACTTCCATGGCAGGATATCCAAAGGAAGTATAGCACTGTGTGAGCTGCTGCCCTGTGGAGCTACGCTACAGGAGCAAAGCAAAGGCAGAAAAACATGCTTATTAAAGCTTCATTGATTAAGACTAACGAAATCGTGACCTGCTCAGTGCCAGCATTTGGCTGGTTATGCTCACGCTGTTCTCCAAAACCAGGGAAACACAGGTGCAGGTAGGCTGATACAGGAGGCCAGCTGAAACAGGCGCAGAGTTCGGCAGGGGTGGGGAGCACAGCACAAATTCCCAGCCCCCCTGAGCCTCCTGGCAGGAACCGGTAAGAGAGTTGAATAAAAATGTAGCTGGGAGCGTTCACTGCCCAGCTCGAGCCCACTGCAGAAAGCCAGGTATGTAAGCGTGTGGCTAACAATCCTAAAATTCACATGCTGCACTCAAATGGACTTTGAACAATTTGCTTCCATTGTGTCAGCATTGGCTTCTCTGAAGATGGAGGAGGGAAGCAAGGGGGGGGGGGAAAGGGAGAAAATATGATGAAAGTAAAAGACTAACAGAAGCATCATGAGCCAAATGCAGCAGAGTGTGTGTCAGGCACCTTGAGAGCCCTCTGAGCGCAGCTGCCAGCCAGTGCATGTCAGACCTGATCTGAGGTGTTGCTGGTGCTGGGAACCGTCCCAGACAGGAGGACTTGCAGAGAAGCAGACATGGCCTGGGTAATGCAAAAACAGTCACTGAGGGCTATGAGTGAGATGGGAAATGCCAGAAAAAAATGAGGCTGCAGGTTTCTATCCTTTTACCTTTGAAGATGTCATCTGACTTCTGCAGGATTTGGCTCTCTTAACCTCTTTGCTGACTGGTCTACCATCTTCAGGATGCTGAGCAGAAGATATGGCTCTCTTATTGTCTCTCTCTTAGTCATGCTGACATGGAGCAAATGGCATCACTCATGTACCCCTGGAAAGCAGAAGTGTCTGGGAACTGGTGAAGCAATCAGTAACTACAGTCCTCAAGCAAGAAAAGGGCATCCTAGTGCAACATGGCAATTTACACATAGCTATCATAAGGGACAATCTGAATAAAGAAGGATGATAATTGGTGAAAGAAGAAACTGAACTGCAGAAAGGGAAAATGACTTAACCAAAGTCATGCCATAGGACAGTAGCAGCACCAATAATAGAGCCCAGGTCTTCTTATTCACTCCAGCAAATTATTTTATGTCCAGCAAATTAATATTATTTAGAAAGGCTTCTTCACTGTGAATTGGAGCAGATCCTCATGTGAACAGACCATCAAATTCTGGCCAGGGTCTGAACCTACTGAAATAGCTGGGATTTGATTCTTCAAAATTATGTTGGAGGCAGAGCAATTAACAATGACATTTCAACTACTGATCCAGGCATTTCTTGCTAACTTTATATTTTTCACCTTCTGTGTTTGTCTGTAATTGCACATCTGCTCAAATCTAGGACACTTGGATTCCACAGCAGATTATTCAGAAACATTTCCAAAACACAGACAAATTACTCCACATTTGTGTCCATCAGCCCTTCCTATTATTCTTCAAAAACTTATTCCACATGTTAGACATGGTGCCCCTTGGGTGAGTCAAGGCTGGTGATCTTTAATTAAATTAATCAAAGCCAGGGACAAAGTCTGTGGGGAGTATCAGGAAAGCCTCTAGGTTAATTAATCAGACACAGACAAGTAGTTTAGGCCCAAAATGGAGTTGTTGTGCTTTATTAAAAGGAGAACTGATATGAGTAGAAATCTTTTCAGCAGATGCTTTTAAAGGACAGTGGCAAAAGGTGTTGCTCAGCCCTTCAACTCATGCAAGGTCATGGATGATTTATCCTCGTAAAGTCTAAATATTATTATTTATTTTAGCCTTAAATTATCTCCACATGTTCTGTTACAATCCCAGTCCTGTTTCTTATTCTGGTTCTTTTTCTCTTTTGCTATGATGTAAATACAAATTTCCTATTCATGAAAACAAGTAGTTAATTACCCTGGGTTGAAACCATGCAAAATAGTGAAGAGTGCATCTTCTTCTTATGCCTCTGTAGAACATTCCTGTCATTGTATATAATCTGCTATGTGCCCCAGGATTCAAGGCTTGTTAAGGACCAATCAGAATGGGCTGCTTCACAACAGAAGACGTGGTAGAATGAGGGCAATTAGGGTTCCCTGATAGATTAACTGATTAATCTGTGTAAGATCTCCACAGCTACACTGATCTGAGTTTCCTAGCAGTACTTGGGTCTGCTATTTATGGAAAATGTTGGAAAGACAGAGGAAGGGACCAGCATACAAGGAGACTCTATATATGTTCTGTTAGGAGAAGATTATAAGCAAAGTCCTCTCTCTTGACCATCCCGAGGAGATATACTAGATGAGCAGATCATGCCTGTATACAAAAGGAGTTAGATGGGACTCCAACCAGGTTTTTGTAGGACCAATAAAGTGAATTGTCAGGACTTGTTAGTAGCTCCTTTTTAGGTATCTCTCTGCATTCTCTTCACAAACTTTCTCATTGCTTGCCTTGTAATCAGGCATCACACTTTTGCCTCATAACTAGGGACAAGGTCTAGGAGTCCATTTTTCCAATTTTATGATTTGGATAACAGTCCAGGAGAATCTCAGGTGAAACCCCAATCACATTTTTGACATGTCCCTGCCCAGGACTTGGAGGCCCCAAAGCAATGAGGCACCTCTGGCCATTCAGTTTACCACCCAGACATGGAAAAATAGTCTCCACATTCTCACATGGTTCCCATTTTCTTCGTTTTAATTTTTCACTGTAATCTTTTCAGTCCTCTCTCCTCTATCTGATGTTTTATACTTTGCATATGCCTCTTTCTTGCCCTTGATTGCTTTTTGCCCGCTCATATTCATTCAAATTAGCCTTTTTTACTTCCAGCATATTTATTGCTAGTTGGCATGAATAACCCTTGGGTATAAATTAATTTATATTTGAATACTTTCAATTTCCACTCTAATTCATATGTTTCAGTTAAGCCCCTGATGTCAAAAAGCCTCTCTAGGGAAGAGTGGATAGCTCAGGGGATAGGTAATAAGCTCCCTCGCCTTTTCCCTGTAGAGCACTGGTTCAGCTGGGCCTACAGAGAGTTGGTAATAGCTGACAGTCCTTATTCTTCACTGGTTTTATAGACTATTGAGTTACCTAGGCTCCAGTGCTTTCAAGTCCTCATTAAAACTGGGCAAAGAAAGAAAATATTTTGTCTTCAAATGCATTTGGTTAAACATATATATTTTTTTTTAAATAAGAGTTCATTCAGATTATACTTGCAGATTTCCTCCGTTATCCCCAGAATATACCCACGACTCACTTTAGTTTACTCATGCACTAGGAGGAGCTTTTGTTTATGGATCAAAGTTTATCAGTGAGAGGCAAATGAGCACAATTGCAGAGGAACCGGCCTATCTGTTGTTCCAGTTTTTTATGCATCACTAAATTTCACCTGAGGTCAAGACCCTATTGTGCCAGGTAGAGTATATGTGCATGGTAAGAGAGAAGATAGGTCCCAAAGAGCTTACAGTCCACATAATGAGTTGGAACAAAATGTGTCCCCAACAACACTGTCTACACATGGGATTGCTTGGGAGGAGCGTGACAGGTATATATTGGATGTAAAGCCTGCTAAAGAGCTGCCTATCCCTTTCTGTCAGACTGAGAAGGAAAAGAACTCCTTTTAGAGCTCAAATCTATGTATCTAGGCAAATATACCAATCGTTCTTGCACAAGGAGACATTTTTAAATGTTCTGAAATCCCTACACCAATTTATTTCCTGCTGTTTCATCCCCTCTTTCCCCACAGATGCAAAGCCTCTGTGATTTGTTCAAGTTTCCCTGCTATTTATAACACTGGGGTCAACCAATTAGGGAACGAGCAGGAGGAAGGTGAAAAAAAGAAAAGAGAGAAGAAAAGAAAAGGTGGCAGAGGTGACCAATCATATGGCATAAACAGTGAATCAGGATTAGTGGACATTCATAGCCAGCAGCTTGCAAGAAATCCATAGGCTCAAAATTGTTCACACAAACTATTCAATGAACAAGTACAAAGACACTAATCCATAAAGGTCACAGTCTACCCTTGCAGATTCCTCAGGCAGAAAAGGAAAGGGGGGGGGAGGGCTAAATTAGTTGCATAAATTATTTGCAATGAATATTCTGAGAAGCTCGAACTGTGTTTGTTTGTCACTTCCTACCCTAATGTCAATTACTTAGGGCCAGATGTTAGCACACATTGATGACAACACTCCCTCCAGGTCCTGAGGCAGAAAGTAATGAGTGAAGGTGGCAGATCTATGCTAAAAGAGTCTTTAATGGACTAAGGTCCAGGTTTTCACATGGATTTAGGTATCTCCATCCCTTTGGAGACCTCAGCTGTGGAATTCTGTACACAATTCAGTGAATGCATCAAGGAGCTCTGGAAGTTGCTTTTCTCCCCATTTTGCTCCTGGCAGTCTATCTGTTCAATGGAGAATGAAGGAGGAGAAGAGACTCTGAGAATCTGAAATAATAATAATAATAAAAAAGAAACATTACTGGTCTGCACTGAATCCGGGAAAACAACTGGTTTAATGGCATAAACAATACCTGTAAGTTCCTTTAGATCTGGAAAACAGCTTTTTTTTCTTTTTATGTTATGCTTTAAAAAAAAAGATGTTTGAAATTAGGCCTACTTTTTGCAGTTTTTGTAAAAAGAAAATTGAAGTAACTTTTCCTATTGAGTTTTGCCTTTTTTCTTATCATTTTTTATGTATTGTTTTTACCTTAAAAATATATGGTTTCTCACAGATAGATTGGGCTGCTTGGCTGCCCCATATCATGAACAGTGGCTCTGTGAGCTTGGCTCTGGTTTATAGTATGTTACGGAAAACATATTACTATCAGGCATCATGGAAGCGATAGTCTAGTAAGGAAGCACAGTTTATATGGAAGACTGAGGGCATTTGGCACTTCAATTCCAGTTCCCATAAGGCACCACAGTGCTGTAACCAGATGCAGTTTACTATTGAACCAACTCCAAATGAAACATTCACATTTAATTTAACACACCAAAATTAAATATTTTGATCTGGGAATCTGGAAGCACTTTGTTTAGATTGAAATTGTCAAAACAAAACATTTCAGCATTTCCGAGTATAATTTTTTTCAGAACTTTTCATGTAGAGAAAAATAATATTTTGACTTTTCTGTCTGAATTCAAGATAACAACATAGAAACATGGGACTGGAAGGGGTGGTCATCTAGTCTATTGTCTTGCCCAAGGAAGAGCAGGTATTCTGATATCATTCCCAATAGATGTGTGTCCAATATATTCTTCAAATCCTCCAGTGACAGAGATTCCCTAACCATCTCCCACAGTCCTAGTACTTCATTATCCTCACAGTTAGTTTTTTCTAGTGATTAACATAAATCTTATTGCTGTAGTTTCACTCATTATTTCTTCTCCTATCTTCCATATGGTTCCTTTATTTTTACAAAAGACTTATGCATCCTTTCAAGCTTGTCAGTGTGATATTCAATTTGTAGTTTAAGACGCATAATCTCAAATGTGCAAAAGAAGTGTCCTCCTGTGGGCCATGGGTCTAAACTCCCATTTTTATCATATGAGTTCATTCAGTTTGCCAAAATACGGAATCTAGCACCATTCTGGGTGCTGTAGAATATCTGAAGTGTCCACATGGGACCGGCAGATATGACATCGAGCCTTTGGGAGATCCTGTGGAACAGCAGCTATAAGCAAATCCACATACACTACGGCTTTTCACATGGCACTAGGTATTCGTGCTTAGGCAGTGGAGCCAAGCCTTGAAGATCTAGCTAAAAATAACTAACGCAGTCTAGAAAACTAACCAGGTACGGGTGTCTATATTGGGTGTCTATACACTTAGTCCACATGAAAACATCCATATGTATGCTTGCATATAGGTGTTTACATCTGCAAATTGAATCAGACCTTCAATATCCACTCCCTTCGCTGCTATTCTCTTTTCTTTTCTTTAGGCTAAATAACATTAATTCCTTGAACTGTCATAATTTTCTTCTAGATTTTGGTCATTCTTATTGCATTCGTTTGACTTTCTATAATTAGTCTACTGTTTTCATGAAGTGCTGTGCTCTTAAATTCCATTTTTCCTTAGACTGGTTTCATATGTGATCTTCTCCACTAAATTTCACAGTTATTGAAGTTTTCTTTTTTCCTTTTTTTCCTTTTTTTGTTCCCTTCTTCTTTCTTAAGGGTTGCACACTCATTCATTCCATTGCTACTTTATCTTAAGTTCACTTCCATTTCACATTCCTAGTTAGTTCCTTTCTGTTGGTTAGATTGAGTCCTAGAAGAACCTTCTTCTTTCTTGATTTTTCTGCCATTTTTTAAAAAGTTCATCATTGTATTTTTTAAAAATCATGTTAACCAATAAGGTCTCTCCAGCTTATATTTCCAAAATCATGTGAATAAATATTAAAGTAAATGTTGTAGAAAAGAAACTGATTCTTCACTTACATATGTTGTGAAATGTGCTTCAATATGTACACCAGAAATGCTAGAAAAGGCAAAGCAAACTTCAGTCCTTATTCAGCAATGCATTTAAGTTTACCTAATTTGTAGTCGAATTGGCTTTGGCTGGATTATTCATGCTCTTAAAGCAGGTGATTAAGAACCTTGTTGAGTCAAGTGCTTGATGAAATTAATGCTTAATATGCATGTGCATCATGGCTTGCTGCAAGGTGAAGTCATATACACTCAACTTTGTATCATAAATTCTATAATTTCATTGAAACTAGTTATCTTTCTCTTACAAGGCAGATGACAATTTTCTTTTTCATATAAACATATTTTTTTGTTAGAATGGCCTTTAATGTGTTGTAACCATGAGGTTCCACTTGTTTTAGTGACCATGCAAAGAACAATGAACTCGATACATATATTACTATTATTATTCCAAGACAGATATCCTTGGGACCTGGATTCAAATTCTCATTTTGGCATTCTGCAATTCCTTTTTTTTTCTTCAGAAGACATCATTCACCCCCAGCCATTCTTTCCTCTGTTCATTTCAAGAATCAAAAGAAATTCCTTAAAAAATTAAGAGGTAAAAGCTGTATCACTGAATGCTGCCTAAAACCATCTATGCACCACTGCATTTTTTAAGGCCAGAAAGCTAGCATCTTACACAACCAGATGATCCTGCTCTTCCTTTTTCTCCTCCCCTTTCAAGATTTTCTGATTCTAAGCCATGAAATAAGGACACTGACAAGTATTTTTAACACATTTTCACTGATATTGCATAAATCCAGAAGCATTTATATGCTAATCAAATCAAAATAGGCATGATTAGTGAGTGGAGAGTGTCAAGATGGCTGTCCTTTTGCCATCAACCCATGATAACAGCACTGACGCTGCATTAAAGCACTGAATATTGTATAAGCCAAGAAAGGTTATAGGACATGACAGACTTAGATAATAGTAAACCCTGAGAAATCATACCCTGCCTATTACATATTTATTATGCATTACAAATTGTAAATATTAAAAAAAAATTAAAAAAACCCTCCAAAGATACAGTGTGGGTAAATTCTTAATACTTAATGAAATTATTCATGATATACAAAAAGCAGCCTAACTCAACAAATAAAATGAAGGTTAATGCATGCGGATGAATATAAAAGAGAACCCAGCCCTGACGACTAATGTGCTGTGTCCTTCCCCTGGTTGATCCCAGAGTGAAATTAATGCAACCTCATTTTCGTGGTTAAGAGCTATCCCTAGAGCTGAGGACCAGAAGACCAGATAGGATGCAGAGAGCAAAATCAAGACACTTTCTTTCCTTCTATTTCTCAGCAGCTTTCACAGCTGAGTAGTTTTGGAGATTTTATATATATATATATATATATTTATATCCATTCTGTATTAAAAAAAAAAAAAAAAAACTACGTATTTAGTTTACATCTTTTCAGCAGTTTGCTTTATCCACTTTCTAACTCAAGAGGTCAGTCACAAGTTGGAGAGGCCTGTGATATGTAATCATAGGTGAAAATAATAGGAAATTCAAGAAGAGGTAAACAAAAGGAACGAGCATAATGGGCCCATAGGGGATTTCTTTCTCTTTCAAGGATTTCTGCTGTTCTTACATATAATGATCACAGATCACAGTGCGTCATGTCTACAATTTCACTTCCCCTTCATTTGTAGCTGCAACAGCCTGCTGAATGCAGAGTGAAAATGAGTCAGGAGCCGTTTGTGGTTATTAAAGATACCCCAGCACTTTTGTTAGTCTATAGATGTTAGTCGGTGTCCTGGCCAGATAGTAAATGACATATTTACCTTCTGTCCCTTCCTAAATGGTTTCAGCTGTTTGCCTGGGTATTTTACACTGGCCCATTCCCTGAATTAAGCTCCCAGGCAGCGCTGCCAAGGAGTGTTAAGCAGATGACATGTGCACCCCAGAAACTGCACAAAAGGGTGTCTGTGTCCTGCAGAAGGACAGAGGAGAATATTGCAACTCCCTCTTCGCAGTCCCACAAACTTGAAAGAAAAGGCACTACACCAGGAACCGCAGCTCTCCACTGTTAATCTCTCTCACTTAATGACTACTTGCAGCAACTTTCTTCCTCAGTAATGCTTCACAAAGGCTATTTAGTTCTGCCTCATCACACCTCTGTTTCCTAAATCCCATTATTTGCAACTAGAATCCTGGACTATAAAGAGAAGAGTTTGATCTATGAACTCCCCTATCTCCTGTGACAGAGCTGTTTGCAGCCAGCAGTGCTGTTCTCCCACCACGTGGTCCTCCTTGCGCTGGGCTGGCAGCTGCATCCAGCATGGGCAGGCTTTCCAGAGCTGCATCTCTCAACCTCTGCACTGTGAGGCCAATGTTAGTCCTACCCCACTTCAGCTGCTTGACCAAGCTGCCTCCAGAAGGCTTGTCACCTCGAGGGTCCTCTCCAGGCCATGCAGTGAAGCAGGTAGCTCCAGGAAGCAATTTGTCCCCAGAAATGTTGCCTCTCCCTCCCTTTGCTGACTTTAATGGCAGGCAAAGGCAACCCAGGTCCTTAACTGGGATATGGTGGTCCCATCCTTAAAGTCATGTGGACTAGACCTGGTTCACCTCATCGCTTCCTGCAACGGGGGTGAGAGGACAAGTCGGGGCATTAGGAGCTCCTGAAGGAGCACAGCCAGTTGCCTCCGAGTCTTTCACAGCAGCTGTAAAAGATAAAGCCACAAAGCATGATTTGTGACCTATGGCTTTGTCATGTGTGTGACAAAGTTGTAGATGTGCCTAAATCTTTGCAGTGCATGATCTGTGGTTCTGGCTGTCTAGTCCATAAATTTAATCTCAAAGCATAAATTAAAGGGTTGTTCTTAAAGTTGCTTTTATATCCTGAAATCCTCCTCAGTAGCCTCTTAATAAAGAAAGATTGGTGGCACATATTCTAGTATATCTGGAATATTAGGCAATCTGAGCTCTGGCAAATACATGAGGGAGTGAATGCTACAAGTATGGATCACTCACTGAGGTCGTTTTTCTCTATGTACTAATTGCAAATGCTTCAGTTTGCATGCCTCTGCCGATCTCACCTAACACAGCAAAGGAGGAGAGGTAACTCAGCTAACTGTGTTCTAAACACTGGTGATCAGACCACAGAGCAAATCAGAACAAGAAGAACAAAAAGAGGCAACAAAATTAAGAAGATCTTTTCTTTTCTTTCTTTCCATTTTTGTTGGAAAACCCGGGGAGGTTGAGTGACTTTCCCCAAAACATGTAGACCAGTTTCTGAATTTGAAGATGCTGCTCAACTGAATATGTCTCTTTTTCACATGGTGTAACCACCCTATTCTGTCCAAAGGCATTTCACATGTTGCCAGAAGAGCAGCCCACTGCACCGCCACCATGCCCTGAACACCAGGACATCTTGCAGCTTGGACCTGTAGTTAAAAGCCCCCACAAAAATGCCTTGATGCCTAGCTGGACTTCGGTCCTGTGGGTACCAGCATGGCAATTTCCATATAAAAGAGAAAATGCACAAGGGATTTGGAAGCTGAAAATGCATCACTATTGATCAGAGGGAAAAATAAAAAAATAAAGGTCCTATTTATTATAACCATTCTCCCCTCTAGAGTCAGAAACTCAGTCTTATTTAATTAAGTTGTAAAGGTTTTCCTTGTAAATAATCACTTTATCATAATTTCCCCAAACTATCTAATGGGAGTTGGATTTAAATCACAGCATTTATCATACTTCCTACTGTCCGTGTCATCACATCTTGAACCTCTGGATCTTTCTGAGTAATTGAAACATCCTTGCCTTCCCTCCCTCACGCTCCCTGTCTTCCTCCCCTCCCCCCCTCCCCCCCCACTTTGGTTTGGGCAAAGCAAAGCTGAAACTCTGATGAATTGTCTCAGCAGTGAAATGTCATTAAAATTAAAAAAATACTGATGGAAGGAATGAACAGAAATCAGCAACGAGCAATTTAGGAACTAAAAACAGTGACATAAGGTGCAGAATAATGGAATTTGGGGAAAAAAATGATGATGATGCCTGGTTGACAGATTGTTGTCATTCAGCTCTCCGGGGCTTTGTCACAACCTTCCAGTCGGGATGCAATACCGAACATCTGGTTGGCAACTAGTGAGGAAGCTGGGGGCTGCCCTCCAGCAGCGCGGGAGCCGGGACCCCTGGTGGGCAGGACCCCCTGCTCTGCCCCCAGCCTCCACCGCCGCCAACGGTTTGCATCCTCTGATTCCTTTAGAGTCACTTGGCTGTTGGGGCAGGCTCACTGTGTCAGCGAAAAATTAAATTGCATTAAACCAGTCTTAAAAATATGCTGCCAGTACTTTAAAATTCAGTGGCGGTTTAGGGTTTGGCTTCTTTTTACCATGGCACTTGAAGGTTGCACATATACCTCAAAGGGGGCAATGTGGACTCAGGTGGACATGTCTTCAGGTGAGGACCAACTAGGTCAAACCCCAATGCTTTGATACTTAAGCCCTTCTATCATTGTATGTTTTCAAATACTGCTCTTTCCTGGCTTTCTTGGCAAAAATGCAATTGTAGTGAAATCAGTGCAGCTACCCTGGGCTGAAAGAGGGAAGAGGATCTTTTAGCTTAACATTTCAAAAGTGAATAATTACTGGCCTAACTAAAACGTGAGAATCTGTGGTGCAAAAACGGTTTTATGTTGTTGTTGTTTTTCCCCTCTGTGGCTTTGAAGTGAATTTTCTTGGATCTCAGAGGGAAAATGAGGCCTTCTGGGGTTTTTTTATGATAGAAATCACAGGACAGAACGCCTCACTTCAGAATATCAAACAGTCTGGGAGTCTGGAAAACATCACTATGGAAAACTAGGCATAGCAAAGAAGTGAATATTGATATTCCTGCTGAACATCTAAGTCGTTAGTTTATATAAAAGTTTAGAGGGGTTTTAATGTGTCTGGTTTCTCACGAGTACCCCCTTATCAATTTGATATGAAAAATCTTGAAAACTCTGGTTAGAAATTTCATCTTGGATAAAAGTTTAATTAAAGCTATTGTGTGGGTGGGTGGGGGTGTGCGCATATGTACAAGTGTTTTTTACATGAAAGAGTTTTACATTCTTGAGGAAACTTTATAATACAATTAATACTAGACTATTTTTATAGGTGACTAGCATAACTCTCTTTTTCAGAGGTTTGATTTTTTTTCCTTAAAATAAAATAATACTACCAATAAAACTATTATAACTTTTATTTTCTAATCTAGATCAAAAATAAACATGTTTATCATTTCTATATTTCCATACACTTTGCAAAGAGGCTAACACCACTATAGAAATGGAATCTGAGCTGCAGAGACAAAGCCTAGTAGACTATGCTGCTTCTTACCATTATAATAACTTTTATAGCCACAAAATTTATGCCCATACTAAATGGGAATGATGATTTAACTGTGCTATTATAGTTAAAGGGTAAAAAATACATGCCTACAATACTGGATTTGTCTGAAGAGATTTGAGTTAAGTTCTTAGACTTCCTGTGTGACTTTCTGCTCAGGTCAGTCCTCTGCACTTCAGCTCCCATTCCTCGGGAAGGGAGGCTGCCCGGTCTTTATAACCTGGGACCTGTAAAATTACAGTGGTTGTTTTCAGTCACAAGTTATTGAGGTAGGTGTTGGAATTGCTAGGTGAATTTTATGGTTTTTATTCAGGAGAAGGAGTATGAGATTAGACTATAATTGTTCCTTCCAGCCCCGAAAAACCATAAATATTTCTATTGAATTAATAATGGTGATAGGCTGATTTCTGCTGATCTTACCTCTGCTGGTTTTACGTTCTTCTTAACTGAATAATGTGAGCAGACCCTGGCTCAATAGCTTAACATTATGAGAGTAATCACTAAACTATATAAATGTCTATCGCATGTTTTAAAAGCATTGCACCAGGTAATTATTAGTTGCTTTGATGTTAACAGCTAAGGGAAAATGTTTAATTACATTACATTACATTTTATTTATTTAAACAGTGGTTTTGTTTGATCCAAAGGACCAGGGAAGGATGAGGGAAGAACATAAATAAATACTATCTGACAAGCCAGAATGGTGGTCTGATCTATTCTGCAGCACATCCATCTAATGGGAATCAAAATAAGTAGTTAGCAGTATGACACAGTCCAGTATTACACGTAGAAAATAGTGTGAGACATTATTAAAATCTATTAGATGATAGATTGCTTTGGAAACAACAGAATGGAAGGATGGATGGGTGGATTAATTTATCTACTCATCTATCAGTCTTTGACAGATGACAGTGTTTTAAGTCCTGGGTTCACAGTGGGTATGAGACAGTACTTTGCTGAGAGTGCAATTGCTGTTTTTAGGTCCTTGTCTTGGAAAGAGGATTCTCGGTTACAAGTACCAAAATCCTGCCTTCAGTGAGGTAGAGACAAACAAACCCCTTTGGGAACCTGAGTCAAAGTATCTAGCCTGGTAATTTCCTGAGCAACTTTTTTTTTTTTTTTTTTCCTGAGCTCTTTCAAAGATCAGCTTTATGGTTTAAAGAAAATCAGAAGTAATAATGCCAGAAGAGGCTAGACTTAGAAAACTTGATTTTCTTGGATATATACCAACTTTTTGTGTGATACTAACCAAGCAGTTTTCCTAGTGTATACCACCATTTTTTTGCTTACCTTTCATCAGTCCCACTGAGTTTAGGATAACTGAGTTTTCGTATATAGTTCTTCAGCAGCATGGGATTCTGACCGCGATCAGAACACTTGTTTATGATTAATTAAGTCATGAACTAAGCTTCAAGAAAAGTATGGATGCAAAGTTAAAGAGATTGTAGGCATAAAGACCTAGCCATAAAATACATTTATGCATATTCAGTGCTTCCAAGCACTGAAATCTAAGATCAGATTCCTCTTGCTTTTGTAAATCTCACTTCATTCCTCACTCAGGCACCTCAGTTGTTCTTCCTGGAGTAGATGGGATAAATCCAGATGTTAAAGTCTATCCTGACAACACAGAAAAAGTGTAGGAGTATGAAAAAGGTACTATACCTCAATTCTCAGACAATATCCAGTTCTCGGTTGGTCTTGTGATCCATTTCAGAACCAGAAATCTTATTTTCACTTTCCCTTAATACAACTCACCCAGTTTTGCATTGATATATTATGCTTCTATGCTGCAAAACTTATTAGCTGTGTGTGCATGTTTCTTTTCCAAATACAACAACGCCAAGAGTTTGTCCTCATCCTAGTCAGGCACTGTGTAAACCTAGTGGAAAAAGATAGCATGAAAATGAAGCAGATGGAACAGAAAGGAGAGAAACCCCAACATACTAAATGCTGTAAGAATAAAAGTCTGAACTGAAATGGAGTTGCACCTATTGTAACGATATTTCCATCCATTTTCTTTTTTTCAAAGTCTTCGGGAGCCCAGGTAAAGAAGTATCACAGACCCAATCCTTTCTGTATTTATATTCCAGATTCATTTAGCATTGATGTGTACCAGCTACACTTTCACCTTTTACTGGATGTTAAACTATTTGAGATTTGCTTGCTATGATGGGACTGTCAGAAATCACAAAGAAATAGCAGAGTTATGGATAGACACTAACTCAAACTGTACAAAACTAAACATGTAAAAATCTTTCATGCATTTATGAATTCCTTACTGTCTTTATTTCAGGGCAGATGCAGCTGTAAATGTTCGGCAACGAAAGTGAATCTTTACCAAGAGATTTCTAAAACTAAAACTGTTATAAACAAAATCTGTGTTCTGTCTCTTGCTTGTTCTTGCATTATTTGCACACTGCATATTGCAGAGCAGCACTTACAAACTAATTGATGATTTTCTTTTTTGCTTGCACAGAGAAGGAATTTGGAATATCTCAGGAGCTTAGAGGACAATAATCTGCCTTAGATCAACTCTAGCTAAGGATCAGAATCTGAACCTTTTGCTTCCAGCCTAGTGGCTGTCACTTTCCTTCCCACTCCCAAAATTGAAGATACACAGCTAACTCCTGCACATTCACAGTGACTGGGGAGCACAGAAAAACAAAAGAAAATAAGCAAACAACCCCCCCTAACCCTGAGTAGTGGAAGAAACTTGAGTCTACACAGGCCATTGCAGAAGATGAAATGGGCTTCACAATATGTTACATGGGGAGGAGGGGTTGCTTCCACCATGCATTCTTTCCCTTCCTCCTTTCTTTCCTCATATTCAGATTTTTCCTTAGTATGGTTGCAGGGTTTTTGTTTAAAATTATGAATCAATTCCTGATAGAGACATAGTGTAGTCCTGGGTGGATTAGAGATTCAGAGATGGTGCTTGAGCCAGGTGTCTTAGAGACCAGTTCAAGCACAGTTCACATGCTGAGACTATTCCCAGAAGTAAGTCTGTGCTACTAACGGAGTTAAAACTAAATTAACCAAATCTCTGGCTGTGTAAAGAAGTTTTCTGGACAGACTAGTTGGGGCTGACCTCACCAGGGAACACATCCCAGGTCCTTCCTGGGGGGAAGCGCTAGGACCCATGAGCAGTCACTGTCCTCTCCACGAATCTGCTGCAGATGTTTCCTAGAGCAAGCCCTCACCCCAGTTCTTCGAGGTCCACGGCATGTGTTTCACAATCCTCAACCAACTGACAATTTTGCCACGGAGCTTGTAAGGGAGATTAGCTGCACTCGCTCTACATGAGATTTAGACTATCTGAGTTAACTTTTCTATCCAGTATCAGAGACCTTCTCTCACTTTGAATCAATCATGCAGTTGCCTGCCTATGCTTCCCACTTCTGAAAAATGGTTAATAACACCTCCCAACCTCAAAGGAGTGCTGTGCACATAAGCATTAAAAATTGTGCAGTGCTAGGTCACGGAAGCTATAGAAACACCAAAAGCAAATTTCACTTTCAGGTGCTTGAATGGAAGGCATCCTAAAATTGCGAGGTCTTACTATTATAACTCTTTTGTCTTTCTCTGATGCATTCAATACTGGCCTCTTGTCACAAGCAATTGGTACAACATAGGAGTGGATGGACCATTGGTCAGTACTCTTATGCCAGTTCTTAATTGTTTAATGTTCTGGTACAGATTTTTGCAACAGCATTGATGCTTAATCTGATTTTTGGAAGGAGAAGATGTCAGGCTGCCTTTTCCATTAGCTCACACAGTCTATTTAGTTTTCCTAGGCTGTTTGGAAGCTTGATGGGGTTTAATTGAAAATGTCAGAAGGGAACGTTTTAATTTGACTGCATTTGATATTGTGGCTAATGTGTTCGGCATTTCATTGTAATTCAAAGCACTCTTCACATTCCACAACTGGCATTGCTATTATTTTAAAAGGTGAGATCTTTCATTGTTAATCAACATGGGATACTTAGTATTCTGTACTGTTTATACGGTATGTTAATATTTTTTATATTTATGTGCTACACCTTCACAAGGGCCAAAAAAAAGAGTATTTTATGGTCTAATCAAGCACCTTTCAATCTTCAGGTTCCAAAAGATCACAAAATGTCTGAGTTCTCTGGACCTGATTCATTTCTCAATTGCTGGGCCAGAAAGAGAGCACAAAAGAGTATACATGAGAGACTGTAAATACTATTTTTTATTAGAGCATTTACACAGGCTATGAGGAGGTGAGGGTCAAGTGCCTATTTCCAATTCCTATTTAACTACTTGTATAAAGCTCTGTCGTGACAGATTGAAAGAATTAAAGCACAGGCTACATAATTCCTGTATGTTTAGGGATTGGTCCTGAGATGAAGTTTCAAGTTCATGCTCCAAAAAATTTTCAAAAATATGTTTCCTATCTTCAGATATACACCAGGATCCCCAGTTACCATGTATAACACAGCACAAAGAAACTGTGTAAAAGCTTATCCTTGGCTGGTCCAGAAAATATAACCTAAAAATACATATCTGGACAAGAGTTTGGTAAGATTCTGCTCCAGCTCAAGTTTTCTTCATACTTTTATTTTATGGCTCCCAGAATAAGAGGTTGGAGCTGTCAAAGCTGCTTTCCTAGCAGCAACCACCAGCTATTTGCATCTCCTCCTGCTAAACAACAGCTTCTTTCTACATTTCTCCTGCATAAACACAATAGAAAGTTGAGTCATTTTCTTTCCCTTGTCTCCTGCCCTAGAACATTTTGCCCGTCTGTATGAGTTTGCAGGAAAATGTCTTTTATGAGAATCCTACAGAAGATTAGGTATAAACTACCAGAACTAGTAGCTTGGAAGATCCAGATTTAGGTGATTTTGTGCCTACCTATTTGTAGGCAGCTTGAACCCCACAAAACTTTTTACTAGAATAAACTTATAAAGGTAAGATGGTTAGGTAAATACCAGGTTCACTGAAAGCTGAAATATTTCAAAGCCTCAGTCCTTTGTTGTCTCAGCTCAGAGCATTTTAATAGTGAACTGAAGTGTATATTTAGATAAACTCAATCTCATTTAACAACATATACAACACACTAGCATTAACTGGCAATCCTAGTGACAGTCTGAAGTAAAAAAAAAAAAAAAAAAAAGAACTGCTCCATCAAGAAGTTTGACCTATTTTATTATCTCCTTGCAGCGGTCAACTTAGTGTTAATTCATGAAGTCTACATGACCAAGTTGTGCCTACTCTGTAGTTTAACTTCCACAAATATCAATTCACTGTCTATCCAGAACAATAAAAATTGACTGAAGAAAAGAAGAGAGACTACAGTTTTGTTCTGCAGTTAAGATTATGGTAAAGCTTTCTCTGTCCTCCACGGACAGTAAGACCTGTTTCCTCAGCATCTCCATAACTGAAGCTGTTGCAAATCCTCATGTTCTGCATGAATGTCCACTCAAGCACCACTGTATCTTTCCTAACATGTTTCTGATCAGTGCTACATTGTGCAAAAGTCCTGCGTCTAAACCAATAACCAATTTTCATGGTCTAGTCCAACAACCACATTTAACAAAGAATGAGAATTCTCAGGTAGGGTTACCTGCCTCTGTTCCTACCGAAAACATGCACGCTTTTTATTAGGCAATGTCAAAAGAAAAATAATTTTTATAATGGATGTGTCTAGGAACTTTATTTTTCCTCTTTTTTTAAAAGTAAAAAGCTTGCAAAATCTGCACAAATACATAAAGTGTTTCTGTTGGACTAGTTATTTATTAGTTAGTTAGCAAAAACAAGCAAAAATAAAACAGGTAACCAAAGAAAATCACTGCAATTCTTGGCATCAGCTAAATATTTTATTTATTAAATTTTGCAATATAAACTGATTTTCATTGATGGATATGTGTTGTGATGTGATGATGTCAAGCTAGTTTTTACCCAGTCTTTCTACCATGACACATATTTTCCAGCAAACATCTGAGATAGGCATACACTAACATTCATAATAATGAAATGTATATGGAAAAATTAACTATGTATTTCATAAAAATATTCAGAACGTAATAAAAATGGATATAACCTTGCAAATACTTTTATAGCTTTCTCTCTCTCTCTTTTTTTAAGCAAAGAGGTCAATTAATATACTTTTTTTAAAAGAATATCTCTAAAAGAGAAATGGGTCTAATTGAGGATAACTCTTCTACAGGAAATTTTGACATTTCCAATTTTTTGTTTGTTTTTCAGTCAGGATTTGGGGGAAAAGTTAAAATGTGACCTCCTCATCCTGCCAGAAAACAGTGATTTCAAGACAAAATCAAGTTCAGAAATCTGAAACATTTCATGGCAGCTTTGTTTGAGCTCAGCCTGTCTCCCCTGTGGTTGTTGCTCTGGCTCATGGGAATTACAGCTTGGGTTTGTCATGATCCCTTTCTTTCCTGTGAGGCTCTGATCTTCCGCGTTGCACCACGGTGTTTCACCCAAGAAATCTGCAGCAACTAAATCACAAATTCCCTGAATCAGTACACAGCTCAGGCTGGCACAGGTTACTCTTGAACTGCCCCTGCACCTCATGTTTCATCAAAATTAGGGCTCTCCACCTCCTTGAGCATCAGGAGAGATTATACTGTAGCTGTTTCCTCAGGAGCTGCGTAGCAGATCAGTCAGCCTTACAGTGGCATATCATGGCAGAAAATAATGTGAGGGATGGAGGGAAACATGCTGTGGGTAGGAGGCTGCTGGCTGAACAGATCTCGTTGAGATTTCCCAGTTAGAGAATGGAAACAAACAAAAAAGGCAAATTTCCCTTATGGGGAAAAAATCTCACTGTGCCTGGTTGACAAACATTGAATTCTTTTGTACCCCTGAAGTACTGGTTCTTTCATTCATGCTGAAAAGGATTTGGAGAACCAATGACCCACTTGTTATCACGACTAAGACAGCGATCATCACTCAGACTTTTGCATGCACCAACAGGGTGTTAAATGGGACGCAATTCCCTGGTCAGGGAGGCTCTGTGCTACCTGCAGCATCAGCTGAGCTCAGGGCAGAAACCTGGCTTCCTACATGCAGCAGAATAATATCACCAGCAGGATACTGGAAAACATTTCCCACCCATAGCCAGAATTCATTTGTTGTTATGGAACGATGCACGCTGCTTGGCGTGAAGGCACATGAAGGCACCTACCACCCTTTGCTGTTTCGGGAAGGTGCACATCTGCACGGGTGAGTTGGGGGGTGAAGGAGACGCCAGCAGGGAATGCAATCAGGAGAAATGTGGGGCTTCAAAAAAAAGTTTTCAGCGATTAGACAAACCCTGCTTTTAACATGTTCATCCTCTCCTGTATATCTTTCACAGATTGGTTTCACTATCAGACAGAGCAGCGATGCATTTATCTCAATCCCCAGTGCTATATGCCATTGCCAACACTATCTCTACACCCTTTGATAATTCCTCATCTACTGTCCCTGGGAAATCTGATCCCTGATTTTAGGCAAACCTCTGTTCCCTTCACTTGTAAATACAAGCTTCAGCCTCACAAGAAATCTCCTGCTTTGCTATTTGTGTGTCTCTAATTCATGGCTAGCATTATGAAGATTATAATGATTTTTCTTTTATCTCCGCTCAGCTAATACACCAGTGATTGGGGAGAAAACAGAATATTTTAGTTGAGCTCCTCTATGTTGTTTGACACTCTGTGGTTGCTTCTATTTTTCACTCAGCTTCAGATTCTTGGGGAGAACTAAACCCAGTGCAGACTTTGATCTTTTTGACTGGTTTCCTCGGTGGATGAAGCAGCCTTATAAAAAGGGCACAAGCCCTTTTTAGATGATAACATGCTGTACATTTTCTATCTCATTCAGCACCAGGGTATTTGCAAAAAGCTCACCATCAGTATTCCAGCCTGTTTTTATGCGAGTCTCTATTATCTACAAAAAACACTTCCTGATCTGCTTTCTCAGAAGGTCCATATTAATTTGCTATGATCATTTCATTTTCTACGCTATCTTTCACCTCACATTAGTTTCTGCTGAGGCAGGCAAACTGCATATGCTGTTTTTCTCTGCAAGCAAAAGAGGTCTTTTTCTGTCCCTTACTGTGACACGTGTACTTTTATTTTTTTTCCTTTATTTTTCCGTCGTGCTTTTAAATTGTATGCCTCAGTATTTTAATGCTCTTATCTGCTTCTCTATTTTAGTGAAGTCCTAGTTATCCCATGCAGATTGCCTGGCATAGAAAGTCTTTCCACTCCTTCTGAGTGCTGCTATTTTCCTTCCCCCATTACCTCCCTTCTGTTTGGGCAGTACAGTTCTGTGCTACTCCTATGAATTTATTAGGAAAACATTTAAAAGGAGAGGTATTTCTGTTCTCCCAGATCCTTTCTTCATCTTAAGACACCATTGTTTTCGCATCCCATTTCTGTTTATCACACCTTTTCTGCTACCACCCTCCCCAGAAATGCCTTTGAAACTCTTGAAAAGTTTATTGGAACATGCAGGTTTCAGCAGCAGCTAAAACAACCAAAAATTAAACAGACAATTGTCCTGCTTTCACAGCATGATCAGTCAATAGATGCATATTATCTTGATGAAACATATTTATCTTGGCATTTCATTGGCTGAGCAGCCAATTCAGATACCATTTTTTTCTCTGTATTAAAATTTATATATTGCTTATCAAGATTATATGAATGATGTTTATATATTAAGACAGATTATTCTGGATAATAAAAAATAAGCCAAACCCACCTTTATACTCTGAGATGGGTCCAGTAATAGCATCCATGAGGACTCTCTATTAATTGATTTCACTGCTCAGTGATACAAGCAAACAAAAATCTTAAGTACTTTGTTGTCCTTTCTGTTGCTTCATAGGAAGTTGTTTTGCCATTCTATCAAAAACATTCTGCTTTAACCTGAAAGAGCATAAAAATCTTGAAAAGAATGGGTCTAAACTGAAAGTTTGAGAAAAACAAAAATCATTTGTCTTCAAAATCAATTAAAATATTTATTTGGATTATTACGTTTGTTTTGGCTGTGCAGTCTTTCATTAACATTTCCTCCAATATTTTCTTCAAGTGGAAAATATTATTTGCTTCAACCCCTCAATAAAACAACCCACAACCATTTCAATAACTCCATAACTTTTTTTTCCCCTCTTTTGCCACCACAAAAATCAATGAAGCCAGCCCTTCCCTGTGAAAGGTTTCAGTTTCGATGAATCACCTTTTTCTGATGAAAAAGTGTTTTGTTGAAAAATTCTCCCTCTGCTCTGTTTACTGTACTGGCTTAGTTCTGGATGAATGCTTCCAGCAATCAGGATGGCAGAGGAGAATATAATCTGCAGGGCTATTGACTACTTGTTGAAGGCCAAAGAGAGGTTAACAATAAAACCTGCTGCAATGTACATTTAAGCTACTGCGAGCTGAGAGAGGCTTATCCCAGGTCTCAAGTGGATGGAGGCTTCTATTTAGCTCACCTGGTAAATCTGCTGCCTACCCTTTTTGAAAGCGCTGCATGCATTTCGGGCCTGAAGGATCCAGCTCATCTCATGAAAGTTGCTTAGTTTCATTATCTCCCGCTTAAGCCCATGTTTGCTGAGGGTGCCACGGCCGCTTCTCCAAACATGCATATATCCCCACGACAGTCCAGCCAGTCTCATGGGGGACTCAGGTGAGTTTTAAGGTTTGGCAGTAGCGAGCAGAACCAAAATATAGCTGTGCAGCCCAGTTTCAGGCTTTTTCTCCCCCTGTCGTAGCTATCAGGCAGTGTGAGATTTAAAGAAGTTACCAAGCTAAAAAACAATTATGTCCACTTCAAGAGAAGTGAAAACAACAAAAGTCATTCAGTAATGTAAACTGAATCTTTAGCATGGGAGAAGAAGGCTATTTTGTGTCTTCTTAAAAAGAAAAGAAAAGAATCCCTACAATGTCAAAAACGGATCGACTAGACTATAACCAGTCACGATAGTATCAGGCTCAGACTGTGCAAAACTTCCATTTAGCATTCCTTTAATTCTCATTTAAATCCACTGATGAAAGTCTGTCTTAAGGAAATGAACGTAGTCATAGAAGGAAAGAAAGAAGAAAAGAAAGGAGAAAATTGGTTGTGGTTATTATGTATAATTACAGATGCCAAATCCATTAAATGTCTCTTCTACTAGGTTCGTTTGAAGACAATTTGTGCTAGAAACACCTGAAAGAAACAAACAAACGAGAGAAAAGAAAAACAGAACAATTACATGAATCAGCCAAAATTGCTGGAAGAGCCAAGAACAGAAATGAGGACTTCAAAGCATCTTGTTTTAACTACTGAGGCAGGCCATCGCATTAACCTGAGTCACTGTGGATGTCCTTCGTAAGGAAGGTAGATTTGGTACTTCAAAGCTCCTGCTTGTTCGGTTTCAGTGTTTCTCTCTCAAGAAAGCTCTGCTGAGGGCATCTGCCCATTATTCATCACAACTTTGGTCTTTGGTTGCCCATCAGTTATGTCTAAAAGAAACCAGAACCAAAGTCTGGCTCCAGTAGAGAGAAGTATCCCCAACAAAGGGGGCATGGAAGCTTCCTGGCTTAGGAGATGAACCCAAAGTCACTTTCAGATTTGCAAATGAAATAATTTAGAACAATAAGGAAGGGAAATGTTGTCAGTGTAATTCCTTGTAAGCAACACTGTAAGTGGCCACAGTGAACCCCAGATGTCAGTAAGTACTAGACTCACACTAACAGTCTGCTCAGCCTCAGTTTTAATGTATTAGCCCTTTAACTTCTTGTATAGATGCTATTGGTGTATCATTTTTTTTTTCGTGACATGAACTGCCTTTCCTTTAGCTCCTGGTGGACCTATCACTAATGAAGATAAAGTATCAGAACTCTCTTTTATTTCTGTTGTGATGGATATTCTCACACGTAAGTAAATATTGCTCCCCAGATGGAAACTTTCAAATCAGAAACAACATCTCAGATACATATTTAAAAGTAGTTTTCAGGCTCGTCTATGGATTAAACCTTCTAGCAGCCATCTAGCACACCAACTGTATCAAGCTCCCACAATGATATTTTTGAAAGAACACAAATGTGAAAGAGGTATCACGCACAGCAGGTTGAACCACCTGTATCATGATCAAACACACCTCTAGGTTAAAACGCTTGAGGCCATCTCACCAAACTTCTTATCAACCACCCCATCGATCTTCCTTTTTACAAGTTTTCTGTGATATTAAATACATAAAAATGTTTTGTTCAAACCATATACGATATACAAATGCATAAAAATGAGTGTTCAAACCACTAGGGACACTAAGTAGTAAATAACTATCAGGAGAAAGATCCTGGAGGTTTTGGTGAACAGCTGTACTGTATTTCATTTGGGACCTGAATCTGAATGCATGAAAATGGACAAGTTGTGTAGCCACATAAATCTTTTAAGAAACAGGTGTGAGGAATATACTTACTATTAATATGTACTTACTACTTAAGCTAGTATTTAGATTGTAAGATTAGAGGCACAGATTTTGCCAATGTGAAATGTTAAAAGAATCCTGATTAAAATCTTAGAAATTTGGGGAAAAAAAAAAAAAAAAAGTATTTTCCTTGGGAATACCTGATATGAATATTCTGTAACTGTAAAAGTTATTCCTTGAACAACAGAAGTTAGAATCCTAAATACAATTGAGTTTTTGATCTTTAGCTCCTTTTTAAAAAAAGAGATAGGGAGAGACATTTTCATGTGACCACATGAATCTGGGACGTTTAATGCCAATATTATTTATTTTGTAATACTGCTTTCTTTCTCACAGGAGTTTCACAATGAGTTCCTCAATCCCTTTTGGACTTGCTAAGTGCTGCTATAATGTAAATAATGGTAAATAGATTTATTTTTTGTTTCACTGTCAAGCCAATCTAATTTAGACTCTTCCATCACACTTACCACTGGGGCACCTGACAAGTTGTCCAGTCTCTTTTGAAATTCTGGGCAAAGAATCCTAATTTAATTCATCAGAAAACTAGCCCAACTCCCATTAATGTCAATGAAAGGTGGGACTGCTTATACCAAAACTGAATTAGGTCTAACATGCCCAGAAGTCACATACTTTATTTCAAAAGTGGGATCCAGTTTTTACAGTTGATAAAAGATAGAAACTGCTAAAAATGCATTCCTCTCTCTTTTGACAGCTTGAGGATCCTTTGCAAGCATGGAAAAAAGAGCAGGCATGGATTTTCCCCAGTACAAGAAATTTAGATTTGTATTTTAATGGCTTTAAAGTTCTATTTTAATTATGGGAAAATAATTTGAGGAAGATTGGTAATAGGCAAAACTTTGAGACCTTTTGTTCTTTAGTGCAGTGAAGGAAACCTCATTAGAGAGGATTTTCTTAGTTAGCAGGGCTTCGGGGTTAATGAGCTGTGAGTGATAATATATAGTAGTAATCCCTCATGGCTGTAACAAGTTGTATTTTATAAACTCCTTAATCTCGGTGGTGAAAGAGATGTGGGGTAAGGAAAAGAGCAGAAACTAATTTTTACAGGGCTCAGGGACGTTTCCGAGATCCTGCTCCCTGTCTGAAAGTTAGCTGAACAAAACTGCAAATACCACATGGAGTATTTTTGTATCTAAATGGTCTCCCCGGGGATGACAGCATCTGAGCACTCTCCAGGTAGAGAAAGGTTATTTGTGTGTGGAGGAGAAAAGATTTCTGTGAGGAATTAATGGGAATTATCTTAAACATTTTTGAGGGTTGGGGTCAGAAACATTAAAACCCAGATCTGTCATCTTAAAAAAAGGGGAGAAAAAAAAAAAAAGAAGAAAACATGCATGAGCATGTTGTGGGTAGTTGCTGAAGACTCACCCAGCAGGTGCCTGGTACTCAGGATGGAGTTCAGGACCCTGTTAGCACACAGAGCCAAACACCAAATCCAGTTTTGCAAAAATTCTCCTGCTAAACCATCTCAAAACAGCCCCCAAGCAGTCAGCTTCAACCAGCAAAGGAACAAAAATATACTTCCCATAACTTCCTTGAAGACACTTCCTTCTGCTGACAGCATGAAAGACCCTTCCTGTGCTCAGCAACCTGGGTTGTTTTTTTCTTTTCTTTTTTAGATAACACTTCTACATGGAAGCATAATCATTACAGATGTTTTGCAGGAGAAGAAAAGTAAAAGGCCAGTACTTCCAAAAGAAATTAAAACCCAAGTCTCCTGTAACCCACAGCCATACTTCGTGAACCAAACTATCTATCAGCTGTTCTCATTCAAGGCACTAGGACCCCAGTTAAGTTAAGGAAATTAGGTTTACATTTAAGATTTGTTCAACAACAGAAGAGCTTGTAAATCACTATAAGAAGTTGTTCTGGGGCTTGTTGATAGGTGAACAAACTTTGGTCTACCTTTAGAAGCTCTCCATTCTCTAAAAACAAAAATTAGACAAATTGGAGAGATAAAACATTCAACAAAAAGTATATTTAAAAGAAAATCAGTTAGCTCTTTTTCAAAGATAATTTAGTTTTTAAAATAAAGCAAAATTATATACAAATGCTTATCTTTCTCTACAACCACTTATTAACAACACTTTCAATTTACTGGCAGTCATATTTGAGCGTCTTCAGAAATCTTTTCCACTTAGGCTAGTATGTAACACCTGAGTTATCTCAGGTGCCACTGTTCAACATTTGTGGGAGATAATAATGTGATCATTTTAGCTTTTCGGTGAAATGCTGCAAACATTAATCCTTGCAATGACCATGTGAAGTTGATAATAAGTATTAATCTTCAGCTGGTGTAAATCAATGTAACACTATTGACTAGGACTGGTTGAAAATTTTCCCCCTCAAAACTGCTTTTCAACAGAAAATGAGTTTTTCTCTCTTTTTTTTTTTTTTGCCATTTACATGTAAAAGGAATCTGCTTCCTGTAGAAAAAATATTATTTGAAAGAAAAAAGAATTTAAAGAACAAATTAGCTGGACCTAAAAATGAATATTTTGCTTCTTATAAGCCAGTATGGTTTCTAATGGAGTTGCTGGTCAGGTGCTTTATCTTCCCTTGAGGGACAAACTCTTCAGCTGGATTTTGTCTTTCAGGAGGTGCTCTTGATGAGAGAACAGATAGTTCAATTTTCAGTCAAGTTATTTTAATTTTTAATTTAAAAGTGGAAACAAATTTGAAGGGAAACTTGACAGGGTGTGTCTTATGAAATACCTGGTCAAAGTTTTGCAGAGGCAAATCTGTCCAGTTGGTCCCTGGTTTGTAACTGGCCTCTTATTTTTCTTTTCAAAACTGTTGTCAGACTTTACTAAGGTTATAAGGAAGAACCTTTCCATGCAAGTATTTTAAATCTTTTATTTGTAAGGGATCAAAGAATTAGGTGAGTTTTGTTTTGTCCTGATAGTTAGCTTGGAACTGTTTCATGCTGTCTGAAAAGAAGATGGCAAAGAAGCAAATGCTCTGCTTGGTGTAGTTTTGGGGGAAGTTAAAAATTTTCTATTAAATAATGTAATGTTGCAAAGATGAATTCAGCAGCATCAGATAGAATGATTGGTATTTCTAAAAATATATTCATTAAATTGGCTTGGACTTTGAAAGAGGAACCTGGAAGGTGAATTAGGTTTTTGTGATTTGAAACAGCTTAAAATTTCAGTAATGCTCAAAGCTTTTTCATTGGTACATCCCAAAGCACTTTACGCGAGGTAGCAGTAGCATCGCCATATGAATGACGGATTAGGTGACTTCCCCTAAATTCAGCAGCAGGTCTTTTGTGGCTAAGGAAAAGGCTCTGGCTGGCTTTGGAGGAAGACTGTAGCAAGAAAAAATTACTCTTGTGGTGCCCTAATCAAGCAAACAATGTAAGCAAGAGCTTTTGTGTAGACTGAAGGACATGCTTGAAGTTAAAGATACACTGAAGTGTTGTCCTGACCTGGGATGTTTCCCTGAAGTAAGGCTATGGGCTAGCTGCCCAGCTTGTGACACAGCACGAAGAGAGATAACGAAGCCGTGCATCGGAGGAGCATAAGGAAGAGCAGGCTGGGGAATGCGAAACATACGGGGCTGGAGAGGTACCATTGTTTGGAACAAAAGATCGAAATGCCTCAGAACAAAGCTGTTGAAATAAATTTGAAAATAAAGTGTAATACTACCGTAGAGTCATATTGTCAGTAGCAAGAGTGCTTAAAAAAAAAAGAGAGAGAGAGAGAGAGAAAGAGAGAAAATAACTGACTGGTAATATTTTAAAGGGTAACCAATGCTCACTAGCAGCTGCAGTAAGACATTAAGTAATAGAGCACAGTAATGTTAACAGCCCTCTTGGTAAGAGTGGTAAATGAAATAAACCTCAGCATTCGGTGTATCATTAATCTATAGTGAATAATGGCACTGGTAGTGTAAGGAGATTAAAAAGGGCATTGTAAACATTTGTGGCTGTATAATATACAAATTAAAAATGTGTGAAAGCTCGCAGCTGCATAATCTACAAATTAAAAAGTGTAATAGCATAGCATTAATTACTGGCTGATCAATTCACCCATAATTGCTGGCATGTAGATGAACAATTACAGGTCCGAAATGTTATTTGAGAAAGAGACATTGACCTTGGAACCATAAGAAATGGTAATACGTTATAAGGTAATACAGGCTGGTGTCAAAATCCTCTATCAGTATTTGCTGTTGCAGGCTAGTTTGCTCAGCAACCCTAATCATACTTTTCCCTGTACGTTATTGTGCCTGGAGTAGATTGTTTTACATTTGAATTACAGAAATATCTTACTGCAGAGTATTTCCTGTAATTGCTGTAGAGAGATGCTTATATGCATGTTACTCAGAGTAGATATGTAACCAGTACCACAGCTTATCACATGAAGGGGCCGATATCGAGCCAATTAGTAAGGCTGCCGAACGCTTTCCAGTTACGTAACCCTGCTTCTGTTTGCTCAGATATCTGCCAAATGTCATCAGTTTAGTCTGTTTGGTTCAGATTTCTTGGTTGTCATGATTCTTTGAAAATGTCAGCCAAAACTCTGCAAATATTTCTGAGAACGAACCTAGAAAAAAACGCAAGTGTTTTGCCTATTTTAGAATAATAATGTGTCATTGCCCTTTTTCTTAGACAAGCAGTTGCTAAAGGGTCTAGAAGTATGGCAGGACTGACTGTTGCTGGGTGAGGGTTGGTCATTTTACTTACCTCTGTGCACTGGGTCTCTTGCAATGATTATAATTCCCACTTATTCAGAAGAGACTGCCAGGTTATAGCGACCAAATTGGAAGGTAGCCTTCAAAGGGAGGGGGGAATCAAGGGAGGAAAAAAACCTCAGGACTAAAGGATGAAGGAGAGAGCTTTGCATAAGAGAGACTTAGGTGTGGATCCTGGCTAAGCCTAAGACCAAGGTTCAGAGATAGGAAGCAGTGAAAGAAAACTAGCCCAGAGAAAAGGAGAGCAGGATGTAATTAAGCACTTTTGTGTATAGGGACCAGTTATATGATCTTTAATTAAATACTAATTTTTCTACTGAGGGAGGGGAAATGCAGTGGTCTGCAGATGCATGTGATTATGCAGTTAAGAACAGACAAGTTTGACATTTCCTTGCTTATGTTGCAATTGTAATAACTCTTCTAACATAATGTATACATTTTATATACGGTATTTAGGTCCTGATTCTGCAAATATGTCCATTTGCTAAGTTTACTTGAATAATTCCACTTATTTTAATGTGACTGCTTTCACAGTTAATATCAAATACAAGTACATACATGAGGTTGAACTGGTCTTGATCTCAGTTGAGAGACATCAGTGGTTTTACTCGCCCACGATATCAACCTGCTTTATTTCCTCCCTGATGTTTCTATAGTCTTGTTCCATTATACAATTCACCTCCTATCTACATACCTTCAATATTGCTTTTTTCTGTGAAGGCATCATGCAGTATTTCAGAGTCTGTGCAATAAATGAACACTAATTAGTTATTGGCAATAGCAGAGGACATTTGGAAAGCTATTTCTCTCAAAAAAAAGTTTAGTACTTGGTTCACTAAAATTCTCTTGCTAAGAAAAAGTCCTCTAGCAACAGAAAGCATATGACCCTAATGCTCTGCTCTCTGGACTGGCTCTCCAAAGAATAGAAAATCAAATTCAAGGTCTTAGTCCTGATAGTCACAGCTCTCCGTGGGATCTACACAGGTTATCCAAGAAATTACTTCCTCCTGTGCAGCACTCACTGTCCGTAACAGAAAAACAGTAACTGCGACCTTAGGAGTAAGACTTGAAAGTGCTGAGGGTATCTGTGCCATGGCTAAGGAACAAAGTCCCAAAGCACATCAGCAAGGCCAGGAAATGCAACTTCTCCAGTAAAAACAGCAAGAGGAAAAAAATCCAAAACAACAAAACCCACAAACCCTATCTAGCTATTAAAGAAAGACAAAAATAAAGAAAACAATACACAAGGAGTCTCAAATAATAACGATGCACTTAAACCAGGAAGAGTGCATATACCAATTCTATACCCCTTTTCTCTGGTGTTATGCTCACCCTTCAGCTGCTCTTGGGGGTCCTTTGGTTGATGGTCTCAGTCTGGGGGGAGTGCAGCATGTTAGCACCTCAGCTCCTTGGCCAGGAAGAGTATGATGGTGAGGGTTTGTTCTCCTCAGTCTAGGGCCTCATTGCAGTCATTTTTATACATTTCCAAAAATGCTTTTCTGCCTTGCACTTTGCTCATTTGTCTGCAATTCCATGTTGCATGCAAATTTTTTTATATGGTGTATTTTATGTATGTTAGATACTATTCCTCAGTTCTCTTTGTTGCCCTTAAAACCAGTTTTGTCCAGCTACGGGTCTACATTTCTTTAACTGGCCGTTGATGAGCTTTTCATCGCCAGGGGTCTCCAGTGCCAGCCTGTGCCTGTTGCTTACCATCCCGTGCCTGCACTCCTCTACACTGCGCTCTCCCCATTTTCCAGGCCTCTGCTATTAGCTAAACCAAGTAAAACCAAAGCTGCAGGCAGGTAACGAAAGGTTTAGAGAAAGAAAGCCTGGCAAGCCCCAGACCTGAGGCCTTGCAAACTCAGTAGAAAGCCTGTAGCCCAGTACGGTCGATGGCAACGCTGTATTACTGGGCTACAGGGCAACAGGACAGTGCTCCTCACCCATAGGACAGCTTCCAGATGGAAATGAGATCTGATTTGGCACATACCAGTCTGAAACAGGTTGCAAAATTCTTTTCCTGGAGGAGGGAAAAAAAGTAAAACAACATTTCATATATATACAGATATGTATGTGTATAAAATTTCCCTCTCTGACAAAGCAATTAACATGGTAAATAAAGCCCTTTTTTTTAAGAAATTTTAAATTTCAAAAAAATAGAAATTTGGGGTTACTGAACAAAGACCAATTTTAAATTATACCCTAAAATGAATTGATAAAAGCAGATATTTTATGAAAATAGATTTTATTGAGGTATTTTTGTCAGTAGTCAGAACTATTTTTTGCTAGCTATGATTTTTTCCCCCTTGTTCTTTAGTAGTGTTATATAAATAATTTTATGATGGCAATTTTAGTGACCCAGGCTGGACCAAAACTAAATTTGCAGGTTGAAACACAGAGCAATATGTAGCTTTGTGTTATTTATGAATACCACAAAATGTAAAAGTCAAAAGAGACAAAATGTGAAATATAAACCAATCCTTTTAACCACTGATGGTGACTTTCAGATGACTCAGTTTTTGGACATTCAGTTTGACATACATTGTACAACAGCATATTTGGGAAATATAAAAGGTCCAAGTGCTTAAAAGCTGTCTGTTCTACTCTGAAGGTACAGCAAATTATATTGTGTCATACAGATTTTTTTTTTTTTTTTAAGATGCAAAAGTCCAAGTCAGCCTGATACATATAGTGCTACATAAAAGTCATGAAGAGCTGAAGCAAGAGAGGATGAATAAGTGCACCAAACTGCTTTCTCCAAAATACTGGCCTCATATCTTGTATGGTAAACAATTATAACTGGCATATCAGCAATTAAGCTTAAATAGTAGCCATCCTATTTGTACCGTACAGTAGATCTAGAAAAGGATATTTTGAAGTCAGAAGGTGTGGTAGAAAGGAAATGATTTGTTCTGCCTTTAGAGATGACATTCCCACTGCCACCAAAACCTAGGGCTTCCCCATGGACTATGAAAAGCATCCCTGACTAGATCAAATAGCTGAGCAGGAGAAAGACACTGTGATCTACTCTAGGTGCTTCAACTAAATTCTAGTCTTACTTGGAAGATGAAACGTGGTTTCTTTCTACTACGCCCTTTCTCTTGTTTTCTTCTCCCCCCCCCCTTTTTTTTTCTCACTTGCACTTTGCTATTTTTACCTTCTGAAAAATTCTTCCACCAGGCAAGGAGGGATCTTCTGTGACCTTCCTTGAGTCCTGAGAAGAAAGGTAATTACATGCCACCTGATAAGTCTGATATGGTTTTAAGTTTGACTCATCTCAAAATAGCTAAAAAGACCCACACCCTGTATGTCTCTTTCTTGAGCAGGACATTCCTGAGAGTCCTCATCAGAAGGTGTGTGTTGCTTGATGGTTTTTCTCCATTTGGATATATTCATCATCAAGGAAGAAGGGTGGAATTTCCACAGCAACAATAATGACCATAGATAAAGTTCTTTGTTTGCTTTTCTCCACTCTTACAAAAGAAAGTTACAGTTACCTAAAAGACTGTGAAGCAGGAGGGTTTTCCTATAAAAGCTTCTTACAGATAAAGGGAAAAAGGATTATGGATTGCCAAAGAAAAGATATTGTACTTTTAGTTTAAATTTATTTTATTTTTTTCTACTGTTTTCAGTGCTGTTCATAAAATATTGCACATTTATTTTTCAGATTGACCTTGCCATGGAACAAAACAAGGCAAAATCTCTGTATTTAAAACTTGAAATGAAATTTAAAGTTATGCCATGACTGAATCTTTTCAACATCTTCATTAACACGTTTGACTGTAACTTTTTTTTTTTAATTTAGCACAAAATTCCTCAAATCCCTATGTAATCCAAAAAACATCTATTAGACATGAAAACCACCCAAACTTTACCCTGGCATTCATAAGTGACTTGTATAACATTGTCCTTCACACAGAGTCTGTTGACAGACCAAGGTACCAGTCGCCCCCAAGACTTAGCCTGTGCTTTAACTGCAAGAAAACATTTGCCTGTTGGTTTTAATTTGTGAGAGAAGAAGTGTTGCTTTGGGGAGTTCATGGTTCACATTGTCTCTGATGTGGAACAAGAAATTTGAGGAGGGGAGAGCCCATTAGGGAAAATAAAGATACTGCAAAATCATTAAGAAAGTCCTTACGGAGCAGGCCGGCTAGAAGATGTAGCTTGTTATCTGGTAACCAGCTGATTTTATAGCTCCTTTTATACATGAATAGATTGAGCCTCTGTTTTAAAAAGGGGAAAGAATGGTGGATAAAAAGGCCATTTGGCTTCTTAACATAAGGCAAGCCTTCTCATCCACAGCCCCTGTACATCCTACTATGAAATGAAGCGAAAATAAAACGACTAAGACTGGATGCAGCCCTAACTTATCCTATGCAGTCATTGTGGCAGGTGGTTTATACAGCTGTAGGGAATGTTTCTTTCTGAAATTTCACAATTGTTTCCATGGCACGCATGTCTTTTGAACTGTTTGTATTTATTGCATTGTGGAAGGGTGATCCTGATTTATACACTGGTAGCTTTTAGATGGGTTGAAATTTTACATAAATTCTCTTCTTTCAGAAGCTAGGGATGAGAGGGAGAAGACAGAGGGGCTTGAACAATGTTATTGAGGTATTTTATAACCCTCATGAAACATTTAAAAAAAAATAGGCTCCCAAATCAGTAACAGAGTATATATGCAGACTTTAAAATAAGACCATAAAATAATTAGAGATTCCAAAATAGAAATCATCAGTTCTTTCTTTATTGGTCTTTCAAGGCCCAAGCTGTTTTTAGTGTGTCCTTTCTAACATGGGATAATAACATTGATCCTAAAACTGTGTGAAAACTCTTCTCTAGATTACTCAGACGGGGCTGGACTGTGGCACTGTCCTTCAGCTGAGGTATCTTAGAGGGGCAGATGCCCAGGTGAAGATGTGAAGTCAGGAGAAGCTCCCCGTCTATGCTGCAGAGAGGATAGTGTTACACTGTGCTTTACTGACTGTTTGGCCAGAAAAAATTGAGAGTGGGGTGTGTCTGAAGTATAAGTCACAAAAATGGATATTGCCATTACGTCTCTTTGATCCTTGGAATGACTGGCCAGGACAAATATTTTGGTTGGTCTCAAGCTAGCTTAGTCCATCTAAGCCTAACGGGGTTATTTCTACAGCAGGGTTTTTGAGGGTGTAATGACAGTCTGGCCACTACACTCTCTATGAATATACCAGTGTTGACGTCGGGAGAGGATGTATGGCACAGAAACACCACTGCGACCTAACAGTCTTGGACTGTTTAGCAGCCATAAAATATCTAAGTGTGGATGAAGCATCTGAGCTGTTAAATAGATTGCTGGCATAAGACACAACTTTACAGAGGATATTGGTCTCACATCTTATTTCTAACCTAATGCACCACATATTCTGTTCATTCTTCCATTTCTTTGGATCTGAGTTGAACCTTGGGGCTGATATCACTCTTAAGCTATTGGCATCCACAGGCAGAGCTGAATTTTCAAAAAAAAATTGCAGTACCTGACTCCCACAGATAAAATAAAGTTGTTTAAAAAATATGGCCCTCAGACTGTATAAGCTTATATCAACTTTTTTTTCCCCCCCTTTCCCTATGACCCATGGCTTAGAAGTCACAGCTGGCACATTAGAAAAAAGAAATACAGTAAAATGAATAAAATATACTCTCATTCACAATTTCCTAGAGGCTCCTTGGTTGTTAATTGAAACTTTTGTCTACTTTATTGAACAATAAAAGTGACAGAAACTACTCTCAGGTGTCCTTCAGTATTAAAAAGAGGATAAAGGGTTCCTAGCAAAGGTGACAGAAATTAATGTGGTGAGCCCAGCTATCAAACATTTTGATATGTGAATTGCCTGATATTTCTATAATGCCTTCTTATGATTGGAAATGTTATCGCTTCTATTGAATCAATAGAAAATGTTAAAGCTCCGTGGAACCCCAATTACAAAATAAAGCTAGAAGGTTAACATCTGGGACCAGCAGAGATAGAAACAATTTCTATTGTCATACCTTTCTGACAAGTAAATGTCAGAAACATAACACCTTCCACCAGGCTCAGTACAGAGCACATGTAAAAGAGTGATTGCAAGGCAGTCTCAAGTCAAATCACCTGTCATCTCAGCTTTGACGTGGAATTACTTTTGTTTTATGCATCTATTAACCTTGAACTATCAGCATTTGTTTTAATGTTCTGGTCTGAAGTGACCTAAATGTACTTCTTTAATGCACTTACCACTGTAGCTAAAAGGGAGAGAGAACAGAAGGAAATAAAAAAATAAAGAAAACTGTTAAGAAAGGGTGGGTGAAGCTGTTTGTGATTTCTGTGGCAGCCCATTTGCCTGCTCCCGTGTGGGAGTAGAAGTCATAGGGATGCCTCTGGCAGAAAAGACAGGAGACCTAAGTGGTGTCAGTAGTGGTTTGCACAACACTTCTGGCCTACAGGGTGATGCTGTACCTGCAACTTCTTTATCTCCCAGTGGGACTGGGAGGGTGGAAGAATGAAAGCAGAGGATGAACCTTGAAGATGAACGTAGAGGATGTAGGACCCTCTGGCTGTGAACAACAGGAGCTCTCTGTTCCCAGGGAAGACGAGGACTGTGATGTTGCCTCACTATGAAAAATTACAGGTCTGAAAAACCACTTGTCTGACTGACCTTCTGTAGTCGTATAACGACATACAGATGGTGTTGGCATTCTCCGACCACCATAGACCCTAGCCCTAAGCCATTGGCTGGATATTAGAACACGAGGCTTTGAAGGGTTATGCCAGAAGATCTTATTAGAGAGATTATCCCCAATTTCCAGCAGAATAAAGAAGCTCAGAATGCTAATTTAAAAGAATGGAAATTGCCAATGTCAAAAATTCCTGAGCAAAGAAGAAAAAGCCCTTTCATCTGTACATTTTACATCATAAATTCTAGCTTCATTCCCCTGGGATGTGGAGAAGAAAGGTTGTGCTTGAACCACCAGTTGAAATCAATGCACTGACTATGAAAGGTTATAAAATATGACTGTTTCTCAGGCAATTGGAACACTTTATTTCTTAAGGAAACACATTATTTTAAGCCAAGCTTTGCAAGCTGGCTACCAAAAAAATTCCCTTGGTTTGGAGGATGCTGTCCTCTGATCCTGAATATTATCTACACATGTTGCACATTCTAGGCTTGTTTAGGTTACTGTTAGAGGCCCTATTGCAGTAGCATTTGGACACCTCATATGCCTTTACATAGGTATCCTCAAACTTCTCTGAAGGGGGTTTATTCTTAGAGGAATCTAAATTCAAGAAGGCTGGTTGTTCAAAGGCATGAGTAGCAGCAAGATGCCACTTCCAGGCAGTGAGGATTAGGTGTCTAGATACTGTTTGAAATCTAACCTAGATAGAAGGGCCAGATTTGTGAACAGGTTAAATAGGTGGCAAACAGCATAGTGGAGTTTTCTAAAGCATCAAAGTAGTATTTCATATTCATTTCAAACACCTGTCCCTCTGGTGGAAAGGAATTTCCAACCAGAGAATTGTGCATTAAAGGCATTTAGCTATTTTTTTTTTTTTAATTCAAACTACTAGTATCATCCTCATCCTATGGATTTTTACTGACATTGATCTGTGATCTGAAGATATATCAAGGGGACATACAGATTCCTGCATTTAAGGGCTATGTCTTCTGGGGATCACCGTCACTGTGGCCTATGCGGTGTGGAAGAGCCACATATCCTTGGATAATACATCCTCTAAGATCCACCATACTTACAAATCAACATACCTGATGCACCGGTGCCTCTTTTTTCACTCTCATCGAGCTATTCTAGCATACATACAGTATAAAAGAATGAAGAATCAGGCCAGTAATACAGTCACAGTTGTAATTGCATTTTTATTCTTGTGATGCCCAAAATGTGAAGTTAACAGCTTGTTATGTGGGTGTACATTAACAAGCACAATGGGGGTTCATAATAGAGCTTCTAGGTGCTAATGCAATATGAATTCATGAATTAATAATTGCCATTAATTAAAAATACAGCAGAATACTACCCTGTGATGACTGACAAAAGGAAAAAAAAGTTTCAGCAGCCTCTCTGTCACACCTCACTTGTGGCTATTTCTAAAGCTTTTGTATAGACCTAGGAAATAAAGGCTGGTAGGGGAGGAGAAGAGGGGGAGGGAACAACAGGCCCTTCCAAAGAAGAGAATGAATTGATGGAGTGGGACAGAAGTAGAAGGAAATATAGGAGGACAAAGTCACTGTGAAAACTCCAACAGGGGAAAAAGCCCAGATGGCCTATGGAAATGATAAAATTAAGTCTTAAATTGATGGTGATACTAAACTTGGGACTTGATTATCCTGACAGATGTGCATGCGACTCCCACTGACTTGAATAGGAGGTGTGCGTGTGTGGCTGATGGGAAAATCAGACTTTAGAACCAGTGAACTGTGTTCAGAGAAGGAGAGAGAAAGAGAGAAATGAAAATCTCCAGGGAAAAGTGATGATTTCAACTTTATTTGACATTCCATGGCTGAAAGATGTGGGTGACTAAGATGTTTTCATTTAAAAAAAAAGAACATCTTCCATAAAGTTAAGGCAGAAGAAGTCTTTTACCTGGTGAAAGGACAGAAATCCCACAGAGAATCAGTTCCTTCCTCATCTTCCCATTCTCCTCCTCCCGCAAAGTATTGCCAAAGCCCTGACAAGTTTGATTCAAATCCGCTGGTGAAAGAGTGGAGTAACACCAGAAAAAGTACTGTTTTTACACCAGTTTGCACCAGATTGATTGAGATGCGGATCCAGCTTGAGGGGTGTAAAGAAATATGAGATAATAACATAAAATGACTAAAAAGGGTGTTGTCTGAAAACATGAAAAATAATTCTATGATTGAAAGGATGTGAACATTACAGCAACTTTAAGGGTTATTAAGCTAGTTGCTGTGTGAATCTGTAGTGTGAATTGTATAAGCATTTGGAATGTGTTGATGATAAAGGGATTCATAAAAGTTGTTATGCTGATTTTATGTTGATGGATGTTAGAATATAAGGTGAATTATTAACCACAGGAAAGTGAGACTAATGTTTAAGTGCTGTGATATATGTGTAATTGAAAGCAATTTCTTCTATAGAACAAGGAGATTGTGGGCATAAGTGAAACAAACTTTGAATAAAATACAGGTGAAGTGGAATCTGTTGGGTGTTCAGAGCTAAGAAACGAAGGGAAAATAAACTTGCCTGAAAAACAACTAGAAATAAATAATCTGCATTTATATAGAAACTTCTATTCAGAAAAAGCCCAAAGCAAGTTACCTACTTGCTAAAGCATTTATAAATAATGCTGTATACATAGACATACATATGCAATTCCTATTTTCAGGGATCACATGCCTTTCTTGCAAAGATGTTTTCAGTCATATAGCACTCCATTAAGACCAATGCAAGTGTTTCCTTAAGGGGAAAAGTGAAGTGGGAGGTTAATCAGCTTTGTCCTGGTGAAGTCAACAGTGTAACTTTGCTAATAAAGACACCAGTAGGCAGATTCTGGTAGGGGCTGGTTCTTCGAAGGCAATGGGAATGCTAGTATTCACTCTTGTGAATAGAGTCATAATTTGGCACTAAAATTTGGCACTGTGCCTGAGGTGACACAGTGAGTGGACATTCATCATCAGAAGGAGACATAGGCATCCTTCTTGGTCTTCTTGCCTGTAGAAGATCATATGCCTGATCTTCTGTTCCTTGAAAGTAGTGATCCTGATCACGTATACCTAATGGCAGGCTACTGGTATACAGTCCTTCGAGGATATATCGACTGGAACACTACAAGTACTGGGGCTACATCTCTCGCATTTTTTGATTGACTGACAGTCAGCTGAGGCTCTTTTAGCCGTGGACAGCAGGAGTATTTCAGTCAGCTGATGAGCAGCAATAGATTTTTAGTCCTGCTGAATAAATGAGAGTGTTGCAGCAATATTTTAATCAGTAAGAATTTGAAATGACTGGCATAATCATGTCTCATGAGCACTGTAACCATCACGAATTAATGTGAGTAAATACTTTCCATAGCATCATGTGTGCTGTACTGAAATATATGGGGCTAGTTTAAACTTCAAAGTTCTGTGAAGTCTACTTCTAAATAGAGCCTAAACAAGAAGTGAATGGAGTTAAAGTGATTTAGCTAAGGCTCTGACCTCAAACCTGTGCATATAATGTTAATATTAATGTATTTTTATTTAAGATGAAATATTCTTGAATTATTTTACTCATTGTATGCCACAATTTAGCTGGGATGATTCTACTAACATTTAAAATCCAAATGATGTGTTTATACTAAATTCTCGCATAGGAAACTGGTTTATTCTAGGACACAAATCAAGAAAACCTGTGAAGAAATAGCCCAAATAAACCATTAATTTGATGTAACAGGCAAGAGAAAAAAACCTTGAAAGGTAAGTCATCTAAAAAAAAATCACAGTTAAGTGCTTCAGTAATAAAGTGAGTGACCTCTTCATTCCTCCTAGAAAAGAATTTTAATACTCGTGCATGATTTTAACAGTTATTTGAAATAAAATTATCCAAGAAGCATGAAAACATTTATAATAGATTAAAGTGGTAGCTTAGTACAAGGATCAAAGTCAGATAATATGCATTTCACCTGTGTTGTTCTAGGTCCAATTCAGAATTAGTCTATATAGCCTGCAAATCCAGCTACTAGAATTTTTCCGGAAATTACGTTTTTATTTTTAGTGAAAACAAGAATTTCATATATTTTTTAACTGCTATAAATAAATGATTAGCATTTCCTTTCTTTTATTTTTTTCCCCTTCTTTCTCTGGTTTCCGTTCCTTCTTCTTCTTCATGTGAGATCAGGAAAAGAAGAAAAACAGAGAAAGAAAAAGATGCCCAAGAGGCAGTGCTGTTTGAATTAGAGCCTCTGGGATTCTGAGTACTTCACCAAACTATGCACACAGTTTCTGCCATTTTTACATACACCTAATGTTTTTCCCCACTAACTTTTTTGACAAGCAAACACAGGCTACGGCATTTGCGTTACTGCATAGACATTGGCAGATGGGATCAACCTTTTATGCAAGTTGTCACACTAGTCAATGTTGAAGCTCCAGTCTCTCCCCTGGCATTTACCTACCTTTGGAAAGTGCATCAGAGTTAAACTCTGGTAAGACCATCGATACTTCTGTCAGAGCTACCGATGGGTTCGGAGGGCCCTGGGGGGATATGGAGATACCCCAGATCACAGCACCCTTAGCTCTGTAGAGAAGCAGGCTGATCTTTTTGAGAATGCAAGTTATTCCATGATCAGCAAAACTAATGGATCACAGTTTGCTATAAATGTTCCTCTTGTGGTCAGCCAACTTTTGCATAAAGGAATATCCTGTCTCCATCAAAAATATCTTTCCCTAGTTAGGGCTTTCATAACATTTCTCTTCTTCATGGATTCTCTGGTATCTTATAACATATTGGCTTATGCTGCAGCTTTGTCTTTGCTGTGACAGTTTTCACAGGTCTCTCTCTTTATGCAGCTGCCTACTTTCATGAAATCTGTAGGGACTTACTTGCCATTAGAACAGGTAGTCCCATTCTGCATTGGGCTGAATTTGGTCAAAGGTTCAAAAGTCACCAGAGAAGATGCATACAGAGGTGCAGGGACAGGAAAACAATTTTTGTTGATTAACTACATTTTCACCAAGATGTGAAATGGTTTCACATTTTTTGAAGCTTTTTTTGCCATTAAGGCCAGCTCTGGGTAGTGGCCACATTTTAGGGGTGAAAAAAAAACCATTCAGTGGTTGCACAGGATCGCCTAGGAAGTACATAATGAAGCTCATGCCTGTGCCTTCAGCACAGGAATGCCACTGATTGAATGCTCCAGAAGAAATTAGCATCAGAAATGGGCAATCTGTCTTACAACCCTGCTGCCTTTCATTTGTTCCAATAGACCATGTCCTCTGCCTGAGCACTAGTACTGCTCAGTGGAGATTCCTGGTGCAGTGAGCTAAACTAATTTTCCAACATAATTACTCCTGCTTATGGTAGTTGCATTTTACCATCTAAAAGGAAATTAATAATTCTGGGAAAGCTGAGTGTCATGTTCTTGAAAGTTGAGTGTTTTGTTGTTGTTCAGTCATCCAGGAAGGTTTTTTTTTTTTAATGTTTCCTTTTTTTATTCTTCAGGGACAAACATTCATAAGCATTGCAAAAGTCTGATTTTTTTTCTCTCTGTCCCTAATAGAAATGGTCTTTCTTGCTTTCTCTTCCTCCTTGTATGAGCATGTATCGTGCTGGGCTTAATGACTGGAGCAGTAGAGTGTCTGAGGGCTATTGGATACGATGGGATCCAGGTTCCCATACAGATTATAATGCTGATGTCCTGGGAGCCTGAGCTGGAATCTTACCTACACAAAAGCTACCATAAATCATAGATTAGATGCCCGTGAAGGGTCAGTGTAATGAGTACAGATACACATGCTTTAATCCTAATTGCCAGGCTATCAAAAAAAAAAAAAAAGAAAAGCAAACAACAACAACAACAACAACAACAACAACAAAAGCATTTGCAGGCCTTGGGTGAAATGAGATATGCCTCAAGAAATGGTGTGGAAAATAGAAACGTTTTCTATTTATAGTCAGCTCAAGGCAAGTTAGTTTTGGGAAACTTCTTTGACATGAGTCTTTTTTCTTCTGTCGCATGTAAAAAGATTCAGTGCAGCTTCATCCCACACCTTCTCTCTCTTTCTTCTATCCTTCTTTTTCTTTGTCTTTTTTTTTGGTGAATGCTTCTTTACATACAGCTAGATGAAAGCTTTCAAGGCGCATGAAAGAGGCTTATGGGAATTAGGTACCCCAATTGCTGTGTTTCCCATCTGGCACAAATGCAGGTCAGCTGAGAAAAGGCTGTGATGCATTTACAGACTTCCTGCAATCTCTTTAAAGGAAACCTCAAACCTACTGTCACTTACACAGAGAGTAATAACACCAGGAGGGAGACATTTAATGTGCTAGAGTGTTCTGGGATTTGGGGTATTTATTTCCTTAAAGGAAGGTCCTGTCAATTCAGGAGCTGATTGTATTCACTCTCCCTCTTATTGCTTTTTTGGTATTCTTACACTTGTCTTTCTCCTATGCTGTGAAAACATTTCATTTGCCACAACGGAAAAAAAAAGCTTTCTGATTTTTTGCTTTTTAAATTAAAAATTTATCACTTGGATTTTTAAACACTGTAAATTGTTCACATTTTTCACACTGTAAGTTAAAATTATTTTTAAAAACTGGCCTTGTTTGACCATCCTGAAAACAAAGATTTTCTTTTCATCAAAAGTTTTTATTTCATTTATAACAGCTACCCAAACTATTTTGGTTGTCTTAAATTGTTATTTTATTACTTTATTTCACTTTATTTTATTTTCTAAGTATGCATACCACTCGTCGCTACTCTCGCCATGACATGAGTTACAAATACAGGCAGCAGGGCTGGTGCTGAAAAATCCTCTTAGACACCAGTATTGCAAATGATGGATGGAGTTATTTGGACTACAGGGAGCTCAGCTGCCCAAGGAGTCACATTCAGGAAAGAGAAAGGTGGAGACAAACAATAGAGCTAGAAGATAATGGGTTAAATTTCATTCCTTGCTTCTGAATCCATGCCATCCGCAATTTCAAGCACTATATCCTACATGTCTGCTCTGAGGAAGACTTGGCTAAAGTATTTTATGAATATGATTGACACCTGACCTTGAATTATTCCTCTTAACTTAAGGCATCTCAGCAACTTGGAAACCCTTAAAATTAACGGGGAACTGTTGTGTTTCAGCAGAAAGAATATAAGCATGATCTAGATTGTTTGTTCATCTGGAATCAGCAGAAGTCAAAATCTAACCTGTGTAAGCATAGTAATAATTACACATAGTAATTACACAAATTAAAATCTGAACAACCAGCCAGCCTTGAAGTGGTTAATTCAATGTGAAGTTTTTACTCTTCAAATTATTTACATTTGTAAATGAAAAATCAGTTTTGAATTGAAAAATAGCACTTCCACAACAGATGTCAGCATTTTTTATTAAAGTATCTAAAAAATGGAAAATTCATTCACTTTCCTACTAAACACATTGGTTTAGATGGATCAGGACGTTCCAAAGAAGAAAACTTTTGTATAAAAATCCTGCTCTAGGTCCAGGCTTCACATCTCCACTAAGGGACTGACCTGTGGGGAGGTGGTCTCTTCAGACATATCTTTCCAGGTCTCCTGTTTCTGTCCCATAAGCCAGATCTTTTAGAAAGCAAAGAGGGAGGCCTCAGTGAACAGAGGTGGATCAAATGTGCTTTCTAGTACTATAAATGCAGTGTCATCTGGAAAACGTTGCAAAGTGTTAAGAAAAGGCTTGTTATCTGCCAACACAGAGGCTAGTTCTGTGTGGCCAGAGATGCTGGGATCGAGAGCAATTTCATGTGTGATTCACTAGCATGAACTCAAGCATCTGAAAACAAACTTTTGAGAAGTCACTTTAAGGACTTCATAGTTATTGAAAGGAAATCAGCATCACCGATAAATCTCTCTTAGAGACCTATTTTAAAAAGGGGATGAATAACCTCTATCAAAATAGAGGGCTTGTAGGACACCTAGCTCAGAGACATCCCAGAGGGGTTTCTTTTGTGCATTTGACCAGCTGAATAAATCTCTAAACTTCACTGATTATATTGACTTTGTCTTCATTGACTATAGTGGGAGCTGAGGCATTCAGTTGAGCTGTAGATGCCTCCTTATGAAAACCTATATTTGGTTGTCTTAATCTGTGATCTGAATCCTGGACAGCATTGCTAGATGCTTAAATTCAGGTAGGTGAACCCCTCCTCTCCTCCCAAAGTCTACACCAGCACATGGAGTAAAGCTTTTCCCATGACCTTGTTGCTCTGCAGTTTCCAAATGAAAAAAAAAAGTTGTTGATCTCAATGTAGTTTTTGTCAGACAAGAAATCCCCAAAGCCACCTTTGAACTGATATTCAATGGCAATATAGTTTCAGGAGAGGAAGTCTCAGGAGAAGAGCCAAGAACTAAATGGGCCATGGCTGGGACCTAAGGGCAGACTTGGAGGCTGTGGTTGGGGCACTCTGGGAGAGAAGCCGTTGCCGTTAATCTGCCTGCTTTGCTCTCTGTGTGGAGCGCACACCACTGTTTTTAAAGCTGGCAAGACTGCAGCTTTCATGAGCACTAAGTTTACTCACAAACAGAAGGAACCTAAGAAAATATTACAGTCACCATAAGAGATTAAGAGTGATCTGTTGTGGCCTCCAGGACATATGCTTGTTTATGTCCAATGGGCCAGATGTCATCTTGAATTACACCACCACAACTCAAGTTGTGTTTAGAGTTTACTTTTGTCTATACAGTCACATTAACGTGTTTTGCAGGGTCCTATACACCAAATGTCTATGTTTTGGTTATGGGGTAGTAAGCACAGTCCATCATATCTCAAATGAATCATATTTCTTTATATTAGTGTTTTCATCAGTGAAATGTCATGCAGACAGCACACTCACATGGCCTCATGAGAAAACTGCAAGGCATTGAGTATATGCGCTTGGAGGTTAAACTGGGAACCCTACCTTTTCTGTGAGCATGTACAGAGGGAGCCTTGCTTGAGATGTATATAATACTGCTATTGAAGCTGGCTGGAATAGGAAGCAGGCCCTGGAAAAAAGAATTAAAGGCATGTAGCTTATATTGTAGCTGCTCCTGTACAAATGTTTAAGGAAGAGGAAGGAACCAGGTTGTTCAGTGATCACTCAAACCCAAGGAGCCTGTTTCAGTTCTCACTCACTATAATGCAGGCTTCTTCATGGCCTCTTTCTCTCTGCTCTTGGAAAGCCTCTCAAAGGAACGTTTCACCCCCTTTGGGTTTTTGCCCAAAAGCTAAGTCAGAGCTGAAGAAAGCTGAAATTGGGGTTCTCATCCCTCCTGTTTTAATGGTAGAGCAGGGCCGCATCATTGGTCTCATGTGGAAAAGAATATCTGTGGTAGAAACCATCCCTGATGCTCGTGGCAGCTTCGTGATCACCTCAGCCACGCACCCTGCTTGGGAAAGCCCAGGGGAGCTACGGATGAAAGCAAACATGAGCATGAAATCTCAGAGGTACATGATAAATTGCTCAACAGAGAACATTCACAGAGCTTCTGTCACTTTCAGCTAAAGGAAATTGTGCAGATAAAATTCCTTATAATACCTTGAAAATGAATGATGTCCATTCTCCATTGCAGTTAACATCGCACATTTTACTGCAGCACAGTGAAAATTATATCCTCTCATGGTCACTGCACGTTACTCTGCTTGACATAGATTTTCCTACTTCTGTGACATCTAGGGAGTGTTCAGATGCCCACAAACATCTCCTGTGGACAGCACCATGAGCTGCACGGCCATCTCTGATGGCAAATGCCTGAGGTCTAAGACACTGGCCTCTGATTTATGGTGATTATTGTTGTTTTGGATTAGCAAATCTGGCATCAAGTGGTGATTTCTTACTTTCAGATTGTAATAAAGAGGTCTATCTATAGAGCATTATCCACTGTAAATAGACATCCTTCTGTACCATAGGTAATGATACTATGTCAGGTGGCATACCAGAGCTGAAATTCCTTGCCGACCAAACATAAGCAGCATTTATCATATACCTATAATATGTGTGTTTTTAGATCTACCTATATTTGCATAGTTGCAACAGACGTACAAATAGATGGCATAAATGCATTTGCATGGATATCTAGAAATAATTTAGCAGTATCTGGCTATTCGGGCATAACTGTGAGCTGTTAGTAACACCTCTACGCAGGCAAGAGACTAGAGAAAAAAACATCCTTGATAGAAAACTGCTCTCCTCTCTGCACTACCAGCTTGAAGCATGGCTGATCCCCTACTTTTCCCTTGGGGAGCCAGAAGAATTGGCACTTATTTATCCTGTGGAGCAAGCACAAGCATAGTGGGACATTTTTGCATTAGCAATACCTTCCCATTTGCCACTGCACCCTCCTCCGAGCTGTGATTTCCCCCCACTCTGCTGACACAGCCCAGCAGTCCCTTTCCCTGGGTAGCACCAGCAGCGCGTGGTGTGGCTGGAGCATATCGGCCTTGTTGGGTCCGGATGCTTCTTGGGGGGGGTGTTCCTCCAGGCTCACCCTTGGAAAAGCTCTAGGAGGCAAGGACTCCGACTCCTGCTCCAATCCTTTCTAGATACCAGAGCACGCTGCCCCAGCCTGCTCCCATCCACAGTGATTTGTCTGGCTTCCCATACACCTTATTCACTTATTTATTCTTTGGTAATAGAGCATCTGTCTTCAGGAATCAGGCCACCCAGTGCTCTGGAGGCTGCCACAGCGCTGTCCGGCGGATGCCGCCTGGCCTTGTCTGAGGTGCTGGTGATTGTCACACTGGTGGGAAAGGAGGTGTCTAGCTAGCTAATAATTCTTGCTTTTTATAGCGTCTGATATTTTGTATCAGTGTCGTTTGAAAGGATATCGTTTTGCGAGATTGATCCAAGGCTGGCATGAAGAATATGCACTCAAATCTCTTTTAGAAAGATTTATAATATTAACCTCAGGCTATTTTTAAGTCACCGTCGATCTTTATAGAAGCAGTGCTGAGATTCATTTGTTTTCCAACTGGCAGAAAGTCTCTGTTACCTTTTGTAAGCCGGTATTGAACAATTTGGCTTAGGGTCAAACTGGTTTAATGAACTGTCTAGGGTTCAAACTTCATGCTGCCATTTGCAGATGTTCAATAGTCAGTCTGTTTTAGAAAAGGAGTTCATTAATATTTGTGGCTAAAAAACCTTCATAACATTGATGTGCAAATCTCTGCTGTAAATCTTTTAAGTAGCTTAAATCTTCCTTATGTAGAGGTATGAGGTCTGATTCTCCTCTTGCTTACACTACTAATTTCCTGTGAAATTCCTCCTGTTTTTTTTTTGTTTGTTTGTTTTGTTTTTTTTTTCTGGCAGGGCTGAAGACAGAATCAGGCCTACAAAATAAAATGCTTTTTGCAAAACTTTATGCAAGTATTTTATGGAATGTAATATATACATAAAGCCAGATTCATTTTCTATGCATGAGTAAGATTCAGATGCAAGTATTTTTAAGTCCTTATAGATTTAATATTGCCTTATATCTTTGCAATATACTGCATAGTGTGTTTTAACTCTTCTGTGGAAAAGTTATCACACTGATAAATTCTATAGGACTTATTTTTTCATAACTTATTATGATTACATTTCTCTTATGCTTGTGACATCCTTTGGCTGTCTTCAGAGACTAGACCACCTCCACAGACCCAGGAACAACTATCTCCCTAAGACATTCGAACATGTTTAAGGTTGTTTATACAAGAAAAATAGAATATTATTCTCCTTGTTTTTATCAGATAAGACATAACACAGAGAAGCTTCAGCTGCAGTAAAATAAAATATAAAAAAACAAAAAACAATAAGGGGTAAAATATCTAAACAGTAAGTTGGATAGGCTGACTAGGGAAGTCACGGACACTCAACCACTAGAGGGTTTTTTTTTTTTTTTTTTCTGAACAGTTTAGTCCAAAAACTTTTCAGGAATGGTTTAGCTATATATATAGCTTGATGCAGCCTTGGGATAGGTAAATGGGCAAGGTGACCTCTCATGATCTTTTTTGTTTCAGTCATCTGCGAGTGCATAGCTTGAGTAAACTTCTGTAAAAGTCAATAGAATTTCATAAAGAAGAAACAACTCTTGTTCTATTGACAGTTTGTCCCTGATTCTCTTTTTTTAAGGAAAAAAAAAAAACCAAACACATGCAGAAACATTTCTACAGTAAGATGCCTTTCACTGCAAAAATTAAGCATATCAGCCTGTACCATTTAAAAGAGAACCAGACTTTTTTGTAAGTCTATCCCATCTAATTCTCTAGCTTATACTTTTGCATTGAGTTCTGTTGGATAATGCAAAGACCTTTTAGAAAAGTTAGTCTCTGCAAGGTTTGTTCGTTCATCCTTGCCTTCCCTTGCCTTCCCTCTCTGCCCCTCTCTCCTTCCTTGCCTCCTTCCTTCCTCTCTCTTTCTCTCTTTCTCTATTTCTCTTTCTCCCTTTCTTTTTCTTTCTTTCTTTCTCTTTCTTCATTTCTTTCTTTTTTCCTTCTTTCTCTCTCTCTTTCTCTCTTTCTCTCTTTCTTTCAAGTTTCATCCCAAATTGTTCAGCTGCTAAGTGAGTAAAGAAGATCCAATGGAATGATTGACAAGGATGGTGGTGGCATTTTAAGATATCATCTATGAAAAGAAAACTCTTCTAAAGAATGTAAATTCCCAGCAGTGTTTACTTAGGTCTAAAAAGAGCTTCAGCCTGTTTAGATGAGCAAATGACTTTTTTCTCCATAGTATCTCCTGAAAGTGTGATGTGTTTAGGTAGTGATTTCTATGACCTTTAAACAGCCTTTACTGTCTTGGAACTGCAGGCTACTCAGCACATCTTGACTACTGGGTTGCTCTTTAGACGCTCCAATGATACCATATATGTCCATTCAGCTACTTCTTGCTGAGTTTCTTTTCTTTCCTTTCTTCTTCTTCTTCTTCTTCTTTTTTTTTTTTTTTTTTCCTTTTGGCTGACTGCAAACACTATATAGTTTAGCTTCCCTACCAAGACTTTGAAATGACTAATTCCTGCAACATATTTCAACACATCCTTAACTGCTAATTGAAGTCTGTGCACAAGGCGGTGAATGGTACGCACCGATGGGAACCTCTCTTGCAATAATGTGCCGAATCCGCTCTTTATCTCATTCATTGCCGACGTCTCGTCTGTTGCAAGTCCAATCAATTTTTGTAGCTTTAAAAGATATGTCCTCTGTTAACTTTCTATATGCCAAAAAAACGACGATGGAAAATTAAGCATTACCTTTGCAGCAGTGAAACTTGATTGCTTCCAGAAGACTCAGGGAAAAAATGTTGTTGACATTTTTTTACTTCCAGTCTCTGCATGGCAATAAGGTATGATGGCTGATTTATCAAAGAGAGTGTTCTCATCAAGCAGGAGAGCGAGAGAGAAAGTTCACGTCGCACAAAATGAGCTGCTAATTTCTTTTCCATTTCACTGACAATATGGTATTGGCGCAGCTGTGATTAGAACAATGGATGTTCCCAAACTGTGCTCCGTTTAACTCCTGCAACTCTGCAAGGTCACACAGTGGGAGAAGAATTAAAGACCTGGTTTTTTTTCTTTTATCTTTTATCTTTTCCCTTTTCCTTTTTTTTCCTTTTTTTCTTCTTCCTTTTTTCTAATAGGAGGAAGGGGGGGGTCAGGGTTAACGGAGACTGGGAGTTGGTGGAGTTGTTTCCAAGCAACATTTGGATTACTCAGTTTTCAAGTCAATCAAGAAAACTTGATGCTGCCTATGAACAAACGTTTATTAACTGAACTGAAGAATTTGGAACCTGAGCGGAAGCCTGGTGAAGGCGACAAATGTTGTTTTGTGGGTGTGTGCACGTGTGTGCATGCACTTGCCTACTGATTTGACCAAACTTTGCATCAGGCCCTCAATCTAACAAGTAGCAGTTAAAGCAGGATGACTTAGTGCCGAGGGCACACTTCCAGGATTTGGGAGACTTCAGTTCATTTTCTTCTTTTCCAGCATCTTCTGAGATGGCCTTTGCCTCAGTTTCTCAACTGTGAATGGAATAATAACTTTTCCCTTCTGCTCCAGATTTTGCGACATTGAATATATTAAAGATTCTGTGGTATTCAGAGAATTAATATGGCTATGTAAGTACTTGTGATATAGCTCCTGATAGAGCCATTCTTCTGCTACCAACAATCCCACAGCTAATCCAACAGTCAGTAGATACATATTCTATCTCTTTACTTCTTGTTCCTTCACCGCAGTATGCTATCATTTCACTTTCACGACTTGACTCTTTCCCTTCAGTGCCAATTTCACATCAGTTTTGCCTTGGATGGAATTACTCCTATTCTGCTCTGGTGGAATAAAAGCAGAAATGATTTTCCTATCCTGTCTCAGCTTAGTACTTTGGAATTTGTTTTGCTCTTACAGTTGCATTAATCCATGCAAGATGAAAAATGTATTGCAAATGATTTATCATGCACTGTCTATATCTGTACATAAACTGCATTCCAAAAAACCTCTTCTTTGCAATTAACAATGGACAGTGGAGCTTCTACATTCATTATGCTGTACTACAATCGAGGCAGCAGGAATGTCAGACTCCTTCGGGATATGTATTTCATTTTCATCAGGTTTGATGGATTCCTCAATTCCTTTCTGATCTGCATCATGTAAGCTTGGATCTCAATTAGCATTGGTTTGGGGCACTTTAGTTCTAGGGCTGCAGAGATATTGATCTATCATTTTCCAGGATCCTCTCCATCTGAGCAGCGTTTGCAATTCTGAAAAGAAGCCGTCGAGACACCACGATCACACAATATTTTTAAAGCCAGGCACAAGCCTCAGTGCTGTTTGAAAATAAGCAGACAAAGGATTGTCTCATTGAAAGTGATTAAAAGGCACTGCTGATGTGTTTGTCTGCAGAGTGTTCCCTAAGATGACTTTCACTTTGTGCAGATGTACAAATGACAATTACTAATGGACATGTTAGGTCTGTTTATGCTGAAGGGTATTTCACCAATATTTTTTTTCCTCTTTTTTTTCCCCCCTCAGTCTGGGTCTGAGTCAAACTCTTCTCCAGCTGACTCAGAGTTGTTCTGGACAGCACCCTACACTCTCTGTGGGCCTTAAGCACAGTACCAAAGATGATGCCTTTGAAAAAACAGGACTAAGGCCTGTTCTTCTGGTGATAGTGGTCTGTCAAATAAGTGCCATGGGTCAAGGCAGGTGACCTGGCTTGGAGGCTGCTCTATGCTGGGAGTGGGAAATCGTACCACCTTCCTAGAACCTAAACAATATGCAGGAGACATATACGGTATCTCCTTTTTTATATGTATTATTTCCTCCTTCACTCATTTTTCTTAACATTTTTATTCTGAGACTTCTTTCAGTATGAAGGTTTGGCAGATGGCGCCTCAGGAACATAGGTTTCTCCTAAAGAACTAGTCACTGCAGGGAAAAAAACAACACATTGCTCCTTGAGCATGATGACTTTAGGTTCATTTGCTCCTGGCATGGAAGGAAGAAAATAGGAGTTCCTTTCCCTTTCTGCTCTCCTACATACCTGCCTAAAGGCAGACCCAATTTACTTCCTAGCAATCAGAATCAATGCACCTGTTCTTCTGCTCAACCAGGCAATTTCTGTAACCTTCTGACTTTATGTATGGATCTTACTCAGTACATGCCCAAAGAACTGCAGAATCATTCTTTACTCTCTTTATGCAGATAGTCATATCTAGTATGATGACTACAGGAGGCTGGTGCATACTATTATTTGTGAAACTGTTAATATCAGCAAAAGCTGAAAAGGTAAGTTTCTTAGTTCTGCACTCCCCCCCCCCCCCCCCCCACACACACACACAGATTTTCTTGCATCTCTTTTATGGAGAAAATAGAACTGATTAAAAGAGAAAAGGAAAATGACACTGGAGCTGTGCAAACTAAATAGTGTGGCAATTTTCTTGCCAGCCCCTGGCCCTTGGCATGTGTTGAGACCCCTCATCATCTTCCAAGGGTCTGTTCTCTATTAAGTATCGCAACACTCTCTTTAGCTCAAACAATAGAGAGGCACTTGTGGTTTCATCTAAATTCACAGGGCTAGCCGGTATGGCACTGTTTTCCGTATGGGTTGGAACCCACAAGTTCTACACTGATTTTTAAAGTTCTGAATTTGAAAGAAATCCTAAAGCTTCCAGTGTCAGAGATTTCTGTGTTTAAAGCAAAACAAGGAAACAGCTGTGTAAAGTGAAAGACTGTCTGAAATTCCTGCGGGATCATCTGTTCTCAGCATATCCAGCTTGAGTTTCTAAGTCACCCCATGAGCTTTTTTTTTTCCCCCTGTATCTAGTTTTGTTGTTAACATTTGCAATGGCCCTGAGTAAACCATGTCATTTAAATGGGAAAAAAATGATGAAAGACTAAAACTGTAAAAGGAACAAATCAAGGGCAAAGCCAGAATTCAGATTTTAATGAAGCAAGCAACCTTTTACAAAGGCAAACTTACCCTGAGTCCTTCACAAACCTGGTTCAAACATGTATTTAATGCCTTCTTTAATATAATTACTTTCATACTGAAGTTAAACACTCAGGGCTCTGTTCTGCTGTCACACAGTACGTAACTCAGTTTTTCACACTCTTTATAAGCCTTGGGTAAGCAACATGGCTCTGCCATGCATGTCCCTAAGCAAACATAAAATTTAGGAACTGTCTTGTTGTCTGAGTGTTTCTGGGTTGTTTATGTTCACATATGCACGTACTCCTTATCTATTCTTTTCTGGGTTTAGGAAATCAGGCAGTTTCTAGAAAGAACATTTCCTTCATTAACATTATTTCAATAGCAAATGGTATAATGTATTTGAACCTTCTCTATGTCAAGAGGAGTTTGAGGTACCTTGGCAACACTGATGCTGTGCAGTTTCCCACTGCACCTAAATGGTTCTTTGGGGATTAAGTATGTAAGGATGCACCGATGGTGGGTTAAAAGGCAATTGTTCAGCACCATCCTAAAATGTATTTAGGAGATAATAACACGAAAGGCTCCTTCTCCTGTCCCTCCCTTTACACCCTTTCCATCTTCCCTAGTAGCATGTACATGAGGGTGTATATGAGAAACAGAAAATGAGAGAGCGAGAAAGATTATGTACAAGGGAAGTTAAAGACAAAAAGACAGGAAAATATTTCAAGAAATAGGAAATAGAAAAAAAAGAAAAAAGAAAAAAAAAAAGCAATCAGATCTGAAAGACTTTCTGAGAGCAAGAAGTCAGCTTCCAAAGTTGGCAACCTTTCTGGTTTGAATACATATAAGTAGAAAGGGCAAAGAATTTCTCATGTGCTTGGGTCTAGAGGAATGTGTCAGCATACAGGTGGTGTATGTTTTGAGATGTAGAGCAGAGAGGTGTGTAGAGCAAGTATTTGAGTGAGTGGTGGTGATTATTATTGAGTATCTTCATTCACAGAAATGACAGATAAACTAACCCCCCCAAGACACATCAGTTCTGTTTTCACCAGGACCCCAAAGCTTCTGAATCATTGAATTTGTCTTTCCTTCTGAAACAGAAGTCATTCCCTTCCAGTCTTGTAGGAGACCAGCTTATTACTCTACATGAGCCACAAGCTATGTCACAGAGAAGTTAAAGGATTTCCTCAAAGCCCCGAAAGTAGCCAGTAGCAAAGAGAAGACCAGATTACCAGAATCATGGTTCACAGTCCCCTTACCCATGTCATCTCAAATTTGGCTTAAAACAAATGATTTAAGCCATATAGGAATCTCAGCTCTCTTAGATATTGATTCTATTGACTTGACCAGGCCCAAGCTTAAGGGAATCTACAGAAAGACAGAAAGTGCTTCCTCCGAACTACTGCCATCAACTGTGTCACCTAGAAACACTCTATCACTAGGCTTAGTGCTGAGTCTTAAGGTTGCTGAAGATGCTGCTCATTTTAATTTCAGATCTTCAGTCTGAACAGGATATTCAAGGTTATGAAACTTCATTGCATAAGCAGAACTCAAAAATTACATAGTGTTGCTCCTTTATGACATTTATTTAGGGATTCGAGAGAACATTACATTTTTTTCTGTTTCAGTTCACAGATGAAAAGTGCCTATTTGCAGACCCTCTGGGGAGCTAAATCCTATGCCCAAGCTTTACTGGAAAACGCTCAATAATTTATAGGCCATTCCATTGTCCCAGTAATGTGTTTTAGGATACTTGGAATGCTTCATTTCTTAAATCAAACCATATATGTTTCTTGACCATTACAAAAGTATCTTGGCAGTAGAGTAGTTGGGAGATTTACCAGTAAAAATGACATTTGTACCAGAGAATGCTATTTTAATAAAACTGAAATTTTCCACATGTAAATGCGATGATCTTCAGTCTAACAAGGCTGTTGTTAGGCTTTTGCCATGTCTCACTGAACAGCCAGCCTTAATTAAGCTAAATTTAAATTTTAAGGTGGGGGTGAGCCTAGACTTTTACAGTGTTGAGTGGGGAGATATAAAAAATAATTTACTCCATCATAAAATAGTTGTGAAAATCATCTGAGTTCAATTTGCCTCTAAGATACTCATCTTTCTACTCAGTATAGGGACAGCACAGATTATTGGTTTTGACTAGAAATTAATTTTTTGATAGCTAAAATTAGATGAGATAAAAATCTTACTAGCAATTCACTTGACCACTTCAACACCTCAGTCTTCCCATGTTCGAGTTTCACCAAAATCCTAAATTAGAGAAAGAAAATTAAGGAACTTCAGCAGAGCTGGGGAAGAAGTGATGAAAGGAAACATCACTTTTTATTTCTTGATCATGATCTGAAAACAAGAGCTGCCTTCCTCCCAGTAGTAGAGACTAGGATGACAGGAATCAAAGCTAGCAAAATTGTAAAGGCAGGCAAAGTGGGGGACTGCTACCCCAGAACAATGCTGGTAGTCAACAAAGCAAATTAACAGTTACACTGTATTGTAAAAACAAACAGATCTGGGCAGTCAGCAAGACTGTAGAGCTTGTAAAACAACATGTTTCAGAGGTGAAATATTTTCATCATCTTGCTAACTGGCCTCAGATGAGGCTAGCTAGGTTCAGCAGTATTTCCTTCTCCATGAAGCCTTAAAAACTATATTACGGCATCTACTAGGGTTTTTGATATCCTATGAAATGTGTGGTGTGCATCACAGTTGGAGGCAGCAGAGGAGCTAGATGGACAGTTGGCTTCCTCGGTACGTACATATATATGAGAATACCGTATCTATTTGTGTGCTATGAGTTTACATATATATATAAATATATACATATATGTATATATGTATATGTGTGTGTGTATATATATATTTATATATTTAATTCACTGGCATCCAACAGTTCCAAATAAAATGAAAAAGCTATTAAAAAAGTGGATGTGTGTGTGTGTATATATATGTGAGTGTATATTTATATATTTACACACTTACACATACAAACTCACATATATATATACACACACACACATCTACTTTTTTTTTTTTTTTTGATAGCCTTGTCATTTTATTTGGAACTGTTGGATGCCAGTGAATGAAAATTGTTTTCTGTTTAAAAGCTGAAGAAAAGTTTAAATGACCTTAGAGGGCTAAGCTGTGTACTTGTAAGACCTCCCGTATGATCTCTAGGATTGCTGTTGACAGATAGAGCCTGACTGACTGAAAATCAATGTGATCAGATGTTTTTATGGATTATAGTGGCCTCAGCTAATTACACAAGATTGTCTTTCTAGATCCAAGAGGTTTCAAAGCAAACTCCAGGCAGATGTATGCAGGATTAATCTGCAGACTTGACAGTTTTTCCTAATTATCTTTTATAATAGCAGAAACTGGATCATCTCTGAAGTACTAGAACAAATAAGTTCTGTGTTACTATCCCACATGCACATCCTCCTTTGCTCTCTATATATTTGCCTGCAAGCATTTGTCTCAGTGCTTATAAACACATCACAGCATTTTACTGAGACTTTCTAGCTTGCTTAAAGACATAATCTGCCTCACTTGGTCATTTCTCTCTATGTAAATTAATGCCTGATCAAACTGATTTATTCTTATCATTTACTTTTTTATCTGTCTTGGAACAAAAGAAGAGAAGGACCTGGAAATACGCTTCTACTGGACTTTGTTAAAAAAAAAAAAAAAGCTTTATTTCCTTTAAAATGGCATTATTCCTTTGAAAATATCTTTCCATTTAAGCAAATAAGTTACATAAAATATTAAATAATTTATTTTCAGATTGAGCAAAATGTCTTGAGTTGACTGATTCTTTTACTCAGGGTTTGTTTTTTAATACTATTATTTATGTTTTGTTTTGATCTCTGTGGTTTGTGGAGAAGCTCTATTTATGATTATATCTGGGTCTACAAGAGGTATACTATATAACACTAACTTTTTTCCATGGTCCTGCTTTGGCCTGCAAGAAATCCATTCCTTACAAAGTTATTCATGACGAATCAGAAGTGTTTTGGCTGTATAACATGTATTGGCATGTTTTGGGCATTCTGCTATGGTATAAGAGCTCAAGCCATAAGTCCCTTCTTTGAAGCTCTTTTCTCCTGGGTTCTCCCCTAGTCCTGAGAATACTTTCCTGAAAAACGTTCCTTTAAAAATTATGTTTCAATTTTCAATGTTTTCAAGGGTTTCAATTTCCATAACCTCTTCTTTCTTTGGAAACAAGCAGTTGATGAAAAAGAGCAAGTTGTTTCTTTGTAAAATCACCTGTCAGCTTTACCAGTTTTGGCTTTACCTTAATTTTTTTATCTCGGGAAAGGGGCCAAGAATAATGATCTACATTTGATGGATGCTGGATTTCAGTGTAAAGAAACCCAAAAGGCTTTATGAGGTTGAATTAATTAATACTGCTTTTAATCTTCGAAATCTTGAGTCAGAGGAGTTATTGAGATGCAAATTTCTATAGGGGTGAACATTCACTCCTTTCAGCTGGAGTGGAATAGCGCCCCAAAACATATTTCACTGCTTTGGCCATCCTATCAGCCTAGGATCCAACAGTGAGTACCACATTTTCTTTGAAAAGCTATCGCACAGTCAAGAAAAATATTTTTTTCTAGTACACTCCTTCTTACTTTTTAGGACAAGCTATGTTTTCCTTTTCTTACCTGTTTCCCTTGTCTTTGATTTAATCCTTTTGGAAAATACCACAAATTCACTTCCCTTGTTGATGTTTAGATCCATTCACTGCTGTGAGCTTAGTCCAGTCCTATTTCTGTGGGGGTCTACAGCCCACACTGAATTATTTTAATCTCCCTGCAAGATCTTGCCAACTTCTCTGTAACAAGAAAGAGATAATCATAAAAAAACAACAGATATCTTATAACTGACTGAAAATGATCATAGTCAACTTCAGAATGGTCTGTATGGCTAAATTACATTTTAAGTACAGATACCAATAATGCCTAAACATCTAGAGTTTGAACTGCCTGGGCTCTTGCCCACTGTAAGTGGACTGTAGGTTACCTTTAGAGAAGGAGAAAAGTCCTGAGTTCATCTTCCTTCTTTTCACAGGTCCAAATATAACACTTTTCGTACCATGGATATGATGGGAATGCCTGGGTATGCGTGGCCTGTTTCTCACCTTGTGGCATTATCTCAGTATTGGTTTCACTTCCTGCAGCGTACCTTAGCATCAGGTACAGCGAGGGACTATGGTGGGGTTCGGATGCCCAAATTCACCCTGATCAAAGAATAAACCAGGCACAATGCACCTCAGCAGTCTTGGGGCTCATTGAGAGCTGGCTGTGATATTTGCTTTAAGCCAGACTCCAGGTCCTGCTTTGTCCACCAGTGGAGACCTAGCCTTTGGAGGCGCAGCAGATTGGCTCTTCAGCTCTCAGGGAGAGACTGAAATGCTTGGAAAAAAGGCTAATTTGAAGGAATGGTGCTACTCTTAGAGTCAGCTTTCAGAAAGACACCAGGAAAAGGGGCAATTTGGAGCATCAGTGACTCATTCACACCCACCTTTGACTCCATAGTGGCCTTATGACACTAGCTACCAGCGGTATCTTCTCCCTTTGCTCCTTCCCCATCTGCACATGGCGGGGAGGGGGTGAGCAGGTGTAAAATGGAGTACCTGCAATAACTTTAATGGAATTTACCGCAGCTATGAATCTGGTCCTCCATACTTTATCCCTGATTTATCATTTTTACAACACTTCACTGTGAGAGTTTATGGCAATTTATGTCATTACACAAATTATACAAATTGCCATTAACTGATGTAATGTACTATAAAGAATTGGAAGCATGAAGAAAAAAATTATTTGAATTTTTCTTCTGCATGTTTGCATTGCTTTATAGCTTAATTTATCAATTCAGTTAATTGAAATTTATATCATTAGAAGAAAATGCACTGAGGTGCTTTCTTTCCTCTTCTTTTTGTCTGGTTTTTAAATTATCATTTATTCTTTTTTTTTTTTCCATTGGGCCATAATTGCCGAACCTTTTCTCTGTCAAAGGAGATAAGGTGAAAATGACAACCATCATTTCTATCTCTTTCCCCAGAGACTGAATATATCACCTCTGTGTTAAATTTCCCTCCACACATTTTCGCTTTAGGCTTGTGAGTTAATCCCAAACAGACCCTTTATTTCTGAAAACATAACGCATTTTTGGAAGAGGAATAAACAGCCCATTTTAGTTGCTTAATCTCCCCTATTTTTTTAGAGACCTTTGCTTCTCCAGACACAAATTATGGTCTGTCACTGTGTGGTTCATCCTAAAGCTCTCTCTCCAGTTATTAATAATAAAATTACACGGCTATATTAATTCTTCTTCTATCACTGAGAAACCCCAATTGTTAGCCAGTTTTTTTCATGATGTGTGCTGAAAAAACACAAACTAAAAGGCTGTCTTTCCCGGAAGAGCTGCAGGATAGTATAGGAGAAGGAGCACCCGATACCCATCTACAGACAGTGTCTGAATAAAGCGAGACAATACCGTCAATGCAAAAGACAGCCTCTTGGGATATCCACTGCTGCCTTCCCATTGCACAGGTTTTCAGTTGAAGGATTGCAGGAAAGATAAGTTCAAAACATGTTAAAGGAATTTGGTTTTCCTCTTTCAAAACTGACCACATCTCCTACTGAAAGAAACTGGGAGCCTTATACAGACAGAAAAAGAGGAAGAAAAAAATATATGAGCTACACAGCTTGACCTGGGAAGCTTTAAATGGCCTCAAAACTAGCTTGAGATTCCCTCAATGCTAACAGACTGATTTGCTCTTTTATTTAGAGAAAAGCCAGAATCGTGAAACTTAGCTTGAAATGTGGGAGGATGCCAAGTTTTTGAAACTTTTGAGAAGGCACATCATCTTCTTTTTGAGTAGCCAAGTATGCATATGTGACAGCCTGATTCATAGACGGGACACAAACATTTTCCTTATGCCTGATTGCAATGGATTTAGCCATATAGACCTTTTATGCATTTGTTCTTGGTGTATTGCTTCTTTAAATCATTCTGGACTGTTTTCTTCGAAGACCGCCTTTTATGCTCATTAAGTACAGCCTGTCAATATATGAAGGATGTTTCCACCTTAATACCAACAAAAATATTTCAGCCACAGCTGAGTAGCGTAAACTTATCCTCACATCATGAGCTTGACCAAGGATGTTTCACAGCCCTTAGGGCACTATGGATTTATCTGTTGTTGTCCGGCTGTTGTCCAGCCAGACACTTGCACTACAGTTTCTCTAGGGCAGGTCTGCTCCCTTCTTCAGGATCATCCACAGCACTGGGCAACTGAGTAAAGATTCATTCTCGAATACTTCTCCATGGTCCTGTGTGCCCTTCTGCATGCAGCTTATTTTCATTTCAACAGGAGGAGTAAATAAGAGCACTTAGTCAGCCTTGCCCACAGCTTGTCTCTTAGAAGAAGCTTCTGGCAGAAGGGAAATAAAGCCCTGCACTCACTAAGGAGGAAGAGGACTGAGCACTGACCTCCTGTATTGTGGATGAGTGCTCTAATCAATATAATGTAAAAAGAAACTGCCCCTCCATATTTCGGATGAAAATAAATGTGGCTGCAGTGCTTTGGGGTTGAACTAAGTCAACAGGTTAGACTTATTGAATCAGGGCCATTGGAGACTGAACAACTTTTAATCAAAATAACTAGTTGGTGATTACCGAACATCCAGAGACAGAGAGAGGCCCCAGGATATTCAGCCCAACCATGACTGTGGTGTATCTGCACAATAAGCACAGAACAAGCATCTAGGTATCCAAAGATATTTTGGGGTGAAAAGTTAAGTGCTTCAAGATCCCTACATGGATTTATTTTGACTAATTTTAGCTGTCTAGAAGTTACTATCTATTTTAATCTATTATTTGTATAGACTCTCCATTTTCACTGAGGATCTACAGAGGATGATTTATATATTTTATATTATTATCTTTTCATGATTTAGATTCTTCATTTTTAGATAGATAGAATTATGGGAAATGAATAACACCCTAAATGCACATATGCAAAAGTAAAGTTTTAAGAATTACCTGGTAAAATCATGTTCCAAAACTTTGCCTTAAGTAAAAATGAGGTGTGGATTTTTTTTTACAGATATGGTCTTTATCCTCTAATCTTTCATGGCTAGATCTTAACAAAATTCTTGGGATCCAGGAACCCAAATACTACTTCCCAGGATTTGAGGACTTAGGATTTTTTTAAGCATGTGTCCCTTAAAAAAATTAAATTACTTAATTATTTTTATTCTGGGGTCACAAGCCAATAAACTGTCATAGTTCTACAGAAATCTGCAGGGTAGCCAGACCAAAACACCCAAGGAACTAAAGAAGGTTTTGGAAGAAAATTGGAAAGAAGAATAAATTGAATTAATTGAATTTGACATGTAGAATCAGTAAAACACAGACCTACTTTTCCCCCTTTCCTGCTTGTTTCATTTAATTTCGATCTCTGTCCAATTGACTACAAAGGAGAGTCCAAGCACAATGTAAACCTTACCAAAATATTTAAAATTAGGGAGTAATGAGCAAAAAGGCAAAAGGTAGGTCAAATGTTTAACTGCAAATGCAAAATCTTTTCCTCAAATGATTGTTAAATTTGATGCAATTGCTTTTATTACTAATTGTACTTCACTGCACTTAAATGTGCACCTAAAACTCAGCCACTGAAAATTTAGCCCATATGTATCACAATCTAAAAACCTCTAGGGAAGCATGATCATATACTGTGATGACTTTCTACAGAGCAGCGAAAACAAAGAGAAAGAGCTGTTCCTATTTCCAGATACAAAGGACAATCAAAGGAAGAAAAAAAAAAGACAACACCACCACCACCAACAACAAAGGCCTTAACAAAGCTAAATAATGCTCTGTGTTTAAAACAGACCTCAGCAAAATATTTTAAATGAATTGTATACTCTTAAATTTAACATAATTTTCCATTAAATTAGTTTATTTCCTCATTGTCTTTCAACAAGCTTTACTCACCAGATTTTGGCATTATGGAGAGTTAACTTATACAGTAGGGGAAAATAATTCCATTCATACAGCCAGCCACTGTGACACATTTCCATGAAGTCAGGTTAGATGGTCCTAAGGAACGATTTCATTAAGTGAGAAAGTGGTCATTCATCTCATCTAAGAATAAAGACCAAGGAATTTTAGGATAATTAAATGAAAATTGGGATTTTCTATTAGCAATTTTTTTTTCTAATAGTAGTTTAGAGGATAATATCTGTCCTGTATTTTCTTCCCCCTAAAATGACCTATCCTTGAGAACAATCTTGTAAAATGAACAGTGAAAGTAAGAGGAAATGAATGCAGAAGATCCTTGGATAAATAGGAGACAAAGAAGAATAAAAACTAGAACAAAGGAGATGAAACGTGGAGGACACAAGTCTTTTTTTTGTTATTTTTATATTAATCTTTTTCTGCTTTAGAGACCTCCTTGAGGGACTAATGAGTTCCGGGAAAAGCTAGCAGAGCTTTCCCAGCAACTTACTGTAGTTGGAACTGCACATATGGTTTCAAGTCCAACAGCTGCTCTTTTCATTCCAAATTAACACAGCTGTTTGGGAGGTTCTAATAAGTCAAATGAAAGGGGAAAAATAGCAGGTATGGGCAGAATAGGAGGAGAAGGAAAATGCACACAGTAAAACATGTCTCTGTATCTTTTTTCCTGGAAGCTGTAAGGTGTTAGCCCGGAGGAAGGGAGGCATATCTGCTCTCCTGCCATCAGTGGCTAGTCTTGTCCTGGTATGGCAAGACCTAATATATGCAGCCCTGGGAGTCTTTGCTTGGATGTCAAAGGATGTTTTGTTAGTAGCAATCTTGGAAGTAGTTAAGATAATAGAACTAAGACATTTCATGACATTTTATGAGGTTTTGTGACAATATGACTTGAGCATTTCTCTGCTTATTGACTAGCCATGAATTCAAAACGAGTGTCCTGGAGGTGCAGGGCATACTTGCACAATATAAATTGCTTGAACTGAATGGGGAAAACAGCATATGTCATCACATTTTGTCAACTTGGAGACATTCAGTTCTGGATCTGAGGGCAAGAACTTATTACAAATTTGAGAAAGTACTTGCATTCACATAGGTTGACACACTATAAAGCAAACTGAAGGCTCTTCATGAATGAGCACTTCTCACTGGCTTATCTCACTCAGCCTATTGTCTCCAGAGTTGAATATGGGAGGGTTGAAAGAAAACCTCTGGAGGGCTGAGAAAACACAGAAGAGGATTTCATAAAGCCCATTGCATCAATTCAGCTAGCCTGGCTGCCATCCTTTCATTCGGATACCTGTCATGGCAGCCCACAAACAAAGGAGAGCTCCAAGATACAAGAGTATCTCAAAAATCTGTGCACTATGGATCAATAATGTAATTCTTAAGGTAGAGAACTTGCAAAATCAAAATTTTTTTTCTGTTTGCTTTGTTATATACTCTTTGAAGGCCCTTTCTTTTTTTAATTTACTTGCTGCTGCTTGCTAAGGTGTTCCTGTAAGTGAAAGACTGAACATCCAGGCCAGGACTAAAAACCCTTGAGTTTAACAAAAGGAAGCCAGTGTTAATTTGTAGTTTGGCTTTTATACACAAAAGCACAGTTTGAGGTATGCTCAGTTGCACAGCAGTTGCTAAGTATCAAACAGGAACTGCTTTTATATGTACTCTTTGTAAGTCTGTTTGGACTTTTAAAGCACTGGCTTAAAATACCAACTTAATCTTCCTTTCTTTCTCCATTGTTTGTATATATACCAACATCAATCTTTCCGTTTGGGGGAAATGAATCTCAGAGATTTCTGATGCATTTGGGTTTTGTTTCCATCAGCAATAATACTCTGATGGTAGCCTTTTAAGCTTCACCTCACTTGAGGTTAACTCATCCCTCAAATGAAATACTCTGAGCCTAATTTGGTTTTCCTGGGAATTCAAAATGATTCGCTTGACACCATCATCTCCTTTCTACCCTCAGTCTGGAAAATAGAACCTGAAAGAAAGTCAACTCTTAACAGTCTTCCTCCTTGGTGCCTATCCTGAGGGAATCCCTTTCTTCCTATAGGTTCTCGATGATGGGTGTTTGCAGCTCCATCAGAAAGGCAGTTTTTCTGAGGGTCTTTTTGGATCTAGGGAGTGCTTCTGTTTCAAAAGCCTACCCAATACATCAGCAATGAAAAGAGACTTTGTTTAAGCAGGCTGAAGCCCTAAGCCTACTCTGGCTGCTGAGGTACACCTCCTGTGCTGCATGGCACAAAGGGAAGCCGTCCATCCTCCGGTCAGGTGAAGGGCAGGCTCCCTCTTCACTATTTAAACACTGACTGAGGACGTCTCAGTTCACTTCTTCCTTAATCCACAACTTAAACCTTTGACTCTGTTAGGGGGCCCACTTTTCTCCTTCTTGTCATCCATCTCTCTTTGTTGGAAATGCAGGCCCAGCCCTTACGATATGGAGGTCCCATGCATGGCCCATGTGCCTATAGCCCGGCAAGCAGAATCTTACTGGAACAGAAACAATAACAAGGCTGTTTTCAAATAGATAGCCTCAATTTATGTCAATGAGAGGATCTGTGGTAGTAGGTACTGCTCTCAGTAGGATATGGTTGACAGAGCTGGCACTAAGTGAGCAGTTAATAAAGTAGAAAATGGGCATGTACAACTAGTTTCCCCTTCATTTCTACATCTGGGCTATCACACACCTCATCTTCTGGATGCTTAGATGAAATAAACCTGTGAATTTGAAAGGGCCATCCCTAGGCTCATAACATTGTATGAGGCAGGTGCACTGTGAGAAATGTAGATAGAAGAAAAATATATATATATATATTAGCAGTGGAATAATAACAGGGAATATCAAGGTGAGTTTGGGATGTAGCGAGACCTCAGTTCAAGTTTTTTGTGGCTTGCCACACAACCTTACCATTATCTTAACACATTTAATTATTAATACCTCCGTGGTGATGAATCAAAAGTGCTGCATTTGACTGGCACAGGATGGTAAGTGCTTTGAAAGTCATTATCCTAAACACAAAAAGATTTTGAATAATCCTTCAAAATGTCAAGGCACACATCACATCAGCAATTGTTAAATATTTCTTCTGAGGGAGAAGTTAATTTAAAGCACTTTTGATGTTTAATGCCACTCACGACAGCAGCTGAAAATTAACCCTCTGCATTTTCCTCCAACAGATCTTAGCAGTCTCAGTATAATGTTCTAGGGTGGTAGGACACTTTCAATGCATCTTATTAAATAAGAAATCAAGGACAGCTTTAGGAAGCTTGAAGGATGAAAAGCTCCACCAAACTTCTAAATCAATCGAGAGGAAGGAAGCAAGTGGGGATACCGTCTTGTCAAATCTATCTGCAGACTGCACCCATTAAAATTCTCCTTTTACTGCAAAGGGTTGAGTGAATTTCACCGAGGAAACATCAAGCTCCTGGACAAGATGACACACCCTTCCTGTGGGAGGAATAAAGCTGTGTTTGGCTAGTTTTGTAACAACTCAACCGCTTGATAGAGGAGTGGAAATGGGAAGGATGTATGATGAGAGCCTAATAAATGCAGAGGCATATGTATTGTTATTAAAGAAGCAAGGGCCTCAGTGTAGGACAGACAGCACCTTGGCCAACGAAGAAGGGGTTAACCTTGAGACCACAAAGTATTGAAAAAAAGCAGCCCATAAATCTGTGAACTTCAATAGATTTACTTCTTTTCTACATGGGTCACAGAAAGAAATGTATTCCACAGGCTGACCTGATACTTATTCCCCATTAAAATGGGTGGAAGTTTTGCATTCTTAGGTGCAAGATGTAGTCCTCAGGATGAGGCCCATGAAAATACTCATCTGAGCACTGCTGAGTGTCTTTCCCTTCTCTAGGACAATCTTGCCTGTGGAAAATCTGGTTCCAAATGTAGAAAAGGGAAATGTGAAGCTCTGGGATTTATAGGGATGCCAAAGTATACACATTACTATGCATACCTGTTGTTTCTGCTTTTATACATTTATACATCTATTCTTTTAAACGCTCCTCTTCCTTTTCCTTCTGTTTATCTAATTTCTCCACATCAAACCTTATCAATCCCCCCAAAAGTTTGAAAACATTGTCAACAACAGAATTTCAATACCGCCATGATTTTTGCAACTTGTCCCAACCCTACCCTAAATACGTTCTCTAAGAAGGTGACAAGCCACAGATATCCACTATGGTGGCACATTGGTTTGCGTTACTCTTTGGGTGACATTGTAAATAATAGCAAAAAAACACTCTATAGTTACATGGATACAACTCTGTGAGAAAAGGAAGAAGAGAGAAACTATAGGCATAAATAGATACTTAAAAACATTTTCCAGAAAATGTTCTGTCACTCAATTTTGAGAGCAACCCACTTGCTGAAGCCAGGCATAAGTAATGATGGGTGAACCTCCAGAAATGTTGTAAGATTTATTGTGATCTTAAAACAAGAACAATAGTCAGAAATCTTAAATCCTTTTTCAGGGGTAAAAATCTCACTGGAAGTCTTTGCTTCCTAATGAAATTGCTAGTTCGTCCTCAATGTGGTTGAGGTAGGTCACAGAGTGGCCAGAAGGTATCAGCTAGAGAAAATCATCTGTGATGGCTGCAAAGGGGGGGGGGGGGGGGGGGAGGGAACAGAGAGACTAGCCCTGGTCCTGTAGGCATACAGAAGCAGTGTTAGTTATTTTGATGATAACGAATACAAGTGCTTAGCATGGATCTGTAAACTGGAGGAGAATGGGGCAAAGAAACCTGATAAGAAAACCTAAGAACTGTAACAATCAACTCATCTGAAATATACTTCCTCGTGCAGCAGTGTGAAGCATGTATTTTTTATATTTTTGGCAACTAATATCTGCTTCCACCTTTAAAACCTCTGGGCAATGTGGTCGCTGAGATAAACCAGCCATCAGTCAGCAAAACTGGGCAGATCTCAGATAGATCCCCTTGTTAACCGCCCTGACATCCCTCTTATAAAATGAGTCAGGACATGCAAAATAAATCTGGAAGTGCTTCCTGCTGTTTTCTGATCTCAGTCTATCAAGCCTCATGAGCTGAGCGTAAGGCTGGCCCATTCGTGCCGCCCATCGCAGCCACACAGCACCTGCATCAGATATATTTCAGGATGGCACCGATACTCCTCTCACACCCTGGGACCTGCCGTGCCCAGAAGGCACTGCAGGCACCTTCTGTATATATTTTAAATGTAACATGTAAATCGTGCTACACCTTTCAAATCTCACATATTAAGGTCTAGGGATGTGCAGGGCTGTGATTTTCCCTGTCAGGATGACATTCAGTTTAGATGAAGGAAACACTAAAAGCAGACAGAATAAAAGTGAGGTGTCTGAGATGGAGAACAGCATGTACTTTTGGTGATACAAAATGGAGTATGCTGCATGGAGGAGCTCAGAAATGCACAGAAAAAGACAAACCTAACTATTATTATCAGAACAAATATTCTCCATAGCCCACTAGTAAACCCTAACCCCACCTGGCAGAGCATAAGAAGGAAAGCTAGGAAAGCTAGGAAAGGATTTTATAAAATGTCTGCTGGTATTTTATAAACATGTGAATGCAAAACAGATGTAAAATGTTAAAATATACCATGCAAAGCAACAAAGTATTGTACCTGTGGGAGTTCCCACAGTGTCTTGAGTGTTTAGCCTTTAGGTCCCTTTCAGAGATATAAAAATATTATGTATTTTTAAAAGCCTGCAATGTCTGTTTAAATGAATTCCTCTGATCACAGCAAGAATAAGTGACAAAATTAAAGAAAAAAAAAAGTCTAAGGCATTCTTGGACTGATGTTCCTAAATTCATCAGTACTATAATATTGCAGAGTAAATAACCTGACACTCTACAGAAAATGAAAGAGTGAAATTACATTTAAATTTTTGGCGTTTCTGAGAGCTCTTTGCAATGGCATAAAATTCAGTTGTTACAGATGCAGTTTAGTGAGACACATTATAATCAAGGAAGGAAAAGAATATTAAAAAAACAACAGCACCGTAATAACCTTTTGGCAATATTAAATTGTGAGATCCTGCTCAATTAGGGGAAATATCAAAGCCTCAACAAAGAATTCTTAAACACAAATGAAGTGTTTTCTAAATGAAACTTCCAGTGATGAAGTAACCTAAGCCATGCAGAAGACTATATTGAATTTTGTTTTCAAATTCTTGTACAGACGGCATCTTTTTTTCCCCTCTCAGGCACTGCAAACTGAACTGAACTGAAAAGTCATGCTGAGACCATTGAGTACAAGAACTTAAGAAATTTGATCCATCTGTAAATGTATGGCTTAAATGTTTCCCGGTAGATTCCTTTGTATTGTTTATTAAATTTATTTAGCTGTGATGAAAGATTTCAAAGAAGTCTTCTAATGTTAGTTTTATGGCACATGCAACAGTAATACTAAATAGCTCAAGACCATTCCCCATGATAATGTATACTCTTTTTGTTTAGCAAAAATATATAGCAGTGATAAGTAGCTGGTTTGGTATCCATTCAATCTTTGGCCTTTCTGACTATGATAACTGCAAGCATTGGCAATTATGGGCATGGAGAGTTGTATTTGCTTATTCTGAGTGAAGCTGCCAGTATATTTCATATATTTGTGCATCTAAAGGTCAGGAGAAGTCAGTATAGCTAAGTAAATGAAAAATGCAGATGACATGACCCATAGATTTCAACATTTCTCTTGCATGTTGCCTTCAATGACTTACAGGCTGTTCATGTAAGTCACCAAGGAGTCACACCATGAGGCAGACACATGTGTGCATCTGTGTTACAGCATGGGTTAGCCCAGAAAACTCTCATCTAAATGTCATTTGCAAGAAGGCTCTAATACCCGTAGAAATGCACTGTAGACTTTGCTGCCTTTTATTCTGGAACCGTTTAGTGCATTTACATTTTCTGTGAAACTCAATCAACTTTCCAGCTTTTCTTTTTGAACCTTTTCTTTTTCCCATTAGTCTGTTAATAATTGTTGCTTTCCTGGCATCCTTGTTCTGCTGGGTTATTATGCATTCCTCAGCATTGTGAAAAATGAAAAGTGGAAAAAAATCACATGCTTTTCAGCTGACTTAACACTGCGTAAAATGCTGAAATTATTAATTGAACATCTTGATTATAAATTAGGTGGAAATAATGTTGAAGAAGCAGCCCCTAGTCATATAGGTTTATTATTAGGGCTACGCACTGAATGATTTGAATTCCATTCTTGTAGTGGTAAATATAGTTATTATGGAAGAATGTGAGCTCATGGATTTTGGCTGAATGTCAGCTGAATCAAGCAGGAGATTTCATCCATAATTTAAAATTGCATGTCCTAAAACAATGCCTGTGTTATCTCTTGCCTCCACCCTGGCAAAAATAACGTGATAATGATCTTACAAAAGATAAGGAAATTATTTCAGCCACTGCAGAATAATTAATTGCTAGTAATATTGTTTTCAGTCGCCCTATGCATACTAGCACCCTATTGTGCTAAGCACTGTCGATTCACAACAAAACGTTTGCAATGCATCTGTGTGATGACTAGAGAATTGCAGCTTCTATAGGCAATTCTTTCGTTAATGCTGGTGGTATTAGATGACCTTCGATAGTATGTTTGTGTGCTGGACTCATTAAATAGAATGATATTATCTAGACTTCATGGGTGCACTTTTTACTCCCCTAGTGTATTTAGCAGGACCAAGGTTTCATGAAAAGAGTCACTGAATTGGATACCACAGTTTAATGCTACCTCATAAGTCAGAATTTATTTATTGTCCTGATTTGCTTTAGTGTTACAGATTGTGTGTGTGCTGGACTATTATTTGTGCTTTAGTATATATAGTGCTGACCTTGGCAAAGTCCCAGGCTGGCCAAGCCATTTAGGCACTAGCATAACAGATACATTAAACAACAACTGCAATTGTTGTCATCTGTCCAGACAGGCTTGGAGTTCAGGATCTGCTGCTTGACAAATGTGATGCCTCACCACTGCTGCAGCATTGCAAGAGAACCCTATTCATCTTCACAAATATTGCAAAAAGTGAAGGTGGATCTGATTTGAAGGAATTGAAAGGTCCATCTATGTTTGTTTGGGTGGCTCTGGAGGGTAAGGGGAAAGGTTTGCCTGGGAGGTTAAGAGCTTAAGTCTGTCCTGGAGTGAACTGAGTGCTTGAATCTGAACAGCTTTTTCTTAAAGCTTCAGAAATCTGGTGAGACCTTCAGTATTGCAAGTTTGACAGTACTCTGCTTCTCAGTATTGTCTTTCCCTCCTTTTAACTCTAAGATCTTTCCTCTTCTCAGATAAGGAAGAGACCCAGCAGCCAGTAGGCCGGCAATCCTGGCCCATAGCCAGGTGATCTGTTTAAAATTCCTGGTTGTTCTGGTTCATCTGAGCTCTCCAGACTCAATCCTAAAAGTTGCTTGACCCCTCCTGAGGTGTAGAAGTAGCTGAAGGCTTCTTACACTGGTAAGAGATGCTCTGTACCTCTCAGGATTACTCCTTGTTTCTCAAACTCTTCTGGATACAGCGAGATGAGGGAAGAATGAGGAACCCTAGGGCTCTATCATATTCTTCTGTGCAGGAACAGCATATGGGGAAAACAGCCAAGGACTTCTATATTCATACATAAAAGCAAACAAATTGTAGACAGCTCTCACTCCTTCAATCCTTCTCCAAGGCTGTGTGAAGCAAGTAATAGCCCTGCTGCACAAATGTTTACAACTGCATGAAGGGTATCTAAGCTGTCTGAAAGAAAAAAAAAAGAAAAAGAAGAAAAAGTGATACATGCACAGGGATCCTTCCTTAGCTCTCCTGGGAAATAGTTTAGATGGCTGTAGAGATAAGTACAGAAAGATACAGAGTTTGATCAAGAAACCTGAGTTAGATGAAACACCTGATAAGTCAGAAAAAGCTGTGCATTTACTCAACTGATTTCTGCAAAAATTCCTGTGTAATACAATCAAGCAAAACTTTTACCATGTATCATGGAAGGCTACTGACACAAAAGGGACCAGGAGAAAGCCAGTGGTTATGGAAATCTCACTTGTATCATCTAAGTGGGTATGTGGGGATTTGTACAAGTTCTTGCTAGGGAGGATGTGCTCGTGTCCCACCCTGTCAGCCAAGTGCTTAGAAAATCATATACTGGCTCTGGGTGGTTACTGAAAAAGCCATGAAGAGCTCCAAAATTACTTCTTTCTGAGGCCACCACTGCATTGCAAACTGTTCTGTGAACTTTGGGTGGCATCAGGGAATAAACTCACTTGGTTGACAACAGCAGTTGCTCTCCTGCCCTGCTGCTGCTTTACTTCCTTGGGGAATCAACCTAATGCTATCACGTCACACATGGCTTGCAGCCTGCTCAAGTGTGGCTCCCATGCTTGGGCTACAACATCTGACTATTAGAGGTAGCTGTGTGTTTTTGCTGCATACGCTGAAGCCCCAGCCTCCAAGAAAGATGTGCAAGAAGGACTGCTGGGGCCGGTAACAGCAGCAGACGAGCCCCATCCTCTGTGGAAGAGTGGGTGTCAACCAATTTAACCATGAGAACAAAAGCAATATGGTTAACCAAGCGCATGAGAGGCTTTTCGAACTAGACTTGTAAGTCCACAAGAAAGGTTGATCAATAGGAGAAAGTAAATATGTTTAATATATTTAATAACAGCACAAGAAAAATGAGATGTTGAAAGCAGCTGCCTAAGTGAAGTAAATGAGATGGGCTCCCCTAAATCCCAGAGTGTTTTTGGCATGGCTGTCTGACGCTAAGCAAGAATATTTCCTTAGCAATGTCCAACATCTGATGTCGAGATGCCATGCTATAATCATTTTATGCCACAAAGGGAAAAGCACAGCAGGACAGGTATGGAGTTATTAATTAATCAAGAACTAATATATTTGTAGCTTTTCCCTTCTTCTTGACATGATTGTTTCTACATTTTGATACCACAAATGCTTCCTTGGTTGCATAGTAGGAAAGCACCAACATCTCCTCCCCCTGAGTCTGTGTTTGTCTCTGGTCTTAAGATAGGTTACTAAAAATGAACCTCTTACCTGAGGATTTTCAAGTTCTAAACATCTTCTGGTGAAATGTGGGAAGATTTTTTTAACCTGTTACTGCGTTTTTGAAAATAGGTCCACTGCTATAAGAGAAGTGTTCCAAAAGTGTTTTAGAAAGTTGTATCACAGGACATTAGGGGTTCATCCATCCAGTTTCTTCATCAGTCTAAGCTCAATCCAAGTGCATCAGAAGAAAATGAAAAAAGGACTAAAATTATCAAAATCAACAAGTTCCAAAATCAATGTTGTAAAAGCCAAGTTGACAAAATGTTCTTCAGACATTTAGATGCTGGACTTCCCCACAAATTGTGATACTTTATTTCCTTCCCCAAAACCTGAGTTGTTGTTGTTATTACTTTTAATATTTGAAAGATAAAAATATGGCACAATGATTGCCAATTATTGTATCTTTTTTATGTTTTAAATACATATACAAATATTTTGCCTAGACCATCTAGCCTAGCTTTTCTGTCAAATGATGATCAGCAGTAGGCATTTGTATAAAGGGTGTAAGAAATCAGGGCATGCAGCAAATGTGCCAACTTTTGATGAGAGGTTTAGAGTCTTAATGAATCAGAAACTGCATCCACGCGATCATGTTTAACACTAAGGGACCGTTCCTCAGTACTAAAATTCTTGTCTGTATTTCACCCTCAGTGTCTTGTATCTTGTTGCAGACAGTCCTACACTTGGTATAAAAAATCAGAAGTAGAAGAAGTAGAAGAATATCAAATTCCTTTTGATACCAGGTAGTGTTGTGCATGTTCATGATCAAATTCCAAACAAAGAAGGAACCTGGAATCTGTCAGAAACCCAAAGCTTATATTATTAAATAATGCTGAGGAAATTTTTTGAGACACAAAGGGTCTAGTTTTAATGAAATGATTCTGATTTAATAGCACACACAAGAGTCTTGGGGAAAATTAAAGAAAGCCACAGCCAGAACTTCAGCTAATGTGGTGTCTGAACCAATAAGTTAGATATGATTTTAAACTAAGAATAAAAGATCTCTGTAATGAATAAAATCAAATACTAAGTCTGGTGTTAGTCCCTCTATATTTTGTCTGTCTAAATGTTAGGCATCCAGTATAAGCTAAGCATCTAGACACCCTCTGTAGTCACTGGAGACAGGAAGCCACTTCCAGATGACAACTCATCAACCAAAAGATAGATATCTAACACTGGGGGAAAAGGAGGGATCAATCACCCTCTTTCCATGCCTGGTTTTCTACATTAATTGCAGAGAGAGTCTGGAACAGCAGCTAAACCAGATGCCTAACTTTTAGACAGATAAAATTAAGTGAAATGAGTTCTACCCTAAATATCTACCACCCCATCACTTTTCTTCATGGTTGGATTCATTGTTGTTAATGGTTGATTTCACTTTCAGGTCTTATAAGCTGGCAAATTGCTCTTGCTTTCTGCTTGTCTATGTTTCAGGGGAATATTTATACTGAGTAAATAAAACATTCCCCAAATTACAGAAAAAAATCAGTTTTTTGCATATTATTTTAAAAGCTTACATAAAAATCACCTAACTTAATCTCTCTATTGTTCTTTGAATATTAAAAGAAAAAAAGAGGGCATTTTTCCCTATAAACTGTTTCAAAAGTCTAGATTTACCAAACTCCCCTACACTGTATGCACAGATATAAAACAGAGTTTTCAAGGATTTGCTCTTCAGAGATTATTTCTGACCTGAGAAAACTGTCTGATTCCCATAAACAACAACCCAGAGTAAATCAGCTTACTGTGTGCCTTTTTGATTTATAGCAATGAACTGTTTTGTGTAAATCAACCAATGATCCTCAAAGAAAGGTGCCCCGAGGCTTTAAGGCAACTGAGACTCTGCTCAGAAACAAACTTCAAGTGGAGCAACCTGGTTGAAACATCATCTACCCAGTTTGAGCAAGCTTTTTATTTTTAATTGAAAGTAGAAGCACTGGGTTAGAATATAAAGGACCTCACAGTTCACTGCCAAGGCCCCATGACACCACACATCAACAACTTCTTTTATTTATCAATGAGTTAATTTCAAATTTTGGAGGGGAATTGTGTGGCTGGATCTACTCCACAGTGTTCTGATGTAAAATAACCCCTTGTAGCTACCTTTGTCAATAGCTGAACTCATGTTATATATTTGATTGAGATCCAATTTCAGTGTGCTGTTATGATGCAGGTTGACAGAAATGAGAAGTGAAGAGTATTATAGAGTAATTGCAAATGGGAAATATATATATATATACACGTATGTTAAAAATATCTTTATTTCAAATTTTGACTTTACTTCTGGTGAAAGTTTGTGAATTCCTGCTTAGCTGGAACCCAAATATTTTTGCTGCTGTTGTTATTACTTTCTGTAAGACTTCATGCTGGGTAAATAATATGCACAGCAGTGGAGCATCAGTGAGTGGCAGAGAGGCAAACAGACAGGCATCACAGAGAATTCAAAACAGGGATATAAACTCATGCATTATCCAACCTGCCAGCCTGAAGATCATTACATCTGAATTTGGCTGAACAACACGAGAAAATCTGTTTGAGGAGAAAGGACACCTCACCATCTAACTTCCTGTTAAGTGTGTAAGATGGAAGCTTTCAAATGTCGTTAGTGAACTAAATTTCAGAGATGTAAGAGATAAGCTTTCTCTGAGCAAGTAGAGATGACCAAATTAAGGTCATAAATAACACTCGGCAAACTACTAGTTATTGTAGATTTTGGTAGGCCAACATCCTTTGTCCAGCCTTTGAAAACACCAGCTGGTAAAGTGCAGCTGTGTTTTCATTTGTCCCAGTTTCTACGGGACCTTAAGTAAAGACTTGCAGAAGAATATCCCTGGAAATAATTTATCGCAAAGCGCCAGTCCTTCAGAGACTTTTTAGGAAGGCATTCTGGGAAGCATGGAGCTGTCTTTCTGACCCACAGTAAATGCTTAAAGTTGCTACAGTTAATGGAATTATTCTTTCAGTTCATGTGACCAGGACATGAGCTCTGGCACCAAAATCCTCAGATGTTTTGTGTAGGCAATTCCACGTAATCGTTAAATGTTTTCTGTTAGAAAAGTAAAAAAAAAAAAAAATCCTATTACCAATATTTATACAAAAGTAAATTTCTGCAAGAAACAGATCTTAGTCACCTTATCAAAGAACTGGCAGAATGATAGATTTCAGTTGTTTCTCTCTACATTCCAAAATTTGCAATGGGTTCTGAAATCCGTAAACATAAAGTGAAAAGAAAAGAAACACGTTTCTTCCTGAAGCTTTTCCGAATGGTAAATGCATTTATTTATCAACCTGCAGTATCAGATATACCTGCTCCCAGTGGACTCACTTAGTAGCAGAAATTATTGCTGAACAGAAAGCTTATTTAATCTATTATGGGTCAGAATTTTTATCAAGGTGCCTAATTAGAGTCCTCTCTCTTTTTTTCCTTTTTTTTTAAAAACAGCTTAATGAGGAGTTTCATCACTCCTGCCAAGATGAGTCAGGTGTTTTCAAGCAGATGAGTGTGATGTAAGTAAATATGCTACATGATATATCTTCATTGTATCTTCCATTCCAGAAACAGGGTCAAAAGCTTCATTAGCTCAATAATATTCCAGGGAACAGTTTAAAACTTCCACTAAGGACATCACATTGCATGTCATCTCTTTTAGCTATAGACTCCTGAAATTTAAGTTAGATGTTTAATACAATTTAGACATCTAGGCTCCCTTTAAAACTTTTAGATGGCATTGAATGAAATAAATCCTATACTTTGCATCTCTTTCAGAAAGGAACGACTTCCACATAACATTTTCACTGAAATTTTTGGTATCAAGTGGGAGAAATGGTGATAACATCTCAATTGTTCTAAAAATGATATTATTTGTTTTATGGAAAACATGATTTTATGAAAATACATAAAGAAGTAATGGGAATATGGCAAAGATAAACAGGTAAGTTGAGAATTTACAAAAAAATGGATCATGTAATTAAACAAAAACAGTAATAAACTTGATATAGATATCTGACATGAAGAGTTCTGCCTAAATCATGAAAGTTTGAAAGTAAAAGTAACTGAATAAAGGTTGATATAACAGAGTGTCAAATAACTGTAACTATTACTTGCACCACAGTTTCTACCTCTAATATGGCTTGGAGTCACTGGCATTCTTGTGGCTCCATATGGAGTCCGGTCCTGCCAAGCAAGGCCACTATCACAATAGTTCTCTGTATCAGTAAAATACATTTATGCAACTATGACCCTGCAGAACAGATGAGATTTCAAGGCTCTGGGAAGCCAAATCATTAAGATCCCAACTTCTTGTGCAGCAGCAGCCCTCACCTCAGGTGAGTTTTTTTGAAATTTCCCCTCCTATGGAGTTCAGCATTTCTATACATTTTCTGTAGAGCATATTGTTCAAAACCCCGGAAGAAGTAAATCCATGGAGGTCTATTGACTTTGGCAGTGCTTGTCCATTGTATGCTTAGCAAGAATTGGTCCCAGAGAGTTTCAATGAGCTACAAATACAGGAGTCATGGGACAAAGTCATATTTCCAATGAAGTCAGTAGAGATTTTGCTCTTGTTGGAAAAATCTGTTCTCATGGACATCAGCAATTTACTCAATGCTATTTTGTAAGGATCTAGTCACTGTAACACAGATTCCCATTAACTTCAATAGAAACATTTGGGTCTAGAGTGAACAGAATTTGCAAGATCGTTCCCTAAACAAGCCCTATGACAACATCATACAGCATAACAGAATATGGAAAAGCTCCGAGTTTAAAGTTTGTAAACAAAATAAGTCAGTCTAGATAAAACTTGGAAAATATTAAGATAAAAGTGGTGGATCTTTCTTGTAAAAAGAGTAAGGAATTTGAAAAAAAAAGCTGCATCATTCCTATTTGATTTTATAGACTGTCTTTAGAAGGAGAAAACACTTTCTGGGAGAGCAAAATAAGTCTTAAAATTACATCATTACATTTTGCTCTTTCTGGAGAACACAGAGAAGAAAGGCAGCAAAGAAAGGAAAGGGAGACCATGCAGATGAAAAACATGCAGTCTCTTATAGGCAATCAGGTTCTGTTTATAAAGGTTTCTTTCTGCAGCTGGAAAAATATTGAGCTAAACCCCTAACCTTATTGAAACAGAGTCAAGAGATTATGAATACCAGTCCCAAAGGGATCAACGAGCATACATGAGAAAAAAAATCTGTTTGAACAATGATCTAATCTGTGGTTTTATTACATAGTATTGGTAAAATCCTGGCTGTGTTGAAAGTCACTGATAAAACAATATGATTTTACTCCATTATAATTATATTTCCCTTTCAAAATACACATGATCGTTTTCGAGTTCTGAAGCTAATAGATTTGAGCTTGGCACATATTCTGTAAATTATGCTAGCCTAAATTGGTAGAATTAAGATGTACTCCTGATTTATCTTTCCTGATGCAGTAATAAAGGACCAGAAGAAAACAGAATACGTCTTATCTGGGAGATAATTGTGGTGCTCTCCATTGGTAGAGCAGCACCTTATTTCACAAAGAACACTACTGAATTCCCTGTGAATCAGCACCTTGGGTAAAAAGCATCATAATCTAATCAGACATTTTTCTTTTTCTTTATGCTAGGCATCTTCTGTATTTGCGTTACCAAAAAGTTGTGGCAGAAGACTAAAGCCTTCAGATTTAGACAGAGAAGATGACCTTTTATAATTGGGTTGAAGAGACAGACAGAAAGACAGACAAGATCTGTCTGCTACCATGGATTCCCAGATGTCCCATTCTGAAGGATGGTTAAAAATTAAAAGTTTCCCAGAAGCCATGAAAAGTCTTTGGGAAACCACGGAAATAGATAGATCTGTCTGTGTCTCTCTCTATCTACTCATCCCTCCATCCCTCCACCCAAAGGCAAAATTTCTCACAACTCCAGGCAGAGTTGCTGCTGTTTGCTGATTCATCACTCTACAATGTGATGAAATGTCTAACAACTACTTACATCCTTGCAATGTGTGTGACTATATGTGCTTTAAAGCACATAAATCTATACTTTAAAGTTTGGGATACATTTATATCCATCAATGGGCTAAAGCCTTACCAGCAGCTTTGTTCTTTCGCAGACATGACAGTTCCAGTATATATTCAAGTCATAAGGCATTATGAAGGCTTTTTGAGATGAGCAAGGCTATTAAAATGTAAGACAGTCTCAGACCACCGGCCCACCAGGACATGGCACATAAAGCCACTATCCTTATGATAACTGCCTGGAAAAATAACACAGGACACATCAATGTCTTCAGTAGCTAGTGACTTTGTTTACTCCATCTCAGATGCCAGGGTGGATCCAGTCCAGCCCAGGAAGAATGAACTGGCATAGATGGAATGACAGACATTAGGCATAAGTACTTTTTATATCAAGCCTTTGGCAAGTTACTTGTTGGAAAAATCTGTTCTCATGAACAGAATCCAAAATCTGCAAGTTGTGCTACCAAGGCATATGATAACTTCTACTATCCAGGGATATGCTAATACATACCATCCTGGGATATGCCAAACCATTGCCAGGATAATGGCTCATTCCAGATGCCAGTCAAGGTCCTTTTTGACAGCCTTAGGGCATTTCAGAATAAAAGCAGTTTTCATAGAGTTATTCACAGAAGAGGTTCTTTCTTTATCAGAAATTGTGTAAATAACCTTTTGAGTGAAAAGAGGACGGAATGTTATATGATTCCGCTCACTCAGTATGACATAATTATGCATTTACTGGTACTTTTTTTTTTTTTCACTTGTTGCCTCTAACGCAGAAATTCTTCTTTCACAGCTACTTATAGTGTGTGCTGCGGGCCAAAAATAACAAAAGAATAATGGAGAAAGAGAATCAGGTAGAAATAAGGCTTCATAGTTTACATAAAACAGTAACAGAACACTAAAATAAGAGGCTTATTACAGATGGAAAGAGAAGATGAAATGTGATTAGCTGCCACATATGGTCAGTTTTCAGAGACACTGTGAGGTTGGTTGAATGCTGTATTTATGAAGTATTAGATGACCAGTTCCAGTAATAGGTATATACTGGATAAGTTAGTTAATATATGCCAAAAGATACAGGAAATTGCATTTCTAATGGTAAACTATCATATGGGTAACAGGAACAATTAAAATACCTTTTTTTTTTTTTTTTGAAGCAATTTAAGCAAATGGTTAAAAATTCACCAGGACTAAATTCCACCGAGTGAAAAAAGGGAAAGGTCATCGAGTCGGGTGCCTTTCGTGGTGAACTTATTACAAAATATTCTGCATCTGCTTTTGCATGAGATTCATTCATAACTCTGAAAGTCATAGATCAGAAAAGAAATATGGTCCTCCAGCACAACACAGCTGATAAAAGTAAATTCTGGTTTGAAGAGAAATTTATGAAAAAAAAAAGTAACTATAAAACCTAAAGCTACAGCAGGAGGTTGAACCAGTACATTAACTAGTAATTACCCTTAATTAATTGTAATTAATATCACTTAATATTCATAAAGTAATAGAGCAATACTAATATTACTTCAAATTAATTAAGGCTAATTATTATTAATCATTGGAATAGCCTGCAAGGATGCTAAGGTGAGTTTTCGATCATTTTAAGATTTTAGACCAAAACTACATGTCCTCCTAAAGCATGAAGTACTTTGGGGCCCTTCTGAATTGCTCATATGATCACGCCTCTTATGACTTCTACGACACATTAATGTAGCATCAGAAGTCTGGTTAGCATACTCAGCTAAGTTAACTAGCTACCAATAAGCTAGTCTTTACAGGAAGCAGAACAATAAACAATACTACAAAAATTACTACATGAACATACTAGCTTTCATTCTGAAAGTATGAAGAGCCCATCTGAACTGAGAAGTCATCTTTTTTCATCAAGTCATATTAAACTGGTTGTAGGGATAGGCTGATGAGTCTGTAGTGCTTCTGGAATTAGGCCACCACTGCTGTGTAAAGTACTCCAGAGAAGTACTTACCTCAAAGCTTACCTCAAAGCCAGCAGTGACTTTTATTTGCGTGTCTTTCTCAAGAAAAGCACCCGTGATCATCTGTATAATGCAGACAAGCAACTAAGGCAATGAATGGTTAAATGACCTTCATTAGGACATCTAGGAAGAAAGGACACCTCCACCAGGTTTGACACCAGCACCTTACTCCTTGCTCATTTTTCTTCTCCACAGTTTGTTCGGGTTGGCATGGGAATCTGTAGGAGAAGTTCTATTGCCTGCATGGTGCAAGTATTCAGGCTAGATGGCCTTTTTGTCCTTGAAAGCCAGGGATGCCAACGGAGCCAAGAAAATATAGTGCAGGCTTAATACAAGATTTTGTGTGTGTAGCTTTTACTGCTATAGTCTCATTGAGGGAAAAAAATCAAGTGATCATACAAAGAAAAGCTCCTCAGATCAGTCCTATTGACCTTGTTCTTGCTTCTTGCTGTTTCCCCACATTATATAGTGAATTCTTACATATATCTCTGGGAAATAGAAATCTTCACAGAGATACAACAAGAAGGAGAAGCACTTAATGGGCCACGTTACAGCAAACTCTATCGATCTGCTTTCTTTTACTTGTAGGCATGATTGAGAGCTCAAGTAATTGAATTTTCATCTTGTAGTCTGACATTTTATTTTCCAAATTTTTTTTTTTACTTTGTTCTTTGGACATGCTAAACAAACAAAACTGGGACTGAAGCAGAGGAAGGTGCAGTCTAGGCCAGGAGAGCTGAATTCCTGCCTCTTTTATTGCTGCCAATTTGGACTGCCTTGAGCATCAAAATCTAGGTTTTTGTATGATGTTGGTATGTGGACAAAGCAGTGATTCCTTTGACTTAGAAAGCTCTGACATTTGCATCACTCTCACCCACTGAAATTAAACCTTTCTATGGTAAATGTAGGCATTTAGCAGAAATTATAAAAAAGGAGAATTTTCTATGACCATCCATAAGTCACTGATCATTCTTGCTACAAAGATCTTAGGCCAGAAACCCAAGAGAGTTTAATGAAGTCATTTTTTAAAATCCTAATATCTCAGAGAATCATACTGTCTTTGTATACTGTTGTCAGAGGGCGTGACTGAAGGTCCACAGGTAGCTCAGTTATTAGCTTAACAAAAATCCCCCTTACCACTGTTGTGGATTTCTATAATCAACCAAGAAATGTGCAACTGTCAGGATGGGGTCAGGAAGACAAGAAATGCAGGACTAGTCAGAATACAAATGATTATATGAGACTGATCAAGTGATTTGTCCCTCACCTGGCTGTAAATTTGCCTACAGCCAATGATGACCCTACCTTAAACAGTCTTTCTTTTTGTTTCTTTGTTTGTTTGTTTGTTTGTTTGTTTTTTTAGCCAATCTCACCTCTAAAGCAGATTTTGGGACCCAAGACACAAATTCAAGGTCAATGTGAGTCTTAAAAAGTGTTATTCACTAATACATGTGTCTACAAAACCAGTCCTCAAAGTATGAGGAATCTCAGTCACTGGAAACAGTTAGTGTCTCTTTGTTTTTACTTTTCTTTGCCCCTCTCTCTCTCTCTCCTCCCTTTCTCTTCCCTCTCTTCCCCATTCTGAAGTAGTTATAAGGTAATATTTATCAGTGAATAACCTAGCGAGGCTAGAAAGAAAAGTAAAATGCCCTGCTATAAACCATTTTCAAGTATTTCCCCAATCTCGAGTAGTTATAAGACAATATTTATAAGTGAATAAACCAGCAGGGCCAGAAAGAAAATAAGAATGCCCTGATAAGTCATCACGGGAATGATTTAGACCATTTTCAGATAAAGAAAGTGGGTTTCTTTGGGGGGGGGTGGGAGTTCTGTATGCTCCAACACAAGCCTCTGGTCTTATGATGCCCTCAGGCCCCTTGGTGAAGCATGTCTGAGTAAGAGAAGAAATAACCTAGGAGAAAATCTTTGTGAAACTTTTGCTGCAGTGGTATTGACAAAGTGATCACAGCAGACATGGTGAAGGGGTGCATATTATTGTTTGGATTAAATTCTTGCCTTCTCATCAAAACTGTCTCTCCAGTACAAAAAGGGTTTCCCATTAAGCTCACAGCACCGTTGTTATTACTCTGGGTGAACGACTTACTGATAGAGGAACCAGGGAGCTTGGGCAGACATTTTCAAAGAGAAATGTGGGTCCTTGCAAAAGGCTGGAGGAAAATGATTTGCTTCCAGAAGTCCTTTATTTCACTTTTTATTTCAGTCAGTAAGTATGAATAATTTGCTTGGCAGAGCAAATAAAAGGCTACTTTTTTGGCCAAGCGCCAATTAGTTTAGAAATATATTCTGTTTCTCGGAGGAATTTATTTAGGGTCAGATACAGTACTGGATTGGTTTGGCTTAGTGAACACACACACACACACACAAATGCTTATCCACTCACTTTTGTGTCCAATTTATTAAATTTTGTCATTAGACAAAGAATGAGGAAAAGTCTGTTTTAACTTCTCCTGTATATCCCAATGGTCAAATTGCGTAGAGGACCTTAACAGAGAAACCAATTTGTTTGGTCACCAATTCTATATTATCTTACCTCTCACTGAACACAACAAAAAGCTACACTATTTCATACAGTATTGCAAACGAATTGGTTTATATAGAGGCTTTACTGTATTGGGAAATATATTTATAGGCCCCATTTCTTCTGTGACTTGTAGTCTGCTTAGCTCTTCTGAGCTTAACAGGACAAATTCCATATCTCCTTTAAATGCCTTGAAATAAAAGTAATTTTGTTTTCATGATACAATAACTCTGCTATGTTGTCTCACTTAGACTTAAACAATTTCTGAGAAACTCTTTTTCACCCTTTTTTATTCTTGAACTGACCTCACAATAACTTCAGAATAGTTTCCCGTACTATAACTGTGCTGTTGTCTTTCCTAGGTACCCAAATGGTATTTCATTCTTTCATTTAGACCCTTTCAAATCTGGAGTTATTTCATCAAAGCCTATTCAAAAGTACCTCTAATTTTACTCTAATTTCCTTCCATAAACCTGGTGCAAAAAACAACACAATTGAATTTCCTGAAGAAGTAGCTATAGATAGTGACTACATTTCAGGAAATGAATTATTTTCTTTGAGGAAAAGGTGCATATCTTTGCTAACATGCCTTCTGGCTCCTGTTGTACTTCCATTTTTTTCAGATTTTAATAATGTACCCGTCATCTCATATCTGACAAATTATGTATATGGGAAAAATAATATCAAATTTAGATTTCACAAAATTCCTAATTCAGGAGATCAAAAAACCAAAAGGATTTAAAGTTAAGCTCTCATATAAGTGCTCTCCTGAGTTAGCATCGTACTAGGGTAACTGTATGGACTGCATTTGCAGCATTTCTACAGGTAGCTGATACAGAGGCAGATGCTACAGGATATTAGATATATTTCAATCAGAAATTGTTTCCTGCTCATTTTGATGGAAAGGCTTATGACAGTATTGAAAATGAAATTGTAAATATCCTCTTTATTTATTTCCTCCAACAGCTAATAACGGAAATAATTTCCTAAAATAATAATACCAGCATGGATAAAATCTTTTAGGTTAGCCAGCACATCTCTTTCAAGTGGAGGATAGACGTGTTTTTGGGGGATGCTCCTGATAAGAAGTTTTGTTAGCACTATGAGGCAGTTCTATCAGTCTCCAGATTTATGAGCCTCATTTTGTCAGTTAAGAGCATGTGTATGCACAAGGGCAATAGCATGACATTGATTTTTTTAGGCGTTCCCCTTCAAAATCAATGGAAACCTGTGTTTAAAAATTGATGGTATGATGTGGTCCTAGAATGCAATATCTTAAGACTTGATCCACAAGACCCTTAGGTTACCTTTCATCACCTAGGTTTAGATGTCCAGGCAAGCTGGCTATTTTGGCTTTATTTTGTGATCAATGTAGAGAAAGAGACACTTTTTTCTTCCTCTCTTTCTCTGAAATGCGTGATTTTTTTTTAACTCTTTCTGATATGTATCCAGACTGAGATTATTGAAGAAAACACTGAGTTAATTGTTCCCTCTGGTCAACTGAGAATATTTCAGTATGTAAGCGGTCCTCTTTTCCTATCTTAGTGGCTGAGTAAGCAGTCAAGAGTCCTTCCAGATTCCAGACTTACTCCTGTTTGCAGGAGTTTCCTGTTAAAAATCACCATAAATACAAACCCAATAGAACATCTGCTAGAAGCCATGAGTGCAAACAAAGTGTACAGTAAAACAGAATCAATCCTGAGAATTGTCTTTTCATAGAGCCGAGGCTAATCTCCTCTTCAGTACCATCTACTGTCCAGGAGAAACGCACACACAGACCTCAGTTTTCTGATGCTTCCTTGCCCTGTATCAGAGTGCACTGAGAAGGCAATCCAGCCACGCAGGGGTCCTTTGTTTTTAATCCATTTCCAATACTAAAAAATGGTTCCCTGCTTCTCAGTCTTCCTTTCTAGGAAGTCCAATAGCTTGGCTTGCATTTTTTTTCCTTCATCCACCAACATAAAACTAGCATATACAGAATACCTGACAACAGCATGCTCTTGGTGTGCTTAAGAAAAAATCATTATCACCTTATTATTAGCATTATTTATTAGTATTATCAAAATCATTATCATTTTACTTTTCCCAGTAGCCCCAAAATGTATGTGGTTTGATATGTATGGATTTATTTTGTCTAATTTTACACACGTTCTTTAAGTGGGGGGGAAATAATTGGTTAGCACACAAATAGAAAAGTAAGAGGCAGAGAAGGGAGAAAAGAACAGGTACACTGATATGATTTTATAAAAAAAGTTGAACAGGTTGTAGCCTTTTTTGTACAACCACATCTCTTGGACTGATACTCAAATGTATGACAATTTTAGTCAACATAAATACATCTGAAAGCATTGTCAGAAATTCCAATAGCAACTACTGAAATATTTAATTTATTCAAAGTGTATATTATTATTACTTAAATAGTGCCTAAAAGCTCCAACCAGGTTTTCAACCCTAGTGTGCTATCTGCATTAGATACACATAGCAGGAGACAACATCTGCCCTAAAACCTTATAATCTAAGCAGACGAGCAAAGTCTGGGAGAAAGGAACAGAGGCACAAAGAGAGGAAGGGTGAAGTCCTAGCCCTGCTAAAAGAAATGGAAGCTTTTCTATGGCCTTAAATGGTGCTAGGATTTCAACGTAAAGAGGTTGTGTCCAAAGACACCCAGAAAAGCTGTGTGTAAACTGGGAAGTGGACCTTATTCTCTTCAAGATCCTCTTCTTGGCTTTAATAGAAATCTATTCTTCCTCAAAGGAATATAATTCAGTAGGTAAGTCACTAGGATTTATTAACTTCTGGGCTAGGTAGACTCAGTAACTTTCTTTTTGTGATATAGTAGAAAAATTAAAAAAAATGCAACTAAGTGACATAGAAGCTAAGTTATCAGCTTCAAAGAGATATTTAAGAATCTTCATCCCACACAAATTTACTGAGTCTTAAACTCCCAAGTGCCTACATCATTTTACTGAAAGGGGACTCTAGTATTTTTTTTTTAATATTATGTCTTGACAATAAAATAAAACTGCAGAAGACCCGTATTCTACAATTAGTTTCTCACTCTCTCTATTGCCCTTTTTCTATTCCAAGGAAAAAGTTAGGAGTGACTTAGCAGTTCAGTGAAAGGAAAAAGTCCCTGTCTTTCACTCCTTCAGCCTACCACATGTGTTGGGAAGACAGCAAAATTCAGCAGTGTCACTTTAAATCGCCTTTGATTCCTGCATGTAACTCTTCTCCTGGGTTTTAGTGCCATATTGTAATGTTAAAGTGTAAAACTCTGCATCTGCTGAGGCATTTGGCTGGAAAAGCAAGTGTGTCAATGGCTGTCCCTAGCTACCATCACACATATGGATTTTCTGTGTTCAGCTCTGCCATCTGGTAGCTAGACCTAAATTCACTCCTCATTGAATAAGGACTACCTACCATATCTTACTTCATTCTATACGTTATCTTTTTTCGTAGCCTTGTTTTATAAAAATTTATATGGTGATAGAATGTGTTTGTGTGTCGCATGTGTGAAAATGTTGAAAGTGTTGAGAAATATTGAGAAAAAGCTTTCTGTCTGCATATACCTCATCCAAACATGCACACATGTGCACGTGTGTGAGTGCATGTGTGCACACACACATGCACACACACAGCTATCCACTCCAAGACAAGAGCATATGTATTGCTAGCATTGCTACTGCAGACTTTTCTTTGTGACGTTCTGGCAATTGCTCTGATTTCTAGTGCCAATTTCCTTTTAGACATATTCCAAGTCTTAATTATCTGGAGTATTGTGTTGCCCTTGCGCTAGCAAAGTAGAGGGGTGGCAGATGGCCAGCTCTGGTGAGGGTGGACAGAAAGGAGTGTAACAGTATATCCTGGTCTTGGAAAGGTTTTCAAATCTGAGCAACCTGTATCTGTTTAAGCCTCTTTGTTCCTTGGTTTAAACAATCTAAGGGAAGGTGCTAGTCTGGTAATGTGGTAATTTCTCAGAAAATCATAACAAAAAAGGTTAGGGTAAGTCTTTGCTGCAACAGAGTTTAACCTAAAATCGACTACAGGCTAGGATGGGCATAATCAAGTATTACATGGCCATCAACTTGAGAAAGCATTTGAATATCTATCATGGTATTTTAAATTTCTGTGACATACCCCTATTCTCACTGCCCCCTCCCTCAACCCAGGCGTTTCTTTCAGTCCTGAGCTTTTGTTCTGATTTAGTTTCAGTTTCAGCCCATCTAACTTCAGGCACTTTATTAAGGCCACTAAATGAAGCCACTAAATGAGGTGGTTTGGCCTTTCTAGTAAGGAGATTTAGAGACTGACTGATTCAAGCTCCAAACCATGGGTGTCTAGTGCATTTGTAGTTGCTCTCAGGTATTTGAGACATCTGTACCAATTAGTTGGGCTTTTTCTCAAAATTTCTGAACACTTTCAACATTTTCACACATGCAACACACAAACACATTCTATCACCATATAAATTTTTATAAAATAAGCCCTTCCGAAGTGGCAGTTAGGAGTCAGGAAAGTTATCCAAGGAAGTTTTAAACGACATTAGACGTGTCCATTTAGACTCCCGAATCTCACTCCTTTTGTCCCCAGCACAAAGTGATTCAGCCTTTCATAGATCTGGGCCACAATAGCGTGTTCCAATGCTCTGTAACCAGTAGCCTTCAAAAACAGCACAAAAAGAATAATACAAACACAAATTCATCATCATGGTTTCCAGGCAATACACAAATAGGACTCTTCTTACCGAACCACAAGATGTGCTCTGTTGCCAAAACAAAAGTTTCTAGGAAGAAAGAATATAGAAGTTTCTATATTCTGGATGTGTTAGGGTATGTGAGACATTAACATGGGATTAGCAGATAGGAGTCAGGACCTGTGGGAGCCTCATGCTTTTCTGGAATGGCAGCTGGAAGCCAGCTAAGATCCTAGAGCATGTCAAATGGCACTAAACACCTGGACAACCAAACTCCACCCTGTGGGATCAGTGGTGGAAATGGGCACATCCAGAGGGCAATTCATCTGACCTGCCTGAAGCCTATTTTACGTTGAGATAAAGTACCTTATACTTTCCATGGGCACCAGGTGGATATCCTACCCTAAAGTTAAACCTGTAAAATTTGGTGAGATGAATCCTGATCTATTATAATGTTAATAACCTTCAACAGCTATGAGATATGGGAACAAACAAATGAAAAACAAACAGAAAAAGACCTAGCTACATGTCAGGAAAATATGTCTCAGCTGTGAGCACTAATGAAGTAAGTACAGATGTCCCAAAAGAAATGATGGAAGTAATTGAGCTTTAAAAAAAAAAAAAAAAGAGGATACATTAAGGCCTTTGAAGTTATAATGCAAGTGAAAATCATGCATTGGTGTGAATAAGACAGAAAAAATGGCTTTTTACGTCTTTTTACTTTACCCTGTTTTCCTTTTTCTCATAGCCTTTTTCTTTTCTTTCCTTTTTTGCGATACAAGTTCACTCACCCCCTAGGCACTTTGTCTGATCCCTTACATCACATATGTGGCTCTTCATTGCTTCCCTTATTTGCATTTATTTATCTTCTTGTGACTGCATCACTACACAATGGAACAAAATTATTGAACCTTGAAACAGTTCTAGATTGCGAAGATGACACCATAGTAAATTCACATTTGAAATAAAGCCTAATCAAATATTATGAGATGATATGTATCAAATCAACCTCCCAAGAGTGTTAACATTATAAACTTAATTCTTCAAGACTATATTTGCATTATAAATGGCCAGCCAAGTTCACCTACAGTACAACTCACACCAAAGTCAACTGAGCTACATTAAGAATTAACTAGAGCCCATGTATCTATTACAGGACAGTTTAATTTATCTATTAGCTCTATTTTTTTTTTTATTTTTTAGTGAGCGTGAAAGACTGCAAATAAGAAATGTTTGTAACAATAGATGAAACATGACATTCAGACCTTTTCTTATTTATTTAATTGCTAATTTGAAAATTGATAGACAAAGTAAATGGATTTGTAGGAAGTCGATTTTTTTCCACCTAGTGCAATCAATCCATTGTTGAGCAAAATATAAGCTGAAAAGCTACATCTAATCTTACAAATAATTAAGATCTGAGGTGACAGGAGGCCAAAGAAATCTAAAAAGAAAAAAAAAAGAACAAAGACTCCTCATCTCCAGTAAGTGTTCTAACAAAGAGACAATAGAACTTCAACTTTGTCCCTCGACTTACATTTCCTACCAGTTCCTTCCTTTTTGTAGGTTTTTTGAATTCCGTTTTGTGGGCTACGCTCATTATACCTTTCTGTTTAACCTGGAACAGTGAATAATAATGAAAAGGAGAACACTTAACAAGTTATCGCAAAAGAGCATTAATTCATCTGGTTCTTAGATGTTTGTAGTTTCTGTATCTCATTTCCCATATGCAAAATGGGAGGAGCAAAAACAGTTCTAACTCATACAGGAGTTATGATACCAAAGTTTCTATTCAGGTTTTAAATTGATGAGGGCCTTACTAAAAACACAAAGCAACACAACAAAACCTTACACAAAAGCAAAGAAGGAAGCAAAGAAAGAAAGAAAGATAACCAGAGTTCTTCCACTTACTATTTTCTTTCATTTTTTAGGGAAATTTTTGATAGGCTATCCTACTGTCTCCTCCCAGTGGCCTTACACACAAGTTAGACAATGCCAATGAGATGGAAGACCCCTAGCATGTGTGTAAAAAAAGCACTTGAAAAGGCTAGCAAAGTTTTGCAACCATGCCCACAGCAGCTCAAGCAGCTGATAGAGACATAAGGATGGCCTTGAAGGCTTGGATTCTAACCTGTTATTAGTAGAAGACTATTATGATTTCCAATAAAATGGTCAGTTTTCCTGACAAAGCCCTGAATAACCTGGTTTGGCCTCATAGCTGAGCAAGAGTTTGAACAAGAGGTTTGAACAAGAGGTTAGACTAGATGATCTCCTGACGTCTCTTCCAACCTTAATTATCTGGTGACCCTGTGATGCACCAAGGTGCACACCAAAATCTTAATATGGTTGGGAAGACACATGCACAGATCACAGAGACTGGAAATGAAGGGAACTCCAGGGGTGGTTCAGAAGTAAGAGACGGAAGCGGCGCCTTTGGGATCCCATCATGCCATCAAAGGATGGGGCTGGTGCATGTAGCAGTTCCCAGGGTGACCAGAGATGTTGGCCTCAGGATCTAATCTTTCTGAAACACTTTGTCCCCGTTTCCCTCTGCATAGTACCATCCCCTTCCTGCCCCCAAGTTCCCCAGCAAGGGCTGCTAAGTTTTGTGGACATGTAGGTGTAGTATGAGGAGACATTTCATGACTGTTTCGTGCCTGCAGCAGTGTGCTGCCCAGGCAGTCATCTGCTCTGTACTTATACAGTAAGCTCTGACTCGCAGATAAAATACTTGCAAGTGCTCAGTATACTAAAAGGACATACGGGTAAATTATATCCTGTCTGTGCAGTGCTGTTATTCTTTTTGCTTAATTGGAGCAGGGGCAAGCCAACATCCAGCATATGTTGAATTGCTTGGACAAATGCTGCATATAGCCTAAAAGACATAGTTTGAACACACAAGGCAAGAAAAAAAAGCCTTGAAGCTGTCTTGATATGTGGCATGTTTATAAATAGTAGTGGTAAATAGTAGGCTGGGCTATGTTTCAGTACCCAGGCTTTTAAACTGCTTGGATAGCCATTTACACACTTCCTGTAGTCAGGCAGCCCTAAAAAAATCGCAAGGTAAAGATTTAAGTAGTCAGTGCCTCTCTAAGCAAACGCAGGATGCCAAGGACTCACTTCAGAGGAGAAAAGGGCATTGTCAAGAGTGAATCACTTGTGAATCATCCCCGTGAACTTTTCCAGGAATGCCAGTTCAGTCATTGCAATGTGAACTTCAGAGCAGAGATTTTATATGCATAGCACTGTCATAAATAAATCACAGGAAAATGTAATGAGAAAATATGTAGCAAGAAGTAAAGCGAACGTCTGTATGGGACGTCAACAGCACTTTATAATTCAATTCAGTGAAGGTCTGTGTAAGGAAAAGCCAGTGATCCGTGTGCTGTGTAGTGTGGAACTTGAAGAATAATGTGAGTTTATTACAAGCTAATATATTATTCAAATGCATAGTCATCAGTTAAGAAATATCATTACTGGTATAAATAAATAAATTTAAGATGTAAGAAGCCCTGAGATCAGGAGCAGGTGTTCAGTCCTTCTCAAATTCTGGCCCAAATAAACATAATGAAAATGGGTGAACATGTTCCAAGGTAAATATTGCCTTGCATTTGAGGGCCGAAGGGAGTCTTGAGGCTGCAGCACTGAAGTAGGACCGGAGATAGTGGGTTATTTCCAGGTTTAACACTGAATTCTTTAAGTAAGCCTTAGAGAGCAAATTTTGAAAAATCCTTATCTACAGCCATGTTTTCAAAAAGAACTGAGCCTCCAGTGTGTGTAAAACTTAACTGCTGTGAAAATTTGCTCAGTCTTAGGGACTATGCATTTTTTATTTAAATATAGCCCTATTAAGGGCTTCCTGATTCAACTTTTAGCAGAAAGAAGAGTAAATAGAGCACTGGAATAGATTGCCCAGAGAGGGTGTGGAGTCTCCTCGCTTGCAGATAGTCAAAAGCCATCTGGACACAATCCTGGGCAACATGCTCTAGGTGATCTTCCTTGAGCAAGGGGGTAGACTAGATGATCTCCAGAGGTCCCTTCCAGCCTCAACTATTCTGTGATACTCCTAACTTCGTTATTTATTTCTAGTCAGTCTAGACTACAGACTTTCAGGCAGGGAGTATTTCATGGGTATGTGATTAACTTAGATGCTCAAGACACTCGGATACTGTTAACGTAGCTGGGGATAGTAAGGAATTCAGATGGTATTTAAGGAAGAATACAATAAGACTTACAGCCTGTGTAAAGCATCATTCTGCTCATACTTCTATCTGAGCTACTTAGTTTAAAGCTAGGTCTGCTGTGTGAGGCTGCCATTACCACCAGATCTGGGGTTATCCACGTAGACTAGAGGGAACCACAGTTGTCACTGAAGGTGCCTAATGGAAAGAGTACAAGAAGGTCATTCAACCCATTTGCGGTCCAAATTAATGGTACATGGAACCTAGAAAAAACACACTCGTGGTCTGGCATATGAATTTAAGTGGAAGGACTGTGGGCTACTGTCTATATACAACCATGACCTGAAGGGACTCTCCTGTAAGAGTCCCTTTTACCTGCTGCCCAGGCAAAGGGCAAGTTTTCTGTCTTTTGAGAAACATCCAGTTAAAAAGATTAAGTTAAAAGAGCCAACAAACAAATAAAACCATCTCTCAAGCACATTGTCAAAACCCAAAGACAAATTAGTATCTGATAATGGTGTCCACTGAGTCTGAAACACAAACTGTAATGTTTCTGATCAAAATCAGTGTACTGAGGTCACTATGGTATGAACAGTATCACATCATCCTCTACCAATCTGTGTCCTTTGACACGAAGCTTGTACTATCCCTTTCTTTTTGTAGTCAAAACAAAACAGTAACATTTCAGAAGTTATTCCTCAGTCACACACTAGACCAAATGCACTATAAGGGATATAGGAAGAGTATTTTTTTCCAGCATTAGTGATACAATTAAATTGTTGCTTCTACTTTTGCCATTACATGATACCAACATATTTACTTTGAAATATTTTAAAGGCAAGATCATGTTGCCTGAACAATGGCATCTACTGAGATGACCCATGAAGTCTGAGACATCAGAATGGGAATGACAAAATATGACATGCAATTTATACGAAATCCAGTCTTCCAGAGTGTTGCGTGGAGACCTAGTCACTAGTAATCTCTAGCATATGGGGAGGAGTATATAGGGCAAGTAATAAACATAAAAGAAAGATCATGAGGTGTCAAGTTCTGATTCAGCTGTTCAGTCTTTATCTGAATTTAGCAAAATATTGGAATAGCTTGGGGATGCTGTTTCAATTTTTTTTATTATCTTTTAACTTACTATCTGTATGCTCATATACATATACTTTGTCTTTTTCCAGGTCATATCTCTAGCAAAAGAACCCTGAGTAAGGACAAGAGAAGAGGGGGGGAAAAAAATCACCCATAGGGCAGAACAGGGAAATAAGATCTAACTCCGAGTAACCTGAGTCTGCCTGTCAGAGTCTGTCTGTCTATCTATATGTTTGTTTGTCTGTATGTCTGTCTATCTGTCTGTCTGTCTATCTACCTATCTCTTTATCTATCTTTGCAAACTGCCTGTTGTATAAAATTCATATGTAGAACGAGTTGAGGGACATGTGGTCTTCAAAGGCAAGCAGAATCCTTTCAACTAAGGAGCTGAAAGTAATCTCTAATTGCAATTAAGTGCTGTAAAAGTAGCAGGTAGCTTTAAAAAGCATTGGAACAGTATTTTGGAAGTATTTTATACCTAATACCTTGAAGGGAAAAAAAAGTCCTATTTAACTTATGATTAAGACTCTGAACGTGCTACTGGAGTCCTGAGCTCTAATACTGACCTTGGAAAAATCATGTCATATCTCCATATGCTGGCTCCCCATCTAGAATATGGGAAGAATAATATGTCTTTCCTGTCTACTTAGACTGTTGACTTTCTGAGCAGAGATAGTGTCTTGCTGAGTATGTATATCACTAACCACCGTAGGTCCACAATTGCTACTGGAGTTTCCATGAGCTAGTGTAGATGAATAAATATATCAATGACCATAGTGGTGTTGCTAATAATCCTATGATATTTGTCCTCATGTCCAAAGCAGACCCCTCTTTCCCCACAGCAGAGGTATGTTCACTCTGATGTTTTAGGAAAATTCTGACTCTGACAGCGGCTTTTTCCATGCCTAATTTCAGTTTGTTACACTCAGGACAAGAGGCATGCCACCAGGCTAAGCAATGCAAAGTTGAATGTTTTCTGTGTCTTATTGCAAGCTGACAATATTATTAAATAAACTTTGTGAACATTTTGTCTTTCATGGTTTCCTATTTTCTACAAGGGTTATGGAACCCTCAGATTCCCAAAATTGCTAATACTGGTTTACATTTTCCTAACTTTTTAAAGGCTCAGAGCACTGCAGAAATGTTAACTAACATACCAAGTGACACAACACTCCTGTGAGGTATGTGTCACTGATTTCCTTTGACACATGTCAGATTTGTTTCAAACCCTATAGAAAATCAGAAGAATCTACGCCTGTCTCATGGTTCTACAGACTATAAGCACTGTTTAAAGAAGTGTGTAAGTACATATCACTTTTAAGCAACCAAATTGTTTAATTGAGTTCAGCCTTTCCTGACTAAAATTGAAAGTTTGAGGCTGATACTGAGTAACAATGTCCCCATTATTATAATGCTATTCTGGAGTCTAGTTATGGAAGAGATGGATATCAGCATTGTTCACTAAACGAGTCACTGTGAGGTGGTGATACTATATACAGGATATGAAGTACGGAATCTCCTAGGCTCAACTTCATGCAAATTGAGGTAGGTACCAAATGGACTTACCTTAAATCACAGCTAGTTATCTTGTGCTGTTTATACATCCCCTGGGGAGAAAGAAGACATCTGTCACCTGTGGTGTGGTCTACATTTCCCATTCAGAACAGGGAAAACGTGAGGTGATTCCTAACTTAGGCACTGCAATTAAAAGCCTAAAGTAGAGTGGAACATGTCTGATGAGATTCAGATTCAACTCTTCTCTTCTCATGCCTCCTGAATCAATTAGCTTAAGTCACTTTCTTATGGCCCTTTCTCTTCTCATTCTCTCGTTTTCTCCCACAATAGTATCTATGGTGTTACCTTAAGGGAACACTAAAACTGTGATATAAAACAGCTATACATTGAATATACACCCTGTGATCACTCTTACCTTCTTTTTACCCACTTGCGCTGGACTACCATTTCTTCAAGGACTAGTAAAAGTAGCTAGGTTATAGTATTGTAGGATTTTTGAGGAAAAGTCCTGAATTTGAAGATATAGAAACAATTGTCCAGCTAGATAGTCATTCAGTACCTGTTCTTCAAAGAAGTACTCTCTCTGCTAGAGAAGAAGTGAAAGGCAGGTTCACAAAGCCATGATAGACTTCTTCAAATCTTCCTTTTCAATCTTCCTCTCAGACTAAAACAATGGCTCAGAAAAAAACAAATTTCGAAAACTTAGCTCTTCCTTTTGGGGAGGAAAACCTGTTAAGTGGCTTTAGAACAAGAATTAGGGACAAAATATCTTATATAGAGGATATTTCAGAAAATTAGAGAACATTAACATTATCCTGTAAATTATGTGAGAAGTTATATTTAGACATTCAGGACTGCCTACCTGAAACAGTCGAAAAGCATCAACTTGCTCTCATAAATTAACATGTTGGCTTTAAAAATCTCAAGAGATTTTGTGTGTTGTTTCTGTATTAATATAAAAGCAATGCTTGTAATAAGATACTTCACATTTTGGATCTATTAATTTTGTTTTATATCACCTTAAAATGAACTCTAGTTGCAGATTATAAAGAAAAATTAAAAAGAAAATAAAATAATCATGAAGGATCAGCTTATTTGGTAAACTGAAAACAGATATTGTCATATAGTTAACTGAATCAAGAAGTTGCTTTTGCAGAGAAAAAAAAAAGCACTACATCAAATATGATGATATTTGCAATACTGGATTCTGAACTTTCTTGGTCCAAACATGGATAAAAACATTAGGAAAAATAGGGAATAATATACAGACACTGCCTTGTTCCAATATTGGAAAACAGCTTGTTAAAAAGGGAGAGAGTTCAGTTTCAGATTTTCAGCTAAACTGCTTCCTCAGGCAGATATGCTACTGATCTTTTCTTGTGCAGATGCTAAAAGTTTAAAAACTTGAGTGCACAAACAGCTCTTTTTGTTTTAAAATGACTGCAGAGGGATAACTGGAGAGGGTGAGCACATCCAGTAAATATGTTATTTGGATAACTCACACATTTCTGATTCCCATTCTAGGATTATCTGCAGAGTCTCTCAAGTTGAACCTAGTGTGTGCCTGTGCTTTTTCCCTTGGAATAATTTGTCAGACGACAGCCTTCCAACTCCTGTCCTCCTTCTTGGTGCCCTGCCTCAGTAGCCAGCCAGTGATCGGCAGCTGCTAGCAGAATTCTAGACCACACAACCATCACGCTGCATTTCATACACAGCGTCAGGGCCTGCATGCCAGAAAGCGAGAACAGCCAAGTGGCAAGGTGACAAATAATGTTGCCCCCACTGAAAAGGATAAATTAGAAGTGTCTTATACTTATACTTCTGCCAATTTCCAGGGGTAGAGCCAAGTGACAGCAAACTTGGCCTGTATTTATCAACAGAAACACGTCTTCAGCAACGCCAAGCGTGAGAGCCATCATCCCAACATCCTAGATGTTAAGAGTAGCACACAAATGGAGGCCAGGCCTTAAGTCATGTTCTGCTACAGCACAAGTGTGAGGAAGCATCTGAAAAAAACAGGAAAAAAAATGTGCATTGAAGCGATCAAAACTTATAAAAACTTATATACTTTCAGTACAAGGCAGCTGATCACCCTCCAAGTAAAGCAGAAGAAACACAGGTCTGGCTTTCACCCACCTAATCTTAGAATTAATTGAAAGAATTAAGAGACACCTGAACATCTCTCTCTAATTTAGAAAGAAAAGCACATTTATACACATAGATAAGATCCCCCCAGAGCCCTCTCTTCTTCAAACTAAACAATCCCAGCCCTCTCAGCCTTTCCTCACATGACAGACACTACAGCCCCTTAACTGTCTTTGTGCCCTTTGCTGGACACTCTCCAGTCAGTCCATTCTTCTCCTCTCCTGGGGAGGCCAGAACTTGACACAGTATTCCCGATGTGGCCTCACCAGTGCTAAGCAGAGGGGAAGGATCACCTCAGTCAGCCGCCTTTGCTGCAAAGCCACATTGCTGGCTCATGGTCAGCTTGTCTGCCAGGACCCCCAGATCCTTCTCGGCAGAGCTGCTCTCCAGCACATCAGCCCCCAGCCTGTACTGCTGCATGGCGTTATTCTTCCCCAGGCACAAGACCTGGCATTTCCCTTTGTTGAACTTCATGAGATTCCTCTCTGCCCATTTCTCCTGACTGTTGAGATACCTCTGAATTGCAGCACAACCATTTGTTGTATCAGCTACTCCTCCCTCATGCATCTTCAGCAAACTTGCTAAGGGTGCACTGCATCCCATCATTCAGGTCATTAATGAAGATAATTAATTAAACAATATTGGCCCCAGGATCAACCCTAAGGTACACCACTAGTGACTGGCCTCCAACTGGACTTCACATGCATCTCATCAAGGTCCATAGACTTGTGTATGCCATTTGTTGAAGTGTTCCCTAATCTGATCCTCCTCCGTAGAGAGTAAGTCTCCCATGCTCCAGACTTTCCCATGGGGCTCTGGGATTCCTGTAGGTGAATCATACCAAGATTGAGGTGAAGGAGGCATTAAGTAGGCATTTTTAAGTAGGCTCAGCTTTTTCCATGTCCTTTGTTACCATGTCCCCTACCCCATTCAGCAGTAGACCCTCATTTTTCCTAGGCTTTCTTTTGCCGTTGATCTACCTGTAGAAGCCTTTCTTGTTGCCCTTCACATCCCTCACCAGATTCAATTCCAATTGAGCTTTGGGTTTCCTAACCCCATCCCTGCACACTCGACCAGTGTCTCAGTGTTCCTCCTGGGTGACCTGATCCTGCTTTCACCTCTTGAATACTTCCTTTTTATGTTTGAGTTTTGTCAGGAGCTGCTTGTTCATCCATACAGGCCTCCTGTCTCCTTTGCTTGATTTCCTGCTTGTTGGGATGGACCGTTCTTGAGCTTGGAGGAAACAATCCTTAAAAAAAATCAACCAGCTCTTCTGGCCCTGTCTTCCCTCTAGGACCATATCCCATGGGATTCTTCCAAGCTGACCCCTGAACAGGTCAAAGTCTGCTCTTCTGAATTTCAGGCTTGTGATCCTGCTTTTTTCCCTGTTCCCTCCTCTCAGGATGCTGAACACCACAATCTTACAGTCACTGTAGCCAAGGTTGCATAAGTTTCCAGCACAGCATCTGCCCTCATTTGCTCCTCCATCACCTGTCTTGTCATCAGCACACTCCAGGAATATCCTGGATTGCTTGTGCTCTGCTGTGTTGTTCCTCCACAAGGTATCAGGGTGGTTACAGTCCTCCCAGAGGACCAGTACCTGCTAACGTGAGGCTGCTTCTGGTTGTCTGAAGAAAGCATCATCTGCTACTTCTTCCTCGTCAGGCAGTCTATAACAGACACTTGCCACAACTTCACCCATGTTTGTCTGCTCTCTAATCCTGACTCATCAGCTCTCTGCTGGTCCCACACCTGTCCTCAGGCAGAGCTCCATGCATTCCTGTTGCTGTCTCCCATGAAGAGCAAATCTCCCTCTTGGCCATGCCTGCCTGTCCTTCCTCAAGAGCCTGTATCCATCCATTGCAGCACTCCAGTTGGGTTAGATGTCCCACCATATCTCCATGGTCCCAGTGAGACTGTAGCACTGCAACTGCATGCAGATCTTTAATTCCTCCTGTTTGCTCCCCACGTGGTGTGCTTTAGTGTACAAGCACTTCAGAGGCACACAGTCATTCTGATTTCCCAGAAAATTTATGAGAGCTCCACCCATAATGCTAACTTGTAGGCACTTCCTTGTTTGTGTGCCTATACCTGAGGTGGGCCTCCTTCAGCCCTGTTTTGTTGATTAGGAGGTCTCTCTTGTCCAATCATCCTGCACCCTTTGCTTGCCAAACTGGTCCACCACTTCCTCACTTTGTGGGTTGTCATTTTTGCTTGTCATGTCTCCTTAGCTTCTCCCTCATGTACATCTCCCTCCAAGATCCATGAAGTTTGTTACAAACCAGAACACATGCCTGAAAGAATCTGGCTCATGGAACCAAGAGGTTTTAGGACATAAAAGAGCCAAGTTGTTTAGCAGTCATAATCATTCAGAAATTGGGTTAATTGGGTTAATATTCTCAATAAAAGCCAGGCTTCTTCCTTGAAGAGATGTCACCTTCCTATTTCTGTCAGCCGCTGCTCCCTCACTCTACTCTCTGTGGATTGGCATAGAAACTCAACTGCCCTTACCTTTCCACTTACCTGTTAAATGTCTGGCATTCTCCTCTGTTGAGCCCTCTACCTGCTGAGTGCCTGGTGTCATCTCCTGCTGTCTACTCCACCTGTCCTCTTTACTCTTTTATTTCCTCCTTAAATGCTAACATGGCACAGATGGGCTCTTACTGCCTGTGACTTTCTAATGGAGTTGTTGAATGTTAATGATCGTCTGGAATTTAAAAAGGAAAAGAGATGGACAACCATTAAAACACCAAAGAAAATAAAGGTACGCATCCAATGTGTCCATCTGTCTGTATGCAACACAATGAAATAGCTCACTGGGCTGTTTATAGTTGCAATATGGAAGCATTGAGAGTCTCCAGCCAAGGAAAAAGATCCCAGCAGGCAATGAAAAAAACACAAGTTATTATTATTTTTTTCATTCCTGAGAGTGAATATCAATTTGCCATTGACACAAATTCACAGCACAGAAACAGGGGTTAAGAGTAAAGATTTCCCAGGGCTAAATGAAGTTTGTTCCTTCGCTTTGAAGTCCCTAACCCATCCTAGAACCAAGACATTAACAAGCAGAGACATTCCCAAACTTTGTGCTCCTTTGGAGAGCCCTGTCATTTTCATGCTATCATCCATTCAAAGAGCAGATGTAGCTGCTGGCATCCTCACAGCTACATCAGCTCTCTTGATGTGTCCCTGTTCCTGCTTAGTGAAAAACTTCTGGATGGTTCACCACAAACTCCAGTCTCCTTTTCTTTCCTTGTCTGAAACTGCTGTGTGCCAAAGGGAGCCAACAGGATCTTTTAGGCAGCTGGATGGTTGCAGTTGCTCTGGTTCACCACCATAGGGTCCCTGTGTGACAATGAGCGGTTACAGGAAGGTCAGTTCTCCCCCTACCCCAGTCTTAAATGAGTATAAATGGATCAGAAAATAAAAGGTCTGAAAAAACTTGCTTGACTTGTTCAGCTGAAGTGGTTGAGAAGTGTCATTTCAGGAGTCTATGCTAAGGTTTAACTGAGTGTATGGAAGACACTAACATTGCAGATTTGTTCATGGTATTGTGTATTTATTTTCATTCACCTGAAAAGACTGTCCTGGCATAGCCAATATGCTCCGTATGCACCTTCATCTCACCTGAGGCCGTGATGATCTAGAAGTGAGTAAGTGGAACATAGTTGCTTCTACTTTTGAGTTCAGGATTCAAAAAAGACAGAAAAAGAGAATGTAATATTGCTAATATCAAGCATTCAGTGAGACTGAATTAAAAATCATGCTATTTGAAAAAATTCTCATAACTTCTGGGGTCTTTTATTTGTGAGCTCATTTTTGAGACCTGACAATCGGCCTTTTGCATCTGTTTCCTACATCTATACCAGCTAGAAGCAATTCTGCTTCCCTCCCGCCCTTCCTTTCTCTCTCCCTTTCTCCCTCCTCTTTTTATACCTCTCTTTCTCTCTGAAAATTTAAGAAGTCCAGTGTGGGGGTGGCCCAGTAATATGATGTTAATATGGAGCCTTCAGGAACTCCCAGTGACCTGCTTTGCTCCAGTATATCTGTGCAACTTTGGGTAAATTGCTTCAGTTTCTATTTTCTCATCTACAAAACACGAACAATGTACAGTCTTCCTAGATATAGTATGGAAATTCATAAATATAATAAATAATAGTAGCTCAACTGTTAAAACAGAGGACTGAAAAGAATATCTGAAATTATCAATCCAATTCTCTTTAGTAGAGCCATGTCATAAAATACTGTTTATAAATCCACCATTTCCCATTTTTAAAAGATTTTTTTCCATACTGTTCTTACCAGGAGCTTGTTCAGCAACCTGAAAACTCAGACAGCTAGCACCTTCCTTTCAATTTTCAGCTTAAACTGAATTTTATGAAATCCATTTCTGTATTATCTTAAGCTTATTCTATTTTAATTCTTTTCTGATATTTACCAAAATTTACTATTGGATATACAGACTGAAATCATATTCTTCTCTCAGCCTTCTGATATCATATTCTTCTCTCAGCCTTCATATGGTTAAGACAAGTTCTTTTAGTGTCCTCTTGTAAAATTGCCTGTCCTTTCTCCTGACAACCTATTTTTGTGATTTCCCTGAACTTTTCTTGAACAAGGGTGACCTGGATGGGAGGCCATCATCCATATAAAAACACTTAAGCATGTAGTACTTAAAATCTTTTGCCTGACAAATAGGAGCCTAAGATTACATTAGTCTCTTTCACAGCTGTGTCACAGTAGTTATTCATAGATATTTTATGATCTCTTAATATAGTAAATCTTTCCCTTTTTCTGTCATTTCTAATTGATAGCCTTCCAGCTTATAGAAGAATTATCAGTACTAATCCCCAAGCGCATTTTGTAGAGCTAAATTTCATAGATTTTTTCATTTAGTTCTCAACGTGATTCACTTGTTCTTAACACAGTCCTTCACTCAAATTTTGCATCATCAGGAAAACAAAAGTGACATTCATCCAACCTAACTTTAGTCATCCAAAAATCAAGCATGTAGTATAAGCTACTCTTCCAACTCTATGCAGCACTAACTTTAAATTATATCCAAGGATATACATCCAATATATACAGCAAGTAGTCTAAACCTCAAGAGTGAAGACAACCAGCATGAACATAAATAATTCTGCTACTCAGCTGTCCATTGACTATAGAGGAACCCAAGATAATTACATTAAATTATGCAGTTAGCTTCTGGATGTTTAAAGTTAGACAAACTGAATCTTAACTTTCATTATCAAACTCATACTTCTCTGGCAAAAATCATAGGTATAAATAGTACTAGTATTAGACAACAGATGTCCTTGAGTAACTCATTAAATAATGTTAAACGAGTCCATTCCCTTCCAACACAATTTCTCATTGCCTTTCTTTATTGTGGCTACCTTTCCAGTGAAGAGTGTTCTCTGCTGAATAGCTGTTGAAATTCTTCATGATCATTTACCTGAAAACTCAACAGCTTAAATGATCTTTATCTAAAGAAATCAATAATATATGTGCAATACAGTTAATGTTTTTTACTTCTTTGTCTCTGCAGGCAAGAGACATTTGTGTGATATTTGTTCAGCATGCAGCCTGCTGAGTTCTTTGCCTAACTCACTTAAACATTAGTGTAACCCTAATCCTAATTTGATGCTGACTTATATTTTACTCCTGGTACAGAGGTGATGCAAGACCTATTCAGCATCTAGAATTATGGGTGCTTACTTTCTTCAGAGAGTGCAACCTGTTTGCACTAATGAGTTTCGTACAAAGCATACTGTGTTGTGAAAAGCAATTCCACTGAATAATTTATTCAAGTTCTTTGTAGCTTGGATTCATCTCACCTGTTGATGTCTTAGTTGAGATGTCTAAGTGAGAAGTGAATATAACCAATGAAGAGAAAGACAGGCAACTCTGGCAATGATTCAGACCACTTTAGACTTGAATTACTTGCCAGAGATACTTTTCTTGCATCATTAACTTTAGGGATAGCTTAGAGTGATTTGACTTCTAATTTAGATGCCCCAAATAAGTTTCAAAATTTTTCTAAGGTAAATTGAGGCCTATAGAAAGAGGAAAATCATATTTTTATACAATCAGCAGTATACTCTAGGTAATTTGGGGACAGATATACTCTACCTATCTGAAGTATATCCTTCATGCTTCAAAATACATACCTCATGCCCAAAATCATTAAGTGTAGAGGGTGAGGACAAGATTTTCACAGGGGAAAGTCTGACTATGTCTATGGAAGGGTTATTGTACCCTTCCCTAACATCTGGCACTTGCCAATATTAGCAACAGAAGACTGGACTAGATGGACTGCAGGTCTGATCTGGTGTGGCAGTTCCTATGTTCCTGTGTTCTTCTTCCACCTGGTGCAAGGGCAAAACTGTCAGGTATAATGATGAAATCTTTATTCAGGTCCCCGGGTAAGACTGTAGAGTTGGCAATTAAAAGAGTCATCTTTTGATAAACTCAGAGAATTTTGCCTCTTTTGCTGAGAAAATACACACCATCTATACTGAAATCTTCCCAATTCTCCACATATTCGTAATAACTCAAATTGCTAAAGATAGATGAAGAGGACATTTCCACAGAACATACAGTTATTATTATTCTATATTTTTTTTATTACTGTGGCACTTAAGAACCACAGCCATGCAACAGACAGACTTTGTTGTCTATGTGCTATATTAGTATAGGAAATAAGAGGCTTTTCTCTCTAAACACTTACATCCAGATTAACTTCCCCCTAATCTAAGACCCCTAACCGTAGGTCTTAAATGAAATGTCTTATTGTCTTGGGCTATCTCTGTCACCACTGCAGAAAAATAAGCATTTCCAGAAGATTTCAGTTTCAGAAGAGTTCAAGTTTGAAACTCTCTCCTCATGATACCTTTGCCTCTCCATTGACAACAAAAGCATCCAGGTATGACTACAGACCTAAATTAGGTACCTTTTAAAGGGAATGCTATTAAAAAGGATGAATTAAGGCTTCACAGTCTAAGTACAATGCAAGACTCAAAGCTTTGAAACCAACAGACAAACTGATATAAAGAATCAAAGAAAATATTGGCCACTTTTTGGTAGGTAGTGATGACAGTATATCAGCAGCTTACCTGTTCTACAAGTCATTGTTTTCAGGAATCCCAGCACAGTTTAAGGACAGCTCTGAAGAATTCTCCCTCACCAACCTCCTTTGGCATAGCACTTGTAATTACTTGTACTATGGTTTGATGACGGGCACAGGAAAAAGTGATATTTCACATCTGGAAGAAATTCTGTTGCCGGATTATAGGTGTCTACTGCTATTTGAGATGTCCTAGAGTATCAGCTGACATTCCAGAAAGTGCAAGGCTCCTGCAGTTGCTGTATCATATCTGCCAGCCCTATGGAGATGTTTCAGAGACCCTAGATCATGGTTTTGCCATCTCTGCTTGAAGTTCTCCAGCTTTCAGAGACTGTAATTTTTGAAGGAGCCAGAATGATTATATGGTCTTGTCTTCTAATGAACATTATCACGGGGATTTCCTTGGGTTGTTCCTAGTTATTCTGAAAAGGTAAATCATATTCTAGGATCCCATTTTACCACCATGGGAATATGGACATTCAAACAGATTAGCATAAGGTGTCACGTGAACTTGCAGAATATCAAGTAATATAAATGCGCACACCTCAGCGTGTGATCTTACCTCATATTTGCCTTTCATGTTTCACCAAGTAATGATACATGGAAGGACCACTACCATGGGATAGTCATAAATGTATTATTTACAAATCATTTCATAATGATTTGTTCCTTTGTTTAGAAGTGATCAGACTTCCATAAGTACACTCAGCAATATGACTGGTATTTGTTTGATCTGTTTTCCTTTGTCATCTGTGAAAAGATATAGACTACATAATAAGGATATTGCTTTGAAGATCTATGAGAGAAAGTAGGCTGAATGAACACTGAAGGAGGTGAAGATGGGCTGGTCCTTAGTTCCTGTTCAAGTTCATCCTAGTCTCAGAATGACTTATAAGAAAGCTTTGTCATCTGCTAAAAAACATGTAGTATGAAATTCTATTATGACTGAATGTTAGGATAACTTAATTTTTTTAAGCAAGAAAATGAATTTTTTTGAGAAATAAAAATTTCACAGTTACATATTTGGATTAAAAAGTATTTAAATCCAGTTCTTCACTCCCCCAAACCTGTAAATCTGTTTCAAGCTCTATTAAAGGAAAACCATTTTCACATTTCAAAATCTCTTGTGATAGCTGCGTCTGCTAAAATTTTAGTGAACTGGTTACCAGCTAAGGGTTAGATGCAGGTATACTGACTTTGACACTTAAGTGAGTTATCTCATTTAGGCATACAGTCATCCTAGTCTCTCATTACACTCAATGGAGAGAAACAGACACCTACAGATGCTGTGTCAGATCTAAAATAAGCTGAATTGTCTTTTAGAGGTGCTTATTTCTTCCTTCCACTGACAGGAGAAAACACAGATGAACAGGAGCCTAAATTTAGTGCTCGAGGGAAGTGAATGGGATATTAGGAAGGATAAATCTGGCCATAACAGTTGGATCATAAGGTCAAGTGCTAAAACTCATCACCCAGCTGGAAACAGTGAAATGGAATTACACTTCTTCAGGACATCACTCCCTCCTCATCTCACCTTCCTCTGGAAAGTCTGCAGCTGATCACTTTTTCCTACCCTTCTTGGGTTCCTAGTTTAGCTATTTGCATCCCTTCTGGATTCCACTCAAAGGAGAGAAGTTTTAGTGGTGGCAGTCCAGCATTTAATCTTTAACACCCAAGCTAGAGGGCAACAGAGGCTGAGTAAGGCTCTGAGATACGCAGCAAGAAAAGGCTCAATGATAGTAAGAGTAGAGCTGTGAAACTGGGATTATGCGTACAAAAATCTAAACTTAGATATTTGAAACAGATAAAGAGGCAACAAAAATGCTCCAGATCAAACCCAACTGAATTCTGAAGTAACAAAAGTATAGTCAAATTGTCTTGAGTACTGCCCAGACGGAAGGAGAAGGAGGCTCAGAATGATATGAAGTGTTCAATCAATATCACTTTTTCAAAAATAGACACAATGCGGGGAATAGAAATACAAGGTCATTAGGAAACAGGAAGGAGTATAATAACTGAACTGTGATTCTTGATCAAAACTGAATTCTTGTTATTAACACTGCTGTTGTTTGCTTGATTTGCAGTGGGAATTAGACTGTTTTCTGTGTATCAAATTAAAAAAAAGATAAAGAGCTAATAAAATAAGAGGTAGCATATGGAATGTGGCACTGGCTGCATAAAGATTATGGATTTTATTATTTGTTGAAATGGAAATGTCAATGTAATCTCATGGGCTGATGCCATGGTAATTCCATTGGATTTTCCATGATGGTGACACATTTACACAAGATACTAGCCTTTTAGTTTATAAATGTGCAATACGCTATTAACCCATGTGGTTCCCTATCTGATAACTCCTAGCTCTCAGTACTATGCCAATGTTAAAGCACAGTGTTTGTGTACACACCTAGATCATTGAGAGGTAAAAACAGTCTCAGTCAGTCATTCCACCTATAACTATTTAGTGTTTTTGAAAGTGCAGAGATACCTCTGAGATACCCCTGACCCACAGAGGCTAAAAGTGTTCTTGTCTAGTTCTCGCAGTTTCCATTACCAGGAGTCTCAGGTACTCTGCTACATTCAGTAAAACAGAGCATAAATGAAACATGACTTTTCTTTTTTTTTTTTTTTTTGAAGGGAGCATGCCTTTCAGGTTGTAGCTATATAAGTATTTATTGATCAAATCATATCACATACAGGCTTTGTGAAACAAATATGTTTACAGATGCATACGGGCGAAGACAGGAACATACGTTATACTCAAAAGAAAAACAGGGAGTGAGCCAAGTTCACTTTAGAGGGAAGAAATGCTGCAGTGTATCTCCTGAGGGATTTGGGCTACTCTGTGGGCATACAAGTTCTTTTGTCTAAACTTTGTACTGGCTTTCCACAGAACAACAAGGTCTCAGGTTCCATTTTCAATTGCACTCTCTCTTAATACATAGTAGATTGCCTAAACTTCTAAGACAAGGGCTTATGCAACGGTCAATAGGTGAACTCCTCAGCCACAGGAGAACTTAACACCTTATTAAGGGCTGGGTGCTGAAGAAGTGCTGTGTTCTCACAGAGCAGTTCAAGACTGCAGAAGAAATACCTCTAAATTCCCCTTCTGAAACAGAGGTGACACTCATCTCTCATAACTTTTGTGATCTCATTCAAATTAGGTGTGTATTCTCACTTGGTAGTCAATAGAGAAAGCTAGGAACCTCCATAAAAAGAGTCAACCCATATGTTTAGATACCTAATTTAAACTGACAAACGTCTCTCAACAGACATTCCTTTCTCATTTCATTGACTCTAAAGGGACACTTGATCACTACTTTGATCTTGGCAACTGATGTATAGATTAGTAACACTAAAATTTAGGGATGAATTCGAAATGAATTTGTGCATTTCACAGAATCACAGAATAGTTGGGGTTAGCAGGAACCTCTGGAGAGCATCTGGTCCAACTGCCCTGCTCAAGCAAGGTCACCCAGAGCAGGTTGCCCAGGACCATGTGCAGTCAGGTTTTGCATATCTCCAAGGATGGAGACTCCACAAATTCCCTGGGCAACCTGTTCCAGTGCTCACTCTCACAGTACAGCATTTTCTGATGTTCAGGTGGAATTTCCTGTGTTTCAGTTTATGTCCATTGTCTTTCGTCCTGTCACTGGACACCACTGAGAAGAGTTTGTCCCCATCCTCTTTGCACCCTCCCATTAGATATTATAAACAAGGCGCCTTCTCTTCTCAAATTTGAACAGTCCCAGCTCCCTCAGCCTCTCCTCATATGAGAGATGCCCCAGTCCCTTAATCATCTTTGTGGCCCTATGTTGGCCTTTCTCCAGTAGCTCCATGTTTCTCTTGTGCTGAGGAATCCAGAATGGGACACAATACTCCAGATGTGGCCTCACCAGTGCTAAGTAGAGGGGGAGGGTTACCTTGCTCGATCTCCTGGCAATGGTCTTCCAAATCCAACCCAGGATGCCATTGGCCTTCCTTGCCACAGGGGCACACTGCTGATTCATGGTCAACATGTCCACCGGAACCACCAGATCCTTCTCGGCAGAGCTGCTCTCCAGCACATCAGCCCCCAGCCTGTACTGCTGCATGGCGTTATTCTTCCCCAGGCACAGGACCTGGCATTTCCCTTTGTTGAACTTCATGAGATTCCTCTCTGCCCATTTCTCCTGACTGTTGAGATACCTCTGAATTGCAGCACAACCATTTGTTGTATCAGCTACTCCTCCCCCATGCATCTTTGGCAAACTTGCTAAGGGTGCACTGCATCCCATCATTCAGGTCATTAATGAAGATGTTAAACAGTCCCAGGTGCAGGACTTTCCACTTCTCTTTGTTGAACTTGATGAGGTTCCTCTCTGCCCTTTCTAAATACAAAAAAATCCTCCTTTTTAATACAAAAGAAAAGAGAGAGAGAGAGAGAGAAATATATCAATGTTAAAACCTCACTAACACATTCCCTGTAATTAATGGAATGGCTTACCTTGGTGAGATGAAAAAATGAAGTTAAGTTCATACACAGTACATGTAAATCAGATTATTTCTGTCGGACTGAAATGTGTGCCGATATATTGTTTGATTAGCCTATTACAGGAATAGAGTAGAGTAGGGTAGGATAGAGTAGAGTAGAGCAGAGTATAATAGAATAGAATACAATACTATAGCATAGCATAGCATGGCTTGGCATGGTATGGCATGGTAGGCATGACATAGAATTGGAATCAAGCACAGATAGAGAATACTGAAGTAAGTTAAAAGGTTGGAGCCACATACAACTCGTTCAGACTTTAATGAATGTGAGGAACAGAAGAAGGAAGAGCAAAAAAAAAGAGAGATGAAATGCTGCAGTGGACATGTAGACTGTCTTGAAGACATGACCTGAGAATGTCAAAGAAAGAAGATAAACCTAGGTTGTGTTTTTTTAATACTTAAAAATCTGCTTTGTTATGGGCATGGGGTATGCCAATTTTCCCTGGGAACTGCCATAGAGAGACAATTTTTCTCATACTAGGGCTTTTCTTTTGCACAAAAAGCCCATTACTGATATGGTGACATTCACACTATTCATCCTCTCAGATACACTTATAACATCTGCCTTTTGAAATTACTGCCTAACCACCTTGATAGAGCCAAAATGTGTTCCAGGCTGCTAGAGTTGGGCACTATTAAGTTTTAGACAACTAGAAAGTAGCCTTTTTTAAATAAGTGCCCCAGTAAACTATTCAATGGAAAATGGAAGGAGGTTTTGAAGGTAGCCAGACAGTAATCTCTTCCACCTCTGTTTTGGTATCTATACTCAGTGCTTACTTGTCATTAATAATATACATTTAAGCACAAGTTTCATACCTATGTTAGTTAAAGGTGTAGGGAACGGCGATTGGAAGATCTCGCGATGGCATGGAAAGAGGAAGGAAGAGGAAGGATATGACGTAGAGATAGCAATATGCTTGTAGGTATATAAGCGAATACATGCGTACAATAAACGCCATTTGTAGCATCCTCATATTGGTGTCAGTGCTCATTGGCCTGGAGGCAGGAGGAGCCTCCGTGCCGTCTCAGGCGAACGGGAGATTGTCGCATCAGAAGGCGACAAGTGGTGACCCCAACGTGATAGCTGAGACGGCGGACCGCAGGCAGTTGAGAGGATCCGGATCATGGACGCGGTAGTCAAGGTTGTACGCGTGGGTGCCCGGGAATGGGGGCTCTCTATGAGAGCGAATGCGGTTGCGAACTGCGTCGGGCGGCTCCTGAAAGATGGAGCGATAGTTAGAACAGGGGACATTTTTTCCCCTTCTAACTGGGAGAAGTGCACTCGAGCACTTGCTCAGAGAGCTATGGCCACTAAGAAGGCCGCAGAGCTTAAGACGTGGGGAGATATAACGATCATTTTAGAAAGGACTAGGGAGGAGCTTGAGACCTGGCAGGCTGCCCGCGCGGCGCTGCACATGTCCGCGGAAATGGCGACACAGACAGCAGCGAACGCAGAGGAGCGAACGGAGGAGATAGAGGGAGAGACGATAGTAGGGGATGAAGTGAAAACGGAGAGTGTGGAAACAGACATAAAGGAGGAGGCGGTTTATCAAGAACCAGAGCGGGGAGAGGGGGAGGCAGAAACTCCAGAGGCTTACCCAATAATGCCCTCTTCTCCGCCACCGCCGCGGTATCCGTGGAAAGAGATGAGGGCGATGGAAGGGGGAGAACTAGGAGAACCAGGAGACCTTTGTGGAGACCGAGATATGAAAAAGCCAGAGGCGGGTAGAGGAAAAGAAAGCAAGGTGAAAGTGGAGGAGGCAGAAGAAAAGGAAAGACCGATTATAGTGGATGATCCCCGAGACTGGCTACCGGGGGCCATGATTTGGGTGCAGTGGGAGGACGAAAGAAGAGAAGAAGCAGGGGAAAGACCAGAAGCAGGGGAAAGACCGAGGGTGCCGCACCCGGGGAAAGATGGCGCTGGCCGAGAGAGGAGTGGGCGTCGACCAGCATTGCGGAAGGAGGAGACTGAAGACTCAGGTGCAGTAACTAGGGCGGAGTTCCCCCGCCGCAGTCAGAGGCGAAGAAAAAAAAAAAAAAAAAAAAAAAAGGAGGAAAGTCACAAGAGATGTGGAGCAGATGTTTATGCTGCTTACAGCTCTGGAAGAAGAAACAGCTAAACAAAGAGGGCTATCAGAAGAAACAGCTAAACAAAGAGGGCTATCAGAGGCAACAGCTAAACAAAAAGGGCTATCAGAGACAGCAGGTTCCGCCCAAGCGGGAGGGGGAAAAGAAATTCCCCTAACAGACTGGAAACTGATAGCGACGGAATGTGCCCTGAGTGGCCTCAAGTTTCGTGCGCCAATAGGGGCCTTCCCAGTACGAGTTGCCCCGGGGGGGGGGGGGCAGTGGAATGGATGCCCCTCGACCCAAAGACGGTACAACAGCTATTGAAAGCAGTGCAAGAACAGGGCCTGCGACACCCGGTGACACAGACATTGCTGGACGCGGTGCACGCGGGAGGCCTAATACCGTGGGATTGTCGCGCCCTCACGCGACTGGTCTTATCGCCCACGATGGTCCTTATGTGGAAAGAAGCGTGGACCTCGCGCCTGCAGCAGGCGTTGATGGCCGCGCAGGCAGACCCGCAGAACCCACTGGGCCAATCCACCCTAGCGCGGTTAAGAGGAAATGATGCGGCCATGGCTACACCCCAGCAGCAGGCAGCGGGCCTGAGACCTCGGGAGATACTGGTGGCAACAGAAGCATCTCGAAAGGCCTTTGATGATATTGGGCCGCTGGTGCAGCAGGCAGACCCATGGACGACTGTGAAACAGAGAGTGGGAGAGCCGTTTGACAAGTTTTGTGACAGGCTACAGGCAGCAGTAGAACTTGCATCTTTACCAGACGCTGCAAAAGGAGCGGTGATGTTGGAATGTATCAAACAGCAGGGCAACGAGTTGACAAAAGAAATCCTAAGAACAGCGCCTAAGGGAGCAAGTCTAGGGCAGACGATCAAGTACGTATTAGAACACCAGGACAAGACCACAGCCCTACAGATTGCTGCAGCAGTTATGGCAATGCCGGAGGTTAGAGCTAGAGGAGGTCCAAAAGGAGGCCCATGCTTTGGCTGCGGGCGAATGGGCCATTTGAGAGCACAGTGCACGAATAAGGGAAGTTACGCGCGTCCAACAGGGGGTATGGGGAGCCTTACATGCTGGGCCTGTGGAAAACCAGGACACAGAGCACGAGATTGTCGGCGGTCGGGAAACGAGAAGCGGGGAGGGCAACTAGGGGGCCACCCCTCCCCGGTGAGCCGGCCTCAAGTAGCCCCTGTCAACAACAACACACCGCTGATGGACAGCTCCAGCGACCAAACTCCGAAGGGAAACCCCGCGTGGCCCTGGTCTTAGGGTGTGAGAAGAGACCCCGAGTGAAAGCGCATCTGATAGGCCCACCAGGGGCGGGTCCTCCTAGCATCCCCTTAATAATGATGCTAGATACGGGGGCAGATGTTACATGTGTGCCCTCGTGGTTGTGGCCATCGAGTTGGCCAGCAAAGGTGGCAAGCTCGTTAGATGGAGTGGGAGGCAGGGCGGAGGCTATGATTTCTGAAACCGATATCACAATTGTATTGGAGGACCCGAATAGGCCTGCTCAGATCATCCGTGTGCGGCCGTACATAACTGCCATAGGGGAACCATTGTTAGGGCAAGATGCCTTATTGCAAAGCGGCATTCACCTGACAAATTTAGGGTAAGGGCCACTGCCTACCTCCTCGGGGCTCATTTCGCTGTCCCGCTGACATGGTGCTCCAATGAGCCTGTGTGGGTAGAGCAGTGGCCATTGACAGGGGACAAATTGGCGGCTGCCCGACAAATAGTAAGTAGAGAACTAGAGCAGGGACACCTGGAGGAAAGCCACAGTCCCTGGAACACTCCTATATTTGTGATACACAAAAAGGACAAGTCTAAATTTCGATTACTGCACGACCTACGAGCGGTAAATCAGCAGATGGAAGCGATGGGTGCCCTCCAGCCGGGGTTGCCACTACCATCAGCAATACCAAAGAATTGGCCAGTGGTGGTGATGGATATCCAAGATTGCTTTTTCTCTATACCATTAGCCCCTCAGGACAAAGCTCGATTTGCCTTCACACTGCCCTCAGAGAATCTGCAGGAGCCAGCAGCGCGATATCAATGGACCGTCCTCCCGCAGGGCATGAAAAATTCACCTACGATTTGTCAGGTGGCAGTAGCTAAGGTATTGCAGCCGGTAAGGGCGCAGCTCCCGCGCGCGCTTATCATCCATTACATGGACGACCTCCTAATAGCTGCAGAGACGCAGCAAGAAACCGATCAGGCAGAACAGGCAGTAATTAACTGCCTAAATGAAGCGGGACTGTACGTCCAGAAAGCGAAAACGCAAAGGGGAGAATCTGTCGACTATCTGGGAACCACCATCCTCCCCAGAGCTGTGGTCCCACAGCCGATAAAGCTCAATAGAGAGATACGAACATTGCATGATGTACAGCAATTGGTTGGAGCTCTCCAATGGCTGCGAGGGCTGATAGGTATTCCCAAGGAGTGGATGGAGCCACTGTTTGAGTTGCTCAAGGGCCACAAACCATGGGAACCGAGGCAGATGACGCCGAACGCGTTAGAAGCCCTCCGAAAAATAGAAGATCTCATGACAAAGGGCGGAGTAACGAGATACGACCCGGCCAGACCAATCAATCTGTACGTGGGAGTTACAAGAACAGGAGCCATAGGCGTTCTAGGACAAGGGGCACCGGAGCGTCCGGAAGTCGTATGGTGGATAGTGTCGAACCAAATAAGTACGGCATACGTCACAATCATAACAGCGTTGGCACAGATGATACAGAAGGGACGAACCGCCACCGTTCGGCACTTCGCGAAGGAGCCTGAGTCCATTTACCTGCCGGTAAAAAGGAGTCAATGGGACAGCGTGGTCCAGAAACAAGATAGTATAGCAATAGCTTTAGAAGGATTCCCAGGAACAATCAGATTATCGCCTGTGCTGGAGATGTATACACACCTCTCCGTCCTTCGGCCCCATCTGAAAGCCCGAGTGCTACAGCGACCTGCACCAGGGCGCACAGTGTTCACCGACGCGTCATCGGTGACCAGGGCAGCGGTCGTTGTGTGGCAAGATCAAAAGGCCCAATGGCACCGAGTGAAGATCAGCGAGCCGGACAGTAGCGTACAGCATCTAGAGGCCCGAGCTGTGGCGCAGGCATTGCAAATGTGGCCAGAAGAGCATTTGAATGTAGTGACAGACTCCATGTTCGTCTTTAAATTGTTACACAACATGTCGTATCCCGGATGGGCCGGGTCGCCCATTGCGCTAATGCTAGAAGAAGCCCTACAACAGCGGCGGGCCACTGCCTCCGTTATTCATGTTCGGAGTCATGAGGCAATCCAAGGAGTGTACCAAGAAGGCAACAATAAAGCCAATCAAGCGGCCAAAGGTGTGTGGACAGTCGCAGAAGCAAGGCAGGTGCACGACCTTCTCCATGTTGGTGCAAAAGCACTGGCAAAAAGCTGCAACATCCCCCTCACCACGGCTCGTGAAGTGGTTGCGGCTTGCCCGTATTGCCAAAAAACCCCCCTGTGGGGCGCCGGCATCAACCCCAGGGGGCTGAAAGGAAACCAAATATGGCAAACGGACTTCACAATGTGCCAGCGACTTCGACCACGGCCCTGGCTGGCTGTCACAGTGGACACACACAGCGGTATCATCGTGGCGACCCAACATAAACGAGTCACAGCGCGGGCGGCACAGTTGCATTGGCACACGGCAATGGCCTGGCTGGGTGCCCCAGAAACTATTAAAACAGACAACGGCACGTGTTTCACAGCGCAAAGCACGAGAGAATGGGCCGTACGGTGGGGAATTAAGCTAGTGCACGGTATTGCCTATAATAGCACAGGTCAGGCCATCGTCGAGCGAGCAAACCGCACTTTAAAGCAAAGGATCGAGATTCTTGGGGAGGGGGAAGGATATACACAAAGAATCCCCGCGCACAAACAATCAGAAATAATTATGCGCGCCTTATTCGGTCTGAATCAGTTCATCGGGGGGAGGAGAACAAGACGCCAGCGGAAAAGCATTGGGTGGTCCGAGCGATGCACGAGGGACCAGACGTAAAGGTCCGAATCCCGGAAAAAGGGGAATGGGAAGAGGGGTGGCAACTGGTAACCCAAGGACGAGGGTATGCAGCGGTCAGGCAGGGGGAAGTGGTAAGATGGGTCCCTGCGAAGTGGGTGCGCCCAGACCTCAGGGCAAGGACAAGATAGGAAGCAGAGAGTCAGGTGAATTAATGAATGTCTGAGCTTTATTGCAGGGGAGGACCACCCTGAATGGCCGATGATCCCTCCTAGCAGCAAAGACAGCAGACAGGAGAAGAAGAACAGATGAGAAAAGGCGCGTGAAACCACAAGAAGAACGCGTAACCAGAAAACCCTAGAAGATGGCAGGGGGAGCAACCCAAGTAGCTCTCCTCGTAGCGATGCTGGGACTGGGACTCCAAGGGGTGAAAGGCGAACCAACGTTAGCGAAATGGGGTAGTAACAATCTATGGCCCACCTGGGCAAACCGGACAGGAAATAAGCAATTTTGCCTGACGCTGGCGGGTGCGGGGCAGCCTTTTAAGACATGCTTAATAGGGGTCCCATTGAATTTGACCGTAGACCTACCAAAGCTGAGAGAGCATTGCACAAACACAAGCAATATTAGTAACTGCTAGAACACGCTGAATGCATCATTGCCCTGGGACCCGCACAATTGGCTTGGGCTAGGACCATGGGCCAGGCAATTACTAATAGAAGAGTTGCACTTGCTGCTGATGCTCGTGCTAGGCATATTAGCATGTAGACTAGTGTTTAGATGCTTGGTAAGACAACTGCTAGAAAAGGGGTGGTCCCACCCACACCTACACTATGAACGCTTAACCCGCGACACGGCAATTTAAAGCAAATAGCATAGTCAAAGCATGGGGAGGGGGAGATGTAGGGAACGGCGATCGGAAGATCTCGCGATGGCACAGAAAGAGGAAGGAAGAGGAAGGATATGACGTAGAGATAGCAATATGCTTGTAGGTATATAAGCGAATACATGCGTACAATAAACGCCATTTGTAGCATCCTCATATCGGTGTCAGTGCTCATTGGCCCGGAGGCAGGGGGAGCCTCCGTGCCGTCTCAGGCGAACGGGAGATTGTCGCATCAGAAGGCGACATAAAGGAGACCCTATCTTTAATTTTTTTTAAGTGGTTCATCGGAGGGAGAAGGAATACATTTCAAAGCTTTAGTGGACTTTTCTATTGACTATACTGTCTACAAAGCTTTACAAACATTATTAAAACACACAACTCAACTACTTAACAACATTTGCTTACGTAGACCATTTGCAGCTTAAAACTGGTAGATTTTGCTTCCTCCAAGACCATTGCTAAAGGCTTCTCTATAATTATACTTGAAACTTCTTTTTGTTTTTCCATTCCAAACCTGGTTCTGACTGTGTGACAGACTAGAACATTGGATGGAAAATCCAACATTTGCAATTCAGATTGTGAGCGGAGGTTTTAATGTTGAATACTTGTGGATATCATTCAAAAGGCTTGCAGAGTTAAACAATGTAGATTTTTTCCTATATACAGTGAACCGACTTTGCAGATATTACTCAGTTAAGATCCAGAGATGATATTAATATGGTGCTTATGCATAAAACTCACAACAGGCAAGTATTTTGTAAATTCAGCATTTAGTTATCTCTTATCCATTAACAAGAAGCAAAGCAAACATCTCCGCCTTATATTCATGCCCGGAGCTAAGCAAGAGGAATGGAAAAGGTTTTTAGAATTACAAATAGAACCTTTAAATTGTAGAAACTTGCTAATTTCATTTATGAAAAGCATTGCAGAACTTCTGCTTTCTCTCCCAGTTGTTATTCAAATCACAGTCCCAAGCTAAGAAGAAAAAAAAAAAGAAAGAAAGAAAAAAAAGAACAGGGAGAGAGAAAGGAAATAATCCTGCCAGGAATTTAGTGAGTTTTTCTTTTAGGAGATCAGGCAGAAATACTGCATATTTAAATATGCAAATTGAAGTAAAACCCAGGTTGCTTCAAAAAAAAAAAAAAAAAAAAGGGAATCAGAGAAAGAGCAAAAAAAGAGAAGAGGAGAAAATGAAAAAGAATTATGGACTAAGTTTTCAAAAATAGATACATAGAAAATGCGAAATCACCCAGATAATTTTCAAAGTAGAATATGCATTTCAGTGTGCAAAATGTGAATTTACATTTGCAAATATTAAGATTTATCTCTTATATAGGACTTTCCAGTTTCTGAAGCCCTAAATATAAATTAAGAATTAAATTCTTTCTTGTGTAAAAATTCAGCACAAGGGTTTTGCACCTCCTAAATCCCACTAAAGCCCTCAAAATAGGATTTAAGAGAGACTTACGTGGCTCATAGGCAATATGTAGCAGGGTGAATTTCACCCAAAGGGATAAAGCATATTAGCATTACTTTTGCAACTAGTTTCACTAGAGTCTCTTGGACTAATTACCTAAGATGAGAGTCCTTACTCCATATATTCTTTTAGTCTGGAAAGACAAACCATTTAGAAACACTAAATATTATAACGAGGCAGGGGATTCGGTATACCATTATAGATTTTCACAGTCAGACTTACAGGCAAAAAAGCTGGATCCAAGAACATTTCTTGCAAAATTTTGGACTAATAAGTTAACCAATCTTCTGAGTATATCCAAGAGATAAGCATGTATTCCTGCCCCCAATTTATAGACGGGAATACTGAAACAGAGAAGTCATAAATTGTTCAACAGCAGATATTGACTGGGTCCAGACTTGAATGAGTCTGAGTGAGGTACTTCTCCATACTATGGAATGAAAGGCAGACATAAGAACAGTGCTCACTTTTTTGTCTCTTTGCTTAGTTCAATAAATCAATTTCATGATATTTTTGCAAAGAAAGATGATAAATTTAAAGCCCTTAACTGAGTCACCCCAAAATAAAGGGACTGTCTGTGGTACCTGAAAGAAAAAGAAATATATATATATATATATTTATATTAAAATATATTTTTATATAGTGTCCAAAATTTTATTTTTGTTTAACTGATTTTCCATGTTTTTATATCTCAGGCTGCAGTCCTGGAAATGAAATTTCCCATTTCTAATGTTTCGTCCAGAAAACATGACACAGCCCTAATTTCTGTATCAAAAAAATGGATCATTGTGTGAATCCATGTAGGAGTTATAACTCTGTCCCCGAGCTTATGTGTCAGGTCATACAACGTTAGGCAAGGAGCAAAACACTTCTTACGTGATCCACAGTATTCAAGTATATAAAAAGGACATATTCAGCTGCAAGAAGACTAAGTAGTACTGCATAATTCATGAGGAGATCACCAAAAATTTAGAAACAGTGTAAAACACACAAATCTGGAAGATTATGTGAATTCTGGATGGTGCATTTAATGGTGCAGGGTCTTCAAGTTAGTAAGGTTATATTTTGTATTTTCCCATTGCAAAGCTGTGCAAAGACAAATATCTGTGTAAGGGAAGGGAGATAATAATTCCCACTCAGAAATCTCTTCTTGGACCACTGACTTAAGGTGCAGCTAATCTTGGAATAGAATTTGCAGTTTTTGCCAATATCACAAGAAGCAACAACTTTCACCCCTGAACTCTTTTTTTTCTTGTTTACTTGTATTTTTTTCTCAGAGTAAGCAAAAATATCTGGACTGAAGGAAAAAGGAGGAGAAACAGGTTGATACACACACATACACACACACGTATGTATGTATGTATGTATGTATATGTATTTATTAAAAAGCTGAAAATCATTTTATGTGAAACATGGTTTATTGATAGAGATTTGGGACTAGAGGTCAGTATTACTGTTTATTTTCTATCTAAATCACCAAAGAAGTTAATTAAATATCATTTGCTTAGAGTACTTCTTGAAAGATGGTAATATCCAGTTCTTATACAGCACTCTGCATCCCAGGCACATTATTAAGGAAGCATCATTACACCAGTCTACCAAGAGGCGCAGCATGGAAGCATAACCAAAAACACATTTTTGTTTTTATATTCTAATTCCACAGAAGAGCCCAATCCATCTGGTTAAGCTGTCATACTACAGAGAAAGTAGATTTCTTCCTGGCTGAGTAGTAGGATTTACTTAATTAAACCTCTAGCATGCTTTGAGATCTTCAGAGAGTTTAATAACCTGTGAAATAATGATTTAACTAAGATATGTGTTAGAAAAGGCCAGGAATTGAGAAATATCTGGTGGGTAGGTTCAAGCAGCTCCTCACCCAACATATGGGATTTCTGCAATATTTTTCAGAGGCAATTCTGCCTCCTGACTGTCTATTTTATGGGTGGAAGATTAACTTTGATGATCTAGACAGTCTTACTTTGGGACTGTTTAGATACTCTGTATCCCAAACCAAAATTTAAGATCACACAGTGGTATTGATGGACACCAGCTGAAGATCATTGCCACTTAACAACTGGTCTAGTCAGCTGAGGGAAATTATTTGCTGATGGCAAATAGCTATTCTGGCTCACCATACCACCACAAAGCAGAAACAGAGCAATATGCTGTGTCATCCAAAGCACAACTTTATTGCCAACAGCTACAGGTACATCAGATTAACCCTAATTTACCAATGAGCAAAAGTGTATTTAAGAGGTGTAATCAGCTCTTTTTATGTTGTTGTATGAGGAGCTAAGTTCTGATGTTGTTCCTTAGATCCTTGATAATGTCAGCTCAGTACCTTCTTTTTCACTGTCTGTCTCTCTGATGACTATCTCATCAGTTGCTTTTATAAATCCTTAGGTGCCATATAAAACATCATCTGTCCATCCTGGGACTTCATCTTGTCCACTAAAGATGGCTGATCCTCACTTCATTTTCCTTTCCTTCTGTGGTGGTCTTTGGAACTTCCTCAATCTAATTTATGTTATCAGCAGATTAGGTTCAAGATAAGAAACGTGGTTTTTGTCACAAGGCAGCTATTTGTCATTTTGTCCCTTGTAATCTGCTCTGAGCAGAGATTTTTGGGGGGAAGGAGGGGCATTCAACACTATCTAGGTAATAATGCCTCCACTAAATTGTGGTTTATGATGTACTCCAAAAACTTTTAGGAATCCTCATGTACAGTATACCAAATGAATAAATTAATGCCCTAACCCCACCAATTTTCTCAATAGAGTGCTTATTCTTTACCTTCTTTATCACAACTCATCTTTTGCTTTTATTTTATGAAACAATACTCAAATGTTAAGACTTGTTTCATCTTATTTGCTTAGCTTTGCTAAATGTTAGCACTTGTATTTAATCTTAATTACTTAGCTCCATATGTATTATTTTCTGAATACCATGGGCAAGAGCTTGGCCTTTTCTTTACAGTTTGGTAGAGTTTAACTAATGGAAGATGCAGTTTTATCAGATTGATGTTTTTAAGTCCTGAAGGGAATAGCTTTCACAAGGGCACCAAGACTGGAGCAGAGAGACTAGCTGGTAAGTAACTGAGATTCTTATTGCTAGATAGAAAGCCCACTAAGTATTTGGGAGGGCTGAAAAATTGAACACCAGTTCCTTTTTTGGACATACAGTAATTATACAGGCAGGTTGTCAATATCCGTTCTCAGCATATGTAGCTCTGTATCACAGAGAAGAACATGGCCCCTGGTGAGGGAAGATGGTGACCTGCTCTGGAGAAAGAACTGAAGATGCTTTCAGGGATGTGAAAATATCTGAGGAACTGGGTTCAGTGTAAATCCATCTGTGTGCTCACTCTGAGGGACGCAACTATTTCTTATGAAATGCAGTGTGTGGTGCTGCCTTGCTGTGAAAGCAGAGATGAGGTACTTGGTTTGACATGCAAATAAAAAGCAATTCCAGCACATGAAACCAAAACATGGGCATCTTCTGCAAATGGTCTGTTCCTGAAGTTCCCAGCACTTCAGCTTTCAAGTCCTGACTTCCCAAAGTTTGTCTTTAACTTTTAGCATGTAAATAGGTTCAGAAAAGTCAGTGATGTTCCTCCTGAACTCAGTTAGGAAGCATACATAGATACATCACTGAATTGAGTCCCTATGGCCCAATCCAATGGCTAGTGAAGCCACATAAACAACTACAACAAACATGAGATCAAGCCCTTGTTGAAGATGTAAATGCAATGAGAACAAGACTACTGTGTCTAGAGCTCTTATGCCTGGCTGCATCTAAGAACAACAAATTACAGCTAAAAAAGGGAATGCAAGGAAAATCAGAATAACAAAGCTATTTATCTGAAGTTCATGATTAGGTTAGGAATGGATTTTAAGTCCAGTTTTATGACTCAGCTTGTTCCAATCTCTCAAACATTAGTTGCCATTTTGCAGCTCCTGTAAGAGTGTGAGTGTGTGTGTGTGTGTGTGTGTGTGTGTGTGTGTGTGTGTGAGTGGGGGGGGGTAGGCTTTTTTTTTCCCAGCTTCAGCTTAAGTACATAACATTATTATGAATACTTAGTGTATGGTACATTATGCATGTTGTGGTAATTGTAATTAATTCCAAAGGCATTTATAAGGAATTGAATGTTGTGTCCTGCATTCTTAGTGAAATATGCCCTTGTTTCCACTGTAACATTTGGTTTATTTTCAGGCTCCTTTTGAAAATGTCAGTGGGTTTTTCCCCATATACAAAGTAAATGCTTTTTTTCAGCAGCATCCTTGTCTCTGTTATGGAAAGTGTGCCCACCAGACCCGTAGCAGTGGAATAAAAATTGATCTAAGGGATCCTTCTAGTAAAGCAGCATGTCTGCACCCAAACTTTCCTATAAATCAGTGTGTAAAGGTAAGCACATAAAGGACTTGGATTTTAATAGTCTAGGTTTAGTAGTCTGACAAAATGTTGACCTAAAATGTTCTTTTTCTCCTTCACCTGCTGCAACCAATATTCTTTCCTTGTGTGAACTTCAAGTCATCTATGAAAACAAAAGACCCAATCAAGTATTACATAATTCAATTTTATAAATACTTACCGAATGTGGAAATGGAAGGATTTCTCATGTAATGGCCCATGAATATTTAACAAAGGCCCTTAACTGTTATGCATTTATGTATATTTCTATATACTACTTCTCCAGCTAGGTTGCTGGGCTATTGAAGAGATAAGAGCTAATTAATCTAAATTGGTTAAGAAATGCAATAGAATATCTAAATCCTGGGATCGCCTCTACTAAGTAGCAAATAACAGTTATTTTTAATAGGCACAGAAGACATTAATAGAAGTGTCTCAAGTGCTTCTTGTTTTTGCAGACAATGGAAGCTAATGATGATGCATTCTAATAACTTCTCATGACCTCTGTATGTGTGAGCATAGCATACATATATGAATATGTATCTGTTGTATACATCATCCTAACCAGATCCCTCCACTAAAAAAAGAGTGGAACAGGAAATACTACTCATTCTCACCCAGTCAACAAACTGACATAATAGAGCATGAATTTGCAGAATAACTACAGCAACTTAATGGCTGGGTGTCAATTAACAAGTATTTGCAGAGCATGGATCACAGTTGGTCCATGGCAGGAATATGTCACAGTACCTTGTATATCAAAAGTTGAGCACTTGATCTAAACTAGTTATTCCAGTCCAAGGCAAGTGTCTCCTTCTGCTAACAAGACATAGAGCCTAAGCAAGCAGCTCGTGCTGGATACTGAACTTTCTGGTGCCTGAAACTAAATGAGTTGAATACCATCCAAAATGAAAAAAGTATTGATTAAATATGTATTGTGAGTAGAAGTATTCCAATCTGATGTAGGTATTCCACAAGAAAAAAACAAAATATTAGTCATATAATTTATTAGTTGTTAATTACTTGCTTTCCTTTGTTAACATATTACACCTCAGAGAATAACTCTGAGGTAGGTAAATTGAACCAGGCTTCCTTTGCTGATATGTAATTTGCAACACAAAGAATGTAAATAATGAGCAGAGATGGGAATGGAAGTTAGTGCCCTGGCAAGGATAATATTATCCAAATATTGCCTTTAGGGGCTTAAATATCTGAAGCAGGAATCACAGCAGGAAAGCAAAAGCTGAAGGGAATATGTCAGAAACAAGAAGGTATAAATGAAATCCAGGTCTAAACAGAGTAAGATATAGCCAAAAAGGATTAGGAAGGCTTCCTTACAGCTTTGAAGAAGGAAAGGGAAATGATCTGGCAAACACCCTCCTTAGAAGTCTCCCATGGGTATGAAGAAGAATGAAAGATGCACAATGCAAGTAGCCTGACAGTTTTAGATATTTAAGCTAATGTTCCCACTTAGTTTACAGGCCTAAATTAGGAAGCAAGTTTCTCTAACCAAGAGAGAAATCATCTCTCCCAAAGAGAAATTCAGAGCAGTAACAGTGTAGAGTCTGGTTTCCTCAGCTCACTTCAGGTGTTCAGCTGAGGTGCCTGGGCAGAAGGCTATGGTAGCCACTATCCTTAATAAGGAGAAAATCTGACCTGCAGGGGCTACTGTGAAGCAGTAGAATGGACTAACAGCTCTGAGATTTATCCTATCCATCTATTGGAGAGAAGCTGAGAAGGCCCAGCTATGGGGATAAGCCAGAGCCCATGAGGTGAGGGACCTTGTTTATCAGATATGTGAGCTTGGATTCCCTTCTCATTTCAGCTAGTAGAAATAAGAAATAACTTCACTGCTGTCACTGCAGCTGCAACAGTGCAAAAATCAATACAAGAGGAAACAAAGGGGTATTTCCATAGGAAAAGAGAAACAGTTTTATGGCAGCATGCTAAATGCTTATCCCCATTAATATCAGTGCTGCAACAGTGACCATGCCCTGCCCTCATCTTGATGCTACCCTCATAATGGAGGAGCGCTTGAAGATTAAAATGACAATAGGAATAATGAAGGGTTTGCCAAAGAATTGGTGTTTGTCAGAAATATAGTAAAATTGGCATGTTACACCAATTTAAGATAGAACCAATACAAGCCCACTCAATACATGAGAAAGTTTTCTATTTACTCCAGTAAGCACTGAATTGAGTCCAATGAGTTCAAAAATTTATTTCCCTTAGCTGAGACAAAAGGTAGCTTTATCCTACCATTGCTGAATTTGAGCTTGGGGAGCCCTGAGTTAGAAAGGGGTTTGTCTGGCTATGTAGGTGCAAACCTGAAATGGCTGAAATGGTGGAAGCCATTAATATTCTTCCAGTTTTGTATGAGTGTAAATAAGAGGACATAGGTGTTTCCATCATGAAATATATTTTTGTCTTTCAGAAGTGTGCCTATAAATGGGAATAAATAATAAAATTTTGAATGCTAAGTAAATGCCTAGCCAAACTCATTGCCTGATTTATTATAGAATCTTAAGAATAATTTGAAATCAGAAATCCAAAATCAGGGGGAAAAAACAACGATGTAGCTGATTTTTCTGTTGGTGACACCCTTGTTATTTATTTCATTAGACTGAAAAAAAAAGCACTTGTGGAACTCTTACTGGGACTTGTGAGGTATAGTCTGAGATCACTGATTAAAAATGGAATGAGGATGGAAAACTGTCTCACAAAACTAGTGTATCTGGCACTGAATAATGTGTGGCTGCTAAGAAAATCTCAAATTTAAATTACAGAAGTGGTATATGTTTATTTGTTTCCTAGAAAATATTGAGGACGATCAAATAAAAAGGAATCCTTGCCAGCTATAATTAGAATGAGACACAGTGGTAAAGGCACTAATAAAAATACGGCCTAAATTAAAAAAAAATGTAAGTGAAAATTATGCAGTATGATGCACATGCTATTTCACTTTTTAACTTTTATAAGTCATTTAATAAATAGATGTACATGGTACCCTTTGAAGACAAGACATTCTTTCTTCAGGGGAAGTACACAGACTCATTTGGGCTTAAGATACTTTCCAAGTTATCGAGATTGTATATAGTGTTCTGCATTGACAGAAAGAGTCCACTGAGTGCACTGATTTACTCCAGCACAATATAATTTAGTTTTATAGAAACTCTCTTGTACAACATTGCTGGAGAAATTAAATAATGAATAACAGCAGAGAGAGAAGGGAGAATACAGAGTAATATATGAGGAAAATATAACTCAATTTTCTCTGAAATCTGAGAAGGGAAATATTTGATAAGAGAAAACTATAGAAAAGCTGATTCAAAAATCCAAGTCCTGTCCATCTGTCTACTAATGAAACATTTAGACATTTATCTAGCAAATTTCATAATTTAAGTACAGGGATATGTCGGTGACATTCAGAACACATTTCAGTACTACTTTGGATTGGGACCAGAATCTACAGAATTAATCTCTTAAAGAGTAGTGGACCACAGTACCTACGTGCTCAGGACAAAGCTTTTTTTTAAAAAAAAGGAGGAGGTTGGGAGGTGATGTGAAGAGGAAAGTGTGTGAAGAGCAGATGAAGGGGAGGAAAAAGGGGTTCAGACTTGCAGAAAAACTCAGCTTGGGAGGGACCTTGAGGGTCACTATGCCTACCTGCTGCTCAGAGCTGGGGGAGTTATTTTCAGTAGGGCACAAGTCCTTGGAAAACATGGCAGATATTGGGATGGAATTTGTACCGATCCTGAAATCCCATGAGTCAAGGGGTGCCCAAGAGCGGTGTCTATACTTAGGACACACTAGGCTGCTAAGAGTAGTTTACCAAGTATGGAAGGATCACTGGCCTACAAAAGATGCCTTTTTATGATCCTAGGTGCATGCCATACTGTTACATGCAGTATAGCCCAGTGTTAAAAAAAAAAAAAAAAAAAAAAAAAAATTAAAGCCAGAGGGAATGATAGTCCTGATCCTGAGAAGTAATGAAAATATCTATTTCAAAATAACACTGAAGAATGTGAAGCTGCAGTTTGATATAAGTTTGGTCCGTAGTTATTTCAAAGTAGCATATCCTCCTTCAATTCAGTGAGCTTCCCTGTGAAGGAGATCTGGCCCATAATTTGAGGAGTGGAGAGGAGAAGGAGAAAGAAAGACCCTCCCCCCCTCCCCCCCCAAAAAAAAAAAAGGAGGGAGGGAAGAATGCTATGCTAAAAGAATGTGTTGTGGCAGTGGGCCAAAGCATATGTAAAGCTTTCTGTAAAATGAAAGTGTCTGCCTCCAGTCTGGTGTTCCTGTTCAGAAGTCTTCAAATCTTACCATTAATTCTCTTCAAAAAAGCTAATCCAGATGGTTTGCATTTCCCCTTTTTTCTTTCAGAGAAGAAAGAAAGAATAAAAAACTTTTTTTCTGTTGCCTGTGCTGGTACTATATTGTTTGCTATGCAATAAAAGGCATAAAGAAAATTAATAATGAAAAAATAATGAAATAGGAATGGGGATCTTCTGGAATCCCTATTCATAATTCACAAACCACATACTAAATCATAAGCAAGATACTTACTAATTTGCTGAGAATCTCTTTTACTAAATCTCTCTTGAAGTTGGTGGTAGTGTTGTGATGACTTCAGAAGATCACTCTTAGAAGTCTCATCATCACATTGACAACAATCTGATGGAAGCTCTTGAAAGCTTTACTATGACTCTTGATGAGAACAAAGTTCAGATTGATGGCAATAAGTTCTGAAAATCCCAGCTAGAGATCTGAGGAAAGGATGAAGTCTACCAACTAATCTCATCTAAAGCATTCTGTATGGATATGTTCACTATTGCTCTTGTACTCATTCTGTTTTTCTATCTAGTTCCCTGCCTGAGAAATAGGAAAATAAAGCTATAAAAAATTTCAGGAAGAATTTTCTTCTAAGTTTCCTGTTGGGGAAAAAAAAAGAGTAGGAGAGTAGGAAAAAGAAAAAGACCAGTCCTATGATCTTGCATGATACTCATCTCCATTGATGGGCAAATTCTCTTTACATTGTCTCTTGTAATTCATCTATCTTTTTCCTGTGAAGACTGATCTACTTCCCTAAAGAAAAAGTTGCAAAGTCTCAAATCTTACTGCTTGGCACATTCCCAGAACTGACACTAATTTTACTTTTGCCCATTTTCACAATAATCAAAATTTAGAGGTAAAAAGGATGAAGTTTGACTGAAAGCAATTTTTTCTTTCATATTTCAATATGTTGACACAAGGGGGAATCTGACATTTTCAAAATTGAGAAAATACTAGATGAAAGTATTTAAGAAATTTTCATGACTTATTTTGATTAATTAACCAACAAATTAAAAAAAAAGTTTGACAAAAGCAGGAAAACATTTGAAAAAAATGTAATCACCCAGGTTTTTTTAACCAACTGCAGAAATAAATTACTGACACAGAGCAATTAATCATAGCAACATGACTGCAAAGAGTGTTCTCTGTCACTGAGTCCAGGCTTCTGCTATCAAAGGCAAGACATTAATTTCTTGATTTCTGTGGGTTTGTTTTTCTTTGTTATTTTCTATCCTCAGACCAGTAGAAGTTATAAAGAGTTTCTCTTTAAATTATAACTTCCCCAGGCATGTTTTCAAAAGCAATGGGAGTGGGAAGATGGTCCATTCGAAACCACTGGACACATTTCACTTATCCAGCCAAGTGAATAATGTTTTTGGAAATATGAAGTTGGTAAAGTCCTCAGAGCCTTTTTTTGTCCAAAGAGGAATATCTAAGAATACAATGTTATATGCAGCAGAGAGGAGAAACTGTTAGGGTGTGATTCATCTTGCCTCACTTTGCCTGCAAATACTGAATTGTCTAAGGTAAGAAAGAATCTGCTATAGAGATGCAAAGGTGCAGTGGGGAGTTGTGATACCAGGTATTTCCAGATCATCCCATTCACAAAAGCAGAAATCTGTGGGTGGATTTGTCAACACTTTGGAGGGAACTGCACAAATCACTATAGTCAAAAAAACAGGCCATTGCTTCCTTTTTGTACTTCCAGGTTGTTGTGTGTGGCTGCCTTGGTGCACTGTGCAAAGAGCTGATGTGTGCCTTTCTTCACGAAGCTGCATGGTGGAAAGGGTTTTCCCTCTCTGTAGTAGGCAAGTCTGTAAAACTCAATCTCCAGAACCAAAAAAACAGAATTTTAGCATAATGCAGACGTCTGTCTCAAGGTCATGATTTATATCTGACTCCAGTGTATTTGTTCTCTAAAGTCTGCAAGGTTCCCTAAGAACACAAAGTAATTAGATAAATTTTTAGTGTTTCTACTCAAAATATTTTTTGTCTTTACTTTGGCACTGTTACATTTCTGTATACATGGGTTCACATGAATTCACACACACTTATTTATATACTAATGTATTTTATGTATTCTCACAAGAAGTCTGATCCTTTTTCAAAATACACCCAAGCTTCAGGGGCAGCTTTTTGTCTGTCTGTCAGGGTAACATACAGTCTCCTGCATGTGGCTGTTTATTCAGCTAAAGGTGTTTTCTGAAATTTCTGAAATATGGTCTGATTTATTGCTCTGTGTCATAATGTTCTTTGCTGCTTTGTGGAATGAGTAGCAGACTCAATCATATGATAAAAAGAGTGAGAATTAAAACCAATTGGCTTTATTCTTTGTCTTTATGGAAAATAATGACATAGGGCATGCAATATTATATGATTATCTTTTTAACAATTCTCATAAATTATGCACATATATCTGCAAGTATTTCATTTATTCCTACCTACCTGGTGCCCTTATTACACATTTGCTTGCTTCATTAATGCAATATTCTTCTTTTTCTTCCTCTTGTAAAAGAACTAAGGAAGAAAGTTTGCTAGTCTATTAAACTTAAATTGCGAAGTAGTTTGGATCCAGGCAAAAAATAGTCTTCATTAAAAAAAAAAAAAAAGAAAAAGAAAAAAGAAAACTGGAAAGTGCAAGGGGCCCAAACAGCGAAGGTCAGAATATGTACATATGTATATATACTTATATACACAAACACGTATATAGGGGAAATGAAATTTAAGAAGAGGAGAAACAACCTGAGAAGAGACTAGCTAGAAAAGTTAATGCACAGTCAGTTTTCAAACTGAAGAATCTGTAAGAGCAATTGGCTTCAGAGCCTAAGACATGCAGTATTATAGTAGATTTTTGGATAATTAAGCATGAGGAACACTAAGTGATATATTCACCTAGCACATTTATGTTCTTTTAAGGGGACCTGGGTATTCTTTCTCACTGTCAGATAGCCTGAGACTTTGGGTTCTGCAAAGACCCTAACACAATAGGAAAGTGGAGGAATGAGTATAATAGCCCTACGAGGAAAGGAGAGGGGCTTGTTTCTTTCCTTAAGAAAAGTGAGCATCAGTTAATACAATTTCATCAGCCATGCCTGGGCTGCCTTATCTTTGTGTGAGATGCAGCCTTTCTAATGAGCAAGTTGTGTAATATTTAAACATTTGAGCTCTGACTCTAAGCACATGGAGTTAGTGGAAATATTCCTATTTCTATGAGGAACGTTGCACGAACTCTTTGGATCACAAAAGGTTGTGCTTCTCAAGGCAGTCAGGTTCTCCTGTTGATGAATATTGCACTCAAACAGACTAGCCTGTGAATGTCAAATTCAAGCACAACATAAAGTATGTATCTCTCTATGTTTTGAACCCTGCTAATCAGAGCTACTAGTGTAGATATCCACTGCAAATGTTGCTATCTTAGGCTCTTGCTGCTTATAAATACCTTCATTCAATCCAGATCACAGGAATACTACACAAATAGTCTGTCCAGAGTCTTGTGGAGTGAATCGGACAAGCCTGAAAACAGGGTACGTCCACGGTACTGTTACCTACAGCAAAACAGTGAGGAAAGAAATCAAGTCTAGGAAATAATGATTCTCCAAGTAATCTAAAGATGTAACTGTAATACTGGCAGAAAACTCAAGTCATTGCATTTCCACCTATTGAAATGGGGTGACCTACAACTAATCAAGGCAAAATTTGCTCTGGTCCAGAGCTCTTCATAAAGTTAATGAGTGCAACACCTAAGCACATTCCAAACTTTATACTGAAGATATAAGTATGCTTTAACTGGTTCCAATAATGGATGAATTTCACCACAGCTGTGGTCCTTAGGTTTCCAGTAGACCTCACCAAAGGGAAGTTATCTCTCATTTTAAATAAGCAGGTTGCATTATTGTATGGAGAGATAGTATCACATAGTCGCTGACTGTTACATAGTCAGTACATGGGAAGCCGCCTTGAAAGACACTGAAAAAAGACACTGCTGATAATGAGGAGACGTGGAAAAAAAGACATTGCTGACAATGAGAGGAAGCCTTTATGGTATATGCTTACTCTTCAGAGATGTATAACTTCAGCAGACAGCGTTTCTCAGAGAAGCCAGAGGCTGCCATGTGCACACAAAGACACTGTGTACCTTAAGAAGCAGTCTTTAGATATATGGAGGGTGCATGCACAATGACCTGCTGATGACATCAATACTGCTGTGTCTGCAGCCCAGCTGTGAAAGACACAAGTAAGGATGTCTTCAATAAATCCCAGAGCTCAATACGTGCATCATGGTTCACCTGATTTGAACTCTGCAATTGTTCATACTTGTAGGGAACTACTTAAAAGCACAGTGATGAATGTTGCACTGGAACAAGTATTTCACTTTATCTACCATTTCGGTTGCAGGCAGAAATCATCAACATGGAAGAAAGTGAATGAGATTGAAAATGGAATGAGTTCAAGACAGGAATGCTTAATGGAAAAGCTTATTGGTGAAATTAATAAAGTCCAGTGAAGTTTGAACAGAATGTAAATAGAGACAAGAATTTCCTTCTGATTCTTCTGAGCAGGTGGGGTTTCTATTTTGATATCCATATTCTAAAACTTGGAGACTTACTGATCCTTTTGTCTTCTATGTTTGATACAGGTAGGGTTCAGCTGAGCTTGCGGAGATACAGGACACATGCAAAGAAGAAAAATCAAATTAATAGGAATTTAGAGTGATGACCTGTTCCCTTTAAGAGGAATTATGCAAGATTGCATCATCCTCCATATGTAATGCGGAGTAGTTGAATAAAATCATTGCTACTGCTGGCTTCTTTACTGGAAGGTAGCAACAGCTGGTGAACACAACAGCAAATATTTGTAATATATTTTTTTAATTAACAGGATTTTTTTAATACTTTTGACTGATTGTTTCTGTTTTCTAAAATCAAAATAACATTTTTTTCCCTTTGTATTGTTATTTCTCCATTTTTCCTTTGCTTGACTTTTAAAGAAGAATATGAGGAGGAAATAGGAAGGAAAACAAATATATGAACCTTTTACGTTGAAAGTATTAAGCCTTTTTTCAGTGGGAAAAAAAAAAAAGATTTCTGCAAAATACAGAATACTAATGGAAAGATTTATTTTCATTTTCACTAAGACTTTCACAGAACTTTCCAGCCAGCATGGATTATATGATGCATGGGCCACCCATCAGACCAGGAGAAGTTCAGGCCTGTTTTTTTGGTTCATAAACATTACCTCTCTCCAGTGGTGGATGCATATGCACCACACTGAATAATGGTAATTCCAGAATGAGATTCAGACAGCACTTGTGCTGGTTGTGTTACAGACTCTCTAAAGATAAGTTTTCCACCTTAGAAATATATTGTGCAGCCTAATAAACTTCACAGTGAAGAAACATTTCTAAGATTTCTGATACTCATCAAAACATGTCCCTTTCCCATTTAGATCTCATTACTTGTGATGATGTTCTCTCCCATCATGCTCATTCATATTGCAAAACAGTCCAATGAGAAAATAAATTAATTGATCTTTACGGTTTAGATTATGATACTGAAGGGGGAAAATAAAGCAAAATGGCTATTTTACTGGTCTTTTTTTTAAAAAAAAAAACTCTTCCCTTGGCAAATGACTGATTAACTTCTCTTTTTTTCAGATCTTCAAATATTTGTACAGTTATCCTTTTTTTCTTTTTTTTATCAAACAGCTTCATGCATAATTCAGATTAGTCTGTGGGATCATGGGGCAAAATCCACCCTTCCATTGCAGTTCTCAAGTCAAGTTTAAGATATGAGTTGGTCCGCTATCAAATAATATGCAGAATTTAAGTGTAGAAGTGCCAGTATCATTACAAAAAAAGCAATGTGTATTACAGTGTATGGAACTACTGTGCAGACACCATGAAAAAGGAAGAAAACTTGTAATGACTGATTCTGCATGGGACTGGTGGACGTCTGCTGGCTATCTACCTTACTCTCAAGACAGACTTATAGAACAAGGCTGATCCTATTTTATATAAGTATATTTTTAAGTGGGCCATTAATGTTCTTTAATATTTTGATCTAAATATGCTATAAGTGTTTAATGATTATTCAAGGTTAGTGGTCACAGAAGAGGAAACCATCAGTGAAAAAACAACACAGACATATAAAAGGGTTTTAAAAACCCCAGGAAAAGCTGTTCTGGTGTCCAATTGAAATGTTTTTAATTCCTTAGAGTTTGAATATGAGATGTGTCACTCTGGAAAGTTCTTTTTATACATTTATATACATATACAATTATGCAATTGAAGAATAGTCAAGATATTCTAAAATTATGATCTTTGTCTTGAGGGAGAGGCTGACTTCAGAAGTATTTTTTTTCTTCTTAGTATGAATGGAATAGTGAAATACAGGATTTTCTTGCAAAGTGGAAAACTGAGAAAAATTGACCCATATAATGTGTTAAAAAAGGGTCTTGATCATAGAAATTCGGTGTTGCAACATAAAATTGTTTTAAGGCAATATTTTTAAATGGAAATGCTACTCAGTCTCAGGCTTTTTTTTTTTTTATGTTTATTTGTCCTCAAAATGTGTGTTTGTTTATTTTAATAATATTCTTTACGATAGTAAGAAATTGGGTAGACCTAGTTTCTAGATGCTCTCATTGTCGATGAAGCATGGCCAGAGGCATTAAGTGAATTAGCAGCCTCTCTCATTAGGAATATTTTTGAACCCTCTTTGTCCAAGCGTACCATCATGAAAAAGTAAGGTTTGAGGTTTTTTTACCAAATTCAAGGTGTTTCAGAAGAAAAGCCAAGGAAAATTCTGGATTTTTATTAAAAAATAATCCATGTTTTTGAGGTTTTGTTTTGATATAGAAGTTCGGTTATAAATGCGAAAGTGTGCATCACAGAAAGAAAACATTATGTGGAATATATTCCCCCAGAAAGACTAGGCCATGCAACATAATTTCAGAACTATGGTTTCAACAAGAAAAGTTACAATAAGGAAATATAATGTGACAACATTTTTTTTAGAACTGATCTTGAACAAAAGCTTTCAGATATTTTTGAGAAATAACACAATTTTATATAGGTCAACTAAACTGAAAAATGGCTATTTCCTATCACTGTTTCCAAAAAGGAAAAACATAGCTTTTGAAAGAATCTTCTTTTTTTCCCCTACTAGGAAGACTGGTAAAGCTATTTTTTTCTGCAGAGCTCAGTTAGTGCATTTTCTCTGCTAATGAATTCATCACAGTTGTTGCCAGAAATTAAAGCAGACTTAACCTTTCCTATTCTAGTTAATCCTCTTGAGCTAAGATTTTCTGAAACTGGAGCCTGATGTACAGTTCCTTAACACATATTAAGATATGAGAGTTATGTTTTTGGTGGGTTTTGTTGTTGTTTAGGGGATCAGCCCTTTTGAACATCAGGCCAGTTATTTAGAATCCTAAATTTTGGGTCTGTTTTGGACTTATTACCTATCTCAGTTGAAGTTTTCACTGGCTGTGGAAGTGTTAAGATGGGGGACAACACTGGGGAACCTGTGCTGTTTTGAAGAGAGAAGAAGGAGGAGCTTGTCCAAATTATCCACACCCACCTTTCAGGGACCTGAAATGAATTGTTTCTACTTCTTCACTAAGGGACAATTAGGATGTGGGCAGGAACATACTGGCTGAAATGTTAACCTCCCATATGGACATTGTTATTGATTGGATGAAATGCCTATGTGAGGGACTGTTGCCAAGGCCACCTCTCAAACCTGAAGTGGTTTAGGCCCTAGGAGGTGGCTGTGCCTGGTATGGACATAATAGACCCTCTGCTGAAATGGAGCCTCCTGCTAGCAGGAGACATGCTGGACCTGTCACAGCTGGAAGTCACTCTTTCTGCATGGTGCACTCATATTATTCATTAAGTCACTTTCTGTCTCTGTATGAAACTGTACCAGCACATCTGTAACAGCATTAATTTCTTGAAGGAAAGAAAAGATTCTTTGCCTTGGAAACGTTCAAAATAGAAGTAGCAGTGCAAAGAGCACAGTCACACAGCAGACAGCAGTTTGATTTCAGAAACCAGTATATGAGGGAGATTTGCCCTCTGTCACTGTGGTTTTATGGCCTTTTAACAGAGCCTTAAACAGAAGAAGCTGGGAAAGTTCCAGTGCAACATTGTGCTATTAATATCTAGATCTGGTTCAGACAGCAAACAAGAACTCCCTCAACTTGTGACAAAATATAGTGTTCTTGAAGGATCTGTGCTCCTAGAGAAAGGAAAAATTGGATGGAAGATTTGTTAATTCCCTTTCCAAATTAAGCAAAAGTGCTTTCCCACAATAGCAACCGAGGGAGGAAGCTGTACTACTTGGTAAACAAGCTTGTATTCTGTGCACCGTTTGTTGGCAATACTTTGCTCTGGGAAGTGGTTCTGGGAATATTTGGCCTTTGGAGGAACAAGATAGATAAAGACAGATACAGACATGCAAGCCAGACTTTTTGTTCAGGTCCTAATTTCTCTAAATCTTTTATTATCTGCCAAGACTGGCCAAAGTCATTTGGTGGAATGACAAAAGCTCTTATCCCCATCTCTTTGTTTCTCCTACCCAGACATGCCACCATTAGGAAGTGATGCTCAGTCATCTTCATGCTCATTTTTCAGTGCCCTTCTCTCTCTCTCTCTGCCTGCACCAGCCACTGAGGCCAGCTCAGGCAAGTATCTTCATTGTCACTCTCTTTGCCTTCCGAGCACAAAATATTTAGTGACACTTTGAATGAATCATGCTTCAGAAGAACAAATGGTGTTGAATCATTCATCTGCCTGGTTCTTAGCTCTGCTGTGTTGTACATGTCTCCTGACCAGATGACGGAAGAAGACTTTCCTCTTACAGTTGCTTGTGCCTTTTCTGCGTACATGCAAGCAAGGCTTTGGCATCTCACCTGGACAGAGCTGGGAGGAGATTCAGGTCCAAAACACCAGTCTCTGTCCCTCTAACATCCTCTAGTGCTCCAAAAGCCTCAGGCACAGCTGGGCCTCTGACAGAGCCAAAGGCCCATGGCTGGGTAATGCCCAGAGCCCAAACAGAAATCAGGAGGCCCCCAGCCTTGAATCCTGTGATGGATATGTCCATAAAATCGCTGTGTGAAGATGTTCACAGGATACAAAGCAGGTTAGTCTAGCATACCACATGACTTTCAGAGGTTAAGTCTAGCAAAGAACTTTATTTAGTAGAAGGCTCTTGCTCTGTAAGCCAGCATGATGCCTTTGAGTTGTTCATTCACATCTTTGAACCACAGAATATGTGAAAGTGAAAGTGGATGCACTGAACAGGGAACTAGGTTGAATCTCACATACTCTTCTACCTTTGAAATTACGATGGTAGCCAGGTAATGACCAGAGCTATGCAGAAAAGAAACTGATTGAGTATCTTGCCTTGAGCGTAGTGTCTTTTCCACCTAGCTCTCCCCAATTAGTATTCTGAAAAACGTCAGAGCAGATGTTAGATGCACAAAAAATGTCACCTTCCAACCTAACCCAAAAGTGAGGAATCTTCCAAGTCAATCGCATTAACTCCCATGGGAAGTTAACTCCCAGGAACTGTCAGAAGTTTGTGCGTCATTCTATTTAGAATGCAAGGGAAAAATGGTCCATGGGTATATGTGAAATAGCCACTTTCACACAGTTTTTTTCAATGTTACCTGCCATATATGATGAATAGCCTTGGTTGGAGTCACAAGGTCCCATCCACAAAGTACTCCTTTGGTGTTCCAGCTCAAATATTTCTGAAGTCAGTAGTGTATGCGGCTTTTTCAGAAAGTCACTTCCAGTGGCTGAGACAAATGCTGCTCAGAACAACATCCTAGAGAGCTATGACTGGAAGTCTAAAAAATGTTTTGCTCATAAAATGAATCTGCATACATGCAAAATAATTATCTTCAGTGACCAGTACAGTTTGATGGTTATTTTGAAAAGCTGAAAATTCAGAAACCAAATTTCAGCTGAAAATCAATCAAGTGCCCCTCAGCATGTGAGACAGACAAAGTAAAATCTGTTGAATCCTCACATTTAACTAGTTTTAATTTTTATTTTTTTAGCACAACATCCCATGGATAGTTACCATATGTAAAAACAAACAAACAAACAAACCAAAAAAAAAAAAAAAAACCAAACAGTTTTTGCCAGCAGGAGAAAAGCAGAGAAGCAACAAGGTGCCAAATTTGAAAGTTCTACATAGCATCAAATATTACATGGGAACTGAAGGCCAGTTGGCACAAATGTTGACAAAATTAAAGTGAGGCCTATTTACTTATTTATTTGTTGTGAAATTCTATATGGACTTTCAGGAAAACCTTTTCTTATTCAGTTTGGAGGTTGTTTTGCTTCATTTTAAAACTAATCCATAAAAATTTCATTCACATCTGCAAAATGACCCAGGATTTTCAATAACTGTAGTACTGGTTGGACTGGAAAAAAAAAGTAGAGTGACTTATCCTGTCTGTGTCAATACATTTTTCCTTAAATATAAAAATGCAAAAAGAAAAGCATTATTGAAAACAAGTATAATTTTACCTTTTTTTTTAATTAAGTTTAAAATTATTTTCAGTTCTTGATGATATGTGTGTTACTCTCATACAAATGCTCTGATCCTACCTTTATTTAGGTAGCACTTCTTTCTGCTTGGCTTTCCGGCTTGTGTCAAAGGTCCTGATTTTGCAGGTATTCCTCTCATTTCTGATTCATTATTTTAGCTGGTTCCAGTTAGCTGGTTTATTCCAGGCCGACATACTGAGGCCTTTTGCCCAATCAAATCAGTGGCATCCTTCATGTTCCACCTCATTTCTAATTCAGTTCTCTGGAGTCAGATTATATATTGCTCACATTTTGCTTCTGAAATTGAATTATCAAAAAACAAAGTTTTAAAAGCTACTGTAGACTTCAGGACATTGGCAGGAAGATACATCTCAAGACACAGAGCTTCCCCTCCATTTTTTCAGGCAAACGTGACGTATGAACAAAATTAAAAACTCAGCCATGTTAGCTTTGTTTTGCTCTTGTGATTACTTCACCAAGGCAGTTGTAGGACCTTGTTCTTCTGTGCTTATAAAATGTCTTTCTAAAATTCAGTCTATTTACAGTTTGGTTCCCAGACATTGCATACTTAATTTATCTTTTACCAACTGTTCTTTAGCTTAAGTAACCTGTGCTACTTCCTGGTGTTTACCCTCTCAAAATGCTTATTATATCCTCTCTCCTTTCATTTTGCTGGGCTAAATATGCCCAGCTGCTTAGATCTCCTTTATTATGATGGATTCTCCTTTCTCTAGTCACTGTAGTAGTCCCTGTTTGTGCTTTCTCCCTTTTGATTTTTCAGTTCCCATAACCATGCCCAATAGTTAAGATGTCATCTTAGTAGTTCATTGAACAACAGTCGCACTTTCCTACTTCACACAGATCTTAGAAATATCTACATTAAATTTACAGCTTGCCATAATTGGTAAATGATAGATACACACCAGATTATTAGCTTCATCTCTATCAGTCCTGATTCTAAAAGCAAAAATTCTTACTATCCTTCTCGCAGCATATAGCCTGGCAATTCACTCTATTAAATTAACTTGATTTCAATTCCTCCTGTCTTCAAGATCATGCAGTTATTCTTACATGATATTCTCATCTTTCTCTGTAAAGATAGTGCCTCCAATGATAGGCTAAACAAGCACATTTCATCTCAAATATACAGCCTTGTTTTACAAAACTTCCTTCTATTTTCCTATTTGTAGAGAATTCAGGTTTTACTCTGACATCTTTAGTATCACTGAACTGTGGAAGCAGATTTTTAGCTGGCATAAAGAAATCAGTTTTGCAAGTGAGATGTTGATTTACATGTGTTGAAAAACTTGTTTTTTGATCATGCCGAATTGTTGTTTAGACCTATGAATATGTTTAATCTGGACGTTATGGTAAATTGTCCTAAATCAAGAGATTTTTACCAACAGTTTCCTCAAAGGAATCCAGAAGCAAATCTCATTTCCTATTTCTCTCTCTTTTTTTAAAAGAAATAAATATTTTCTCTTTCACATTCACACACGTAACTACTTTTTTAGCTATTCATTACATTCTTAAAAGAGAACCAAAGTTAAGCTATCCTCAGAGGCTAACAAAATGCAAAATTAACTCAGGACTGAATGAAGTGTGTGTGGCCATGGAGAATTATCTGTCAGCTATTCCCAGTGAAATGTGCATATCTAATTTGATTCCGGTTGTGTTCTTGAAGAAATAAAGTCTTTAGTGTCATCTCCCACTTGCAGTTCTTCACTAAAACTCGAACACCAAAATTTCCACATTGAACTCTCTCTCTACTCTCCTATTTCTCCCTGATGCATACAAAGGGCACATATTAAGAATATTCAAGAAGCTACTATTCAGGTCGAGGTAGTCTTTGCACAGCAGTCTTGCTGGTGGTGCTGTAATATGATTTCAACAGTATGATATTGCCTTCCTGGACACCCATGTTTGGAATGCTTACAAGCTCTCTGACAGTGCAGAGCTGTGATTTATGACATGTATTTCAGACTTGTGTTTCTTTGTAAGCCCAAAGTCTAGTGAGTTGGGAGTGTCTATTAACAGTGTTTCAAGAAGACCTGGCTTTTCTGGTCTTTTAATCTCCTTAAATTACAGGATGCGTTTCAGGGTCATGGATTACTCCAAACATCATCAATGTTCTGGCGCTGGAAAATACCTCTTGTCATGTTCCTTTTACTAGCCAAATCAGCATACTTTGCGGCTAGAATTAGCATCACCAGGTTAATGATAATTGCCCGTTTTTGTTTGCAGTTCCAAGGTTTTCATAAAAAGAATGCAATTCACTGAACAGACAACTGTTTTCTCTAATGTCCAAGGTGAGGCAAAAGCCTCTTGTGAGAAAACAAGTTGATACAAAGCCTGTGTTCCAGTATAACCTTTCTTAAGGTGACTCAGATTTCAGAACAATATGGAATAAAACAAATAAACACCCTTCAATGATGGCTTCAAATGCTGAGCTTAGACTGTACCATGAGGAGTAAATAGTCACATACATGTGGTTATGGTTATTCGTGAGTGTCAGTGGCCAGAGGAGATATCCTTACGGAGAGCAGCAAGAGAAGAATTCTGATTTAATATTTTACCACACTTTTTTTTTTTTGTATCAGTTTAAGTGCTTGTACATGGACTTAGGCAATGAAAAATGGTATCTTATCTGGGAACATTGAGATTAACAGAGAGATAGGCTGTATTATTGTTTTATATAATAGGATCACATAGAGGAAAGAGGGTATAATAATCAGGATCCATGCATTGTCGTAAGGACCCTGAGAGACTCTGATGGTTGATACACAGTAGAGTATGTCCATCCCTGGACATCACCTGGATGGCTGCACTATATAAAGGTCTATAAAGGGGTCTTAAATGTACCTTTTCTCCTCTGCCATCTCCTGAGAAATGTTAAAGATTGTTGGATGTATCTTAAGAGATGACTAGTGGCTCCTTCTAATGTCAGGAACTCTTACAAAAACAAAGAACTTCTTGGCCAAGATTTGGCCCATTGTCCAGAAATTGTAGAAAATTTAGAAAATTGTTAAAGTCAGATCAGTTAATCACAGCAGACTAGTCTCTGCAATGACAAATGCTCCAGTCAGAAGTAACAAGGTGTAGCAACCCAAATCACTTTTTCTTCTCTCTGAAACAATTTTTGCCTGCTATTTTGACCTCTTCAGAAGCTTCTGTCACATGACACAGCCAATGTTTGCAAAGCCCACTGAAGATGGAAAGCCCTACAAAATTAGTAATAAGTATTAACTGTAAATTGTATTTTCTTTCAACCCCATGTCTCAATGGTAATATAGTGAAAAAGGATTAGGCCCTGAAAATGGTGATGTACTTCAAAGGGAAGTATTGAGGCTTTTCTCCTCCTCTGAAGTATGTGCAAAAAAAATTCTTTCCCTTCAGATTTGTCATGCATTTCTAGAATAGGATGAAAAAATATATAAATTAAGAAGAAAGTACACAGTTCATAACATTGCTACTTTCTATGTATAAGGAGCTATAAAATTTGGATGCTCTCGCAGGAGCTTGTCAGAATATGTATAATCTGGGGCAGAGGTTCGTCTTCCCCTGCTAAACAGTCATAATCCAGACATGGATGGAGTAGACTTCTGTCAGACATTTAGGCTTTGAGTAATTGCTGAGCAAAATCTACTCAGAATGGATTGAAAGTCAGCATAAGTATTGGTCCCATGATATTGTTGTCTTAATAACATTGTAAGAATAAATAATATTTTAATTCAGATAATGATAACAGATCTAAAATCACTTTCTTGGTCACATTGTGATTTAGTCATTCTTTCAGGAAAGATATCATTGCCAGGGTATATTTGTATATAATAAACAATGGGCTAGTAAGTGGCGCTTGCTGTCATGGGAAAAAGGAACTTCAACATTTTTTTCTTTTCAGAATTAGCTTTACAGGACACTGAGAGGTGTTAATCATTTCTCACTTGCAGCAAACAAGACTGTGATAGTAAAGCAAAGTAAAAAGTAAAGTAAAAAAATTACAAAAGTAAAAAAAATTGATATCAGCAGGACAATCAACCTAAAGGGGTGAGATTCAATTCGTCTACATTAGGTCCATGTATCTGAGATAGTCATCTTGCATTCTTGTATAATCAGCAGGCAGAAGCAAGCATTTCTGGGACAGTTTTAGATCTCTTTTGGACATCTACTTTATGGTGAGATGATTTTCTTCTTTAACTGCCTACTTTTCTCCTTTAAATATAAAGGCAGCTGATGGTGACTAGCTTGGCAGTTGATGTTAGTGCTGTAATAGTTATCCTAGTTAAGTGAATCCCAACATAGATGTCTGGCCAGACAATGCTGGCTGCCTAATTTCAACAATGTGCAAAATGATTGCTCTCCTGCTTTCACTTACCACCATCGGGTGTTTGTTGATGCTTCTCCTATTGTTGTGAAGACTTAACATAGAGCCATTGAGCCTTCCTCATCTATTTCAGAGCAAAATCAAACGAGTCTTGAAAACATCTTCAGTGTCAATCACTTCTACAGCTTCGGTTTCCTGGACATGGAGTCAGAGGACAGTTTTGCATATAATTCATTAGAAGGAGGGGTAACGGCAGTGTGTGTGTGGTGAGCAACGCAAACGAAAGGAGGGAAGAGAGACAGCAAGCACCTCGAAGCTCTTTGAAGACAAAACTAGCTCGCTAGTATATCACTTCCATGTTTTTTCTGTTCACTGCCATGTGGTGGCTTTCAGTGGTCCTTTGCATTCCTGGGGTAAAGGGGAAGATGGATGAAAGGAAAGAAAGACAAGAAAGAAATAAAGACAGGAAAAGAAAGAGAGAAAGAGAAAGAGGGAAGAAAGGAGGGAAGGAGGGAAGAGGGAAGGAAGGAAAGAGAGAGAAAGTAAGCAAGGGAGCAAAAGAGAGAGAGAAGGAATAAAAAAAAGGGAAGAGAAGGAAGGAGGAAAGAGGAAAGAAGAAAGCAAGGAAAAGTAAAAGAGGAAGGAAGGGAGAGAAGGAAGGAAGGAACGAAGAGAGAGAAGGAAGGGAGGAAGGGAAGTTTTCATAAATTTGTCAGTGGTTCCAAGGTTTTATGGAACTAACAAAATTCTAATACATCTTCTTTTTGTGGCTTTAAACGTCTCTGGATCATGAGCCAATACAATCCATCATAAAATTTTAGGAATCTATCATTACCGTCTGAGCTAATATAACTGACCACATGCCTGCAATCCTGCTGTCCCCGCTGTGTAGTCAAACACATCACCTTAAATCTTTTAGTATCAGCATTTAACACATAATTTTAACTTTTAATTAAAATTAATCTAAACATAGTAAACTTCAGATCGTCCCATACTTGGTTTTATCTACATAGATCCATCTGGTAATTTATTCTGCATTCACCATTGTTGTGAATTTAACATGGAGTGACCTGAAGTCTCTCTTTGGACACCTATCCAGAATTCAAATGGCCTTAATTCAGTGTTATTTTGGAAGTAAACTAAGCAAAGTCAAAAGAAGACCACTTTAATTCTCAGTCAAAACATCCACATGACAGTTTAATGAGATTTAAATAATCCATTTTAAAAATTAATTCAGAGTAATTTTGTGAATGTCTCACCTCTGTGTAGACAAACTCTTAATACTTCAGAAATACTACAGCTCAGAGAAAGTAAAGTCACAGCCTCAATCTATATAAAATAGATGCAGAAATTAACCCAAGCAAGGGCTGAGTCTGACCACACAGCTGGGTAGGACCAATCATACCGGGGTCCTTTTCTTGATAGGCCACAGCAATAAGTGGTAAATCAATATGTTGGTTGCATGAATACAAAGATACATTATTTAAAGTAGACGACTCTATGTACTCAAAGCATGTACTTTTGCATGACCGAGGCTTTGTCAAGTCTTTGGTGTCAGAGCGGTATCTTCACCTCATAGGTCCACATTATAAGGATATGCCCCAGGCTAATTATCTGTGGATGACTATCCTGATATTTCCTGTGAGTCAGGTTACGTTCATAGACTGTGCTTGCCAAATGGTGCACATGAGCTTGAACTTCCTCCTCTCCCCCTCTGCACTGGTGGCAGATAATGGTATTCACAGAGCAGTGGATTCTGGTCATGCCCATTCTCATTTAGCCTTGATTTATACAAACTATTGAGGATTCCCCTCACCATAACTAATCTAACTCCATCTCGAGTTCTGGAATTGCATTTGTACTCAAGCTGAAAGGAAAGTGAAGGGTGAATTTGTCCAATCTAGCTAAATTTAGCAATATTATCATGCAATCCTCTAGGTCACTGTAAGCCAGTGATGTTACTGTTGCTTGAAAGTTAACACTGCAAGTTGTGTGCTCAAAGTTAACGTCCTTCCTGCAGACAAAAAAAAAAAAAAAGAAAAAAAAAAAAGAACTAGATATTCTCCTTTCTTTCTTTTGTCCTTCTAGGGCTATAATGAGAACAAATGGAAGTGACCTTACATTGCGGGACACTCCTTATAGTGTTTTAATACAAATTTCATTACACTGAAAGTCTTGCAGGGTATTCATTAGAACATCCATAAAGTCTTTGTGGAGGGCTTAATAGCTAAAACAAGCTATTGAAATTAGCCAATCATTCTATAATTGAACTCCCTATGAATCTTTTACTGCAGTAAGGTGAAGTAAGTTGCCTGAGGTACTGGATGTATATTTTAGTGCTTGGGTTATGTGCAAAATAAATAAATGAAACAGATAAAAGTCATGTGGAGGAGCTGGCAAATGTTCTTTGGTGTGTGCTTCTTCTGACAGCCTTGAACCTTCGAGTTCAGCCCATATTGAATTCTAGTCTGGCACTTTCTCAGTGCTCGTGGAGATTTGCACTGAGCCTTCTAAGACATGCCAGATATTAAAAGTAATCATTTGATACGATGGAAAATAAGTAAGACACACTTTGGTATTCTTATTCTTAAGTTATAGGTTTCCTTATCCCAGTCCCCAGAAGTTTATAGAGCTCTTGACTAGGCATATTGGTAGTTGTACTAGTCTTGTAGCTGCTTCTCTAATGAAGATATCATTGTGATGGATGCTATAAAAACGCATGCCTAAAGACTGTCTCTTTCTCAGAGAACTTGAAGCTAAATCCCATAAAGAACTTTTGTACTTACAAAATTATGTGCTTCAAAGCCTACGCTTTACAACCTTGGTCCCCAAAAGGGAAGTCAAGCTAAGTATCTCACTTTGGGTTTTGTAAAGGGCACTGGGATAATTAGGTACCTCAAAAGCTGATCCAGGAAAACCTGCATGCTTAGCAGGAAGTTTCCTTAAATTCACCAATGAAGAGTCCTCAAATCTCATGTTTTCTCTGACACACAGCTTCTTTACGGAAAGTTTATTTCCTTTTGAGGTACATATGTAGAGTAAGTGGGGTAAATCATCCCTGGAGGTGTCTGTCTCTGTTCTTTGACTAGAGGGAGCCTAGACAACCATTAAATCAGATAGCTGTTAGGGTACATCTACCTCAGCAAGCAATGAAGAACAGGAGTGACTCTGCAGAGGCTGCAGAGGAGCCAGTGCCTACAGTGTACATTTGGGACTTTTTTCCTCTTGGATCAGCTCTGCTCCAGCCCAACGTCCACTTGTGGTTGAAGAACATTGCATGTGCTCCAGGAGCACATTTTTCACCTTAGTTCCTTCTGAAGGAAATCCAGTTTATGTACTCCACAATGTGAACCAGAGCATAGCAAGTGAGGAAGACCGGGGAATTCATCTGAGAAATGTACTCTTGCTCCAGACTAAAAAATTAATGCAAACACACCCTTAAATATCTAGAAATAGATAAGTTAAACCTTATCCATATATGTATGATTATCTGTGACTGTAAGGCATCTGTATGTCATGACGTGGGTGGTGTCTTCTAGACCTGTGCTTCCAATTTCAATACTTCACTGTAAAAATAGGTAGTTCTGATATTTTTTGTGTGTCTGTAAAATAGTGTTAGAGCTAATTTTTTGTAGAAAATTTGACAATTTTTAATAGGTTGAGGTTTATATATATTTGTATGTGTGCATGTGTTTTTGTCTGTGTATGTTTATCTATATATATATACGTATATGCATAGATATACTTTTCAAGGAAAAGATCCTGCAATTTAAAAAGTATGTATCGTTCTACATAAGTGTAATGGAGATGAAAGGGAAATCTCCAAAGAGTATAGAATGTTACAGAGAGAACATGCTTTGTATATTTAGCCGGTGGAAGAATCAGAACTGGCATTTGTCACACAGTGTTTTTCACTCAGGATGCTTGATGGCCCTGGCAAAAGACAAGAGGCTCCTCTCGCAGCACGTGTCACCCTACAGTAGCATCCAGGACACATGTAATCCACCACAATGTAATAAGCAAGTAGTTTTCTCAGTGGAGGAGGAAGGCTGTGATGTGCCTACCTGGGCCTATAGGAAAGAAGATGCAGTAATTTTCCAAAGGATACAAAATAGTGAGATCATGCTTCTTGCTAACACAAAGCACCTTCTACTTAATACTAGGTAGATATTTAACAGCTCATTAGAACATCAAATTGGAGAAGGACATCCCTATCCAAACATGTACTTGCATGTTTGGCAGCTTTGTCTGAAGTTGTGGTGAATCCAGCCGGTAGATAGCTTGGCCTAGTTAATTAGTCATGTCTTCGCAAGTGTCTTGTCAGTCCCTGGCAGTCACGGGAGCCCGGACATAGGCTAATACACAGCACAGTGTGAAAGAAGACTGAAAAAAAGAGGATCTTCCATCACAGGTGAAATGATAATTAGTCAGACGTGTGTTTCAAGCAGCAGCAGCATCAGAGCAGACTGTGGACGGTATCTTGTAACTTTCTAGATACTTTTAATTATCTTTTAATTATTAACAGTTCTTGTCCACTCCAAACGCTTTTGGCTAGCACTAAGCTTCCTTTTGCTTTTTCTTGCTCATTTTTCCCCTCCTTGTTCTAATCTAGACCCAGTTCCAACTGCTAACGCATCAATGTCAGAAACTGCAGTCAAGCACAGCCTGTCCCCAAATCCCAACCTCTATAAACACGATGGCTCATTAATAACTTAAAAAGGATGATGACACTGATACTATTTATAGGGTCCTGCCAGCCAGGACTGCCAAAGTTAAGGAAATTAACATGGAAAAATTGTCAACTGCAAAATATTAGTGTTTATCAACAGATCAATCAAACTTCAACTACTGTAAATTGTGCTTTTAGCTAAATAAAATGTTTCCACAATGACAATTTATTGAATGCCTTATTTTGTTACACTTGTGCCCTTGTATCAGTTTCAATGAGAGACAGAGAAAGAAAAAAGAGAGACAGAAACTCCTACACTCCCCTTTCCCCTTCGCTCTCCTACTCCCCTGACACCTGCCAAACCTCCCACAATTGCTGAGCTCTCAAAAGTTACAGCTACATGTTTCACGATGAGTGGCAAATCAGAACTGCTGAACAAAATTCTCATGAAGTCAATTAAGTGTTAATTAGCTTTGACTGAGGGCACACGAGTCTCCAGCAAGCTGAATAAATGTCAAGGTGATGAGGCTGTATACTAAGTACTGGGTTTACATGCGTGGAGAGCTTATGATTTAATTTTTTTTTTTTTTAGCTTCTTTCATTATTGGCTCTCTTTCTCTTTTATATCAGAAAGAGACAGAATGCTACAGCAAGAACAAAGTTTTTCCTTCACTTTTTCACATCTGTATTTGCTGCAAATTGTTGGAGAGGAAATTTGCTGCAAATTGTTGGCCAGTCCTGCTAAAGGAAAGTGATTTATTGACATTCAAGCTTTGGAGGAAAATAACAGAAAGAAATCAGGAAAAAAAGAAAGAGGGAGAGAGTAGATAGAAAAGTATGAGGTTCAAAGCCAGCTCTGATCTTAATTCATTGCTTTTTGGGTCTTCTGTTCTGAACAGAATAAACAAATGACTAACTAAATGATAATAATAATTCCAGATTGGGACCATCTCTGCTAAGAATTTAGTCTTCTAGGGCTTAAGAAGATACATACAATCAATTAAAAAAAATGCTTAGAAGCTGTACTGTGGTCTGGGAAAGACTCAAATGGAGGCGGTGAGAAGCTAGACAATATATCTGCTGCCATGCTGTGAATACTAGGTGTAATATTATTATTTTTACTCGCTCGAACCTAGGTTGAGGTCTAGAGGCCTCAGTTAAGATCAGGGCCCCAATCTGGTAGATGCTATAAAAAAGATCACAAGTCCTTCCCTCTACGAGTTTACAATCTATAGCCATGATCTTGCAATTAACTTACAGTAGGTCGTTGCCAACACAGAGCCCATTACATGACTGAGGCTCCAAACAGACAAGCCAGAGAAGAGGTGTGAGGAACGAAACATTATTACAACATTTTACAGGTTCAGACAGAAAAATTAAGTGCCTTGCCCAGGGTCACACAATATATGACACTGATAATGAAAAAGCTTGAACTGGGCTCAGCTTTGAGAGTCTGGGCTGCTGTCTGCATTGCAACACTGTCCTCACCGGCAAGGTTTCTGTAGCAAGCAAGTCAAGCTGGTGATAATCCAGTTTGAGGAACAAACAGGAAACTCTCCACCATGACTACCAGCAGTAAAGAGGTATTTAGGCTGAAACAGCTAACAGTAACAGACCAGACAATAGGTTATGTGGAGGTCACAAGCAGTGGACTGGTAGATTTGTGTTTGTTGCTAGAAATACAAGTAGATATTTACTGAATCTGAAAGCCAGCACGTGCTCAACTGATTAATATGAATGCGTTTTTTGTAGTTGATTATGAAATTCCTCATCACAGGATGTCGCTGAGCCACCGAAATCACAAGTATCAAGAAGGCTGAAGAGAAGTCTATGGACAACAAGAGAAAATCTTAGTTAAAAAAAAGTCTTGAAAGAAATATCTAACTTCATAGTTTGATTGTTGATATATCTTAGGAAGTAACTTCTTTCGGGGAGAGACTATCCTACATCTGTTTTGTTGGCCATAGCTGGAGATAGATTACTGGATGAGACAGACACGTCTATTAAAGAATGGCAGTTACGATACTTCTCCTTATAAGTATCTCTTCCTTGTATGGGTAGACACCCAGAAAAGTTCAGAAAAGTCTTTCTTTATCTTTCTGTTAACAAAGTTTGTTGTTTTTAGTTTTCAGTTTGAAAATATCAGTCATGTCCATAGGGTTAATGCTACCGTCTTTATTTCAGCCATAATTCTGATAGTTTTGCTGGACAGCAAATATGAATGAAGTGGAGGGAAGTTCACCCACATAGACCCTGATAATGAGCCTGAATGACGCTAGTATATAAATGGGAGTTGCCGCCACCAGGAGCCTTTATGTCAGCAGTATATCTAGGTCCTTCCCAGAATGATGGAAATTTGTGCTGTTTCTTGGTGGGCATAGCTATACCTTGGCTGGTCCATCGTAGGCTTCCCAATGGAGCTAAATATACTGGAAACTTAGACCAGGTATGTAGAGTTATAACTCCAGTTCAGGCCAAGCTATTGACTAGAATTTGCTATCTACTGTATCTGGTCATGGAGCAGATTTTAATTGTTTGGGTGTACGTCTGCTTCATTATCACATTCATTAATGAAGATGGAGTATTTCCCAGGCATTCCAGATGTTGGCTTTTTATTTTTTCTTTCCTGCTCGTCTCTTCTTGGCACTGCCTTATACACTAGCATGAATGGTCATTATAATTCTTGGATTAGGAGTAGATGTTTTATAATATTCCTGTCAGGAACACCACGCAATAAAAGCAGGTTGCTTACATCTTCTGGAATGTGCAGTTCAATATGCAAGCAACTCCTACAAAAGAGATCAACATTTAGATTTCAAAGTGTATTAAGGCTTTTTTTTCTTCCTAAGATACATCTTTCTGGCAGAGCAGAGGAGCTCTCAAGTAGGTGTAAATTACATTTATGGCCATGACTGTAAGGTTCATTGACATGGTTAGAGCAGTATAAAGTAGTCTCAGTGAAAATGACAATCAGGCCCTGAGGCTTAGACAGATGGATGGACAAAACAATATCTGTGCAGTTTTATGCTACCTTTGCAAAAAGAAGTCACCAGTTTAAAATAAAAATAAAAATAAAAGAATACATTGCAAAATAAATTGATCTATTATGGAATAAATCCCAGAAACCGTGACACAAACAAAGAATAAAAAACAAACAAGAAAAGGACTTACTATTCTCCCCCTGCATGTTGGTGAGTGAATATAAATCTGATAGAAATCAGATAGGATAGCTGAATGCCAGCTGTGACTCAGACAGGGACCTCTTTTGTGATACTGAATCACTTCTCACACACACATATCATAGCTCCAAGAGCCTTGGTTTGCCCACCTGTAATATTGAGATGATGGCCTATATTTTTACTTTAAAACACTTTATGTGTAAAAAGTGCTATATGTAGACTTTTGAATATTGTAAGAATACGCATCTATTCATTCCTGTTATCATATATATATGAACTGTGGGACTGATCTCATTGCTATACCAGCACTGAGAGGATTCTGCATCTCACTATTTCACCTTACAAATTAACATATGTGCAAACTCTTCAGTGTCTTCTGTCCCTAAATCATAAACAATCCAAGTTATCTACCTGCTTCTCTTATGTGCACTTTGAAATGAAGAACTTTGGTATTAGTTCTACTAACCCTGTTTATATTTGAAAAAAGCACACATGGCTGTATGGCCATGCCTACAGCTGGAGGTGTTGTAAGGTAAGCATGGTATAGCTATAGTGTGTAGCTATAGCAAGCTACACGCCTTGTTTTGGAGGCACATCTGTATAATTAGCATATACCTCAATAAAAGTCCTCTCCATCATTAGACTTTAGTCACAGCTTTTCAGTATGGAATCCAGGAACTTTTAACAGCATTTAATTATCTGCTTGATATACCTCTACCTTCTAAAATTAGCTCTTCAGGTATAAAAATGTAATGTCTCTACATCCTGTTTTTGAAAAGGATAGTGGGAACTCTAAGGCACAGTGAATTTGATCAAAAGTAGCTATGTAGTATCATATTACAACAATCAGAATGACTTGAAAATGGAACTCAGCACCCATTTAGGGAAAGCAAAGAAGATACATATATTATTTATTTGACTCTATTTGGATAATGACCTTGTTCTAAGAAGATAAATTGGGTGGACTGTCTTCTAGTGACAATATGCTCATGTCTCTAATGCTATAGCACAAAGCAGGTGCCAGGTACAAGAGCATCTTCCTGGTGATGCTGATAGTAATGTACAAATTTTATTTCATTCAGTTATACCCAGGCTCTGCATTTGAAAGTACTGACAACATTTCTTAAATCCTGCCATCCTCCTACTCAATCACCACTCATTCAATTGAGATGCCTGTTTCTCACAGAGAAGTCATCTCCTGGTGGATCCTGGTGTATTAATTTTGTGCAGAAAGAATTTTGCTGCAGTGCACTGGGGAAAAAACAAAAACAAAAAAAAATTCATTGGCACTAAGTGTTTGTCAGCATTCACAAAACTTCCCACTTGTTCTTTCCATAGCAGCACAGGGCTTGGTTGAGTGCTTCAGCCATTAATTCTATCCCAAGAACCGTCTTTGCTTGTTATTCTACATCCTTCCTGGCTGCTATTTACTGATGTCACTTATGCCAGTTGATGAGTGTGATGAAATTAGAATGTGATGAAGTCAGGAGTTTTTGATGGTGTAGAAAGATGTTGAACACTAGGAATTATTATGACGAACCTATTATACTTGCAATGATTTCTAAATCAGGCGACTGGTGGAGGCCGAACCTTTTACTGCCCTTCAAGTTCTTGTCAGCCAAATGCTTTCTGTGATACTGAAATGAGCCTGCTGAAGCTATGCTCAACAACACACTGAAAAAAAGCCATTTAACTTAAACACCTGTCACATTCTCTTTATCCAAATGTACAGTCAGGTATTTCCCTGTCTTCCTGCTCTAGAAAGTTTCTTAAGGGAATGATAAAACCATTTTTTCTCAGTTCATTACTGGCTGTTCTGCTCTATCTTACTGCTTACATTCTTCCAGCTGAAGAAAACAAGCTTTGGAGCTAGAGATTGTCATTGTCCCCGCAAGTCTGCCTCCATTCAAACTCGTCCTTAGCCTGACAGCATAGTCTATGCTGCAGGTTGATAGAGGCACACCTAAACTAACTCTAACCAACTTAGATACCCAGGTGAAAGCTCCTCTGTTTATCCACTGCATGCAATAGCACTTTCCAGTTTCAGTCTTTTCCTACCCTAACTTGGAGCTGCTGGTGATATAAGCAAGCATCTCTCCTCTGGCGCTATTACTGGGACTTTAAGTCAGTATGGCAAACGGGGATGGCTGTGGTCCCTATGGGCTGCTCCGGTGGTAGACAGGAGCATTCCCAGAGGCTACAAATGGCACAAGAAGAAGTAGAGAGGTGGTGAAAGTGGTTCTCCATTGCCTTGGGCCAAAAATATGGCAAATAATGACCTAGGGAGGTAAGTGCAGTAAGAGAAAGAGGTAAGTGCATATTGCTGAGTGCTACAGGAGTACTGAGCCACTAGTGCTGCCTGAGGGTGTAGTTTGACCTTACATTTCCTCCAGTAGCAGTGCCAGTGAATAGACAGCTCTTCTGTCCTTTTCCATGATTACCTGTTTGCTCCTGCTTCTATTTGAAGGGTCAAGATGAGACAGTATAAAGAACCCTGAATCAAACAAGTGAGAACTAGAATTAAACAATGTGGCCTTCAAATATTATTTTGCTTGTTTTTCACTAGTCTCGTCTACTGCAAAATGTTAAAAACATGCATACATATAAATATAAAATCTCTCATGTACATACATACATGCACACACGTTTATTTATATGGCCAAGGGGAAGCAAACCCCTCCATGTGCACTGCAGAGAGTGAGAATATATTAAACTAGCTTTTCTGCCCAGCAAAATGTTCAGATGTCCACCAGATGGACTACACTTCTAATGCTGTAGGTCTTATAGACTGCGGTACTGAATCCATTCTGAACCTGGTCCTTAGCAGTTCCTCCAGGCTTCTAGTGCTACCGAAGTTCAATGGGAGTTTAGTGCACCCATCGGTCCAGTAGTTTCTTTCGATTCAAGGGTACAATTCTATGGTACAAATCCAAAGGTGGGAAAGCTGATGTATTAGGTTTCTACTCTTCTCCGTGTTTCAGCCTGTTTCCTCATTTTCAGAAGAGGTTACCATACCTTCATTGTGGTTTTCTAAATAACCTCAGTGAACTGCTCTGGTTTAAAAACAAAAGACAAACAACAAAAACTTATTCTAAAGGAAAGATTGATACATTTTTTAAACCAGATTTCGTCACAGAGCCAGATTAGTACAGAACAGAAAAAACAGTTCAATAAGCACAACCAGGGAACAAGCTTCTGGGGGAAGGCAGGAACAGGAGCTTTCTCCACTGGGTTTCCTGCTGTAACATGGACCATGCTGAAGGTAAGACTAAGCCCATCTCCTCACCCTAACCTCACACCCAAGGCATGTCACCTCCCCTCTCTATGTTCCTCTGTGACCGAAAATATGTCTCTGTGTATAGATTTTATAGCTGCAGTTCACCTTATTATTTGGGATTAGAAGATGTTATCTAAAAGGAGTGAGAATGACTATTCTGGTAGCAAGGACCAGTATACCAGAACAAACAAATGGCCCGTTCTACCCAGGGTCCGGTCTCTGGAGTCTTCAGTGGGAGGCATAAAATCCCCATATTGTAACTAATTATGCAGTAATATACCATGGGAGATCATCCCCAGCTGTTTGTAATACTAACTCATCCGAAACCTGAATATACAGGAAATCTCAAGAGAAAACTTTATTCTCCCAAGATTTCCAGTTTTAAGAAGTTTTAATAAAGTTCAGGGAAAAAGCCAAATTTGAACTGTTTTTCTTACTCCAAAGACCATCCAAAATATCGAGGTTCTCGTCTTGTAAACTCATACAGCTGTGACTCTTACAAGATTTCAGTGGTGAGACTTGGTTTGTAGACAGGTGTGATTTTTCCTGCAGAATATATAAAAGTTAGCAGCCACCCTTTTAGTTTTGTTCTTTGTGTGCTATTCATTGCACCGAAACTTATTGAAAATTTTGTCAACAATCAGCTTTGTAAAAGCTATGCACATTGTCTGCATAAAAGCCGTATTTTGACGAGAAAATGACTATTAATGAGAACATGTTCTTTTCTGGCATCAGACTCGAAGAGACACAGGTCATAAATCTCTTTGATCTTCTTGCAAAAGGCTAAAATCAAGGAAAGAAGCAAGTTTATTCTTTCCCCCCTCCCTCCATTTTTTAAAGCTCCTGATTGAAACAATTCCATTTACTAATCAGTAATTTATCATGCTTGCTTCCTCCCACCCCCCCATCCCTTCTCCCTGTGCTTTTGTTTGTTTTTGATTCTTTATTTCAACATAAGAGAAAATCTTTCCAGATCTTCGTATCTATTTATTTCCCTGGGTTTCATAGGGAGGGAGGGGGAGAATTTTCAAGGGGGATGGTGCAGAGAGCAGTGTTAATTTTTTTTTTTTTAAAGAAAGTATGTGCGGAGGGTGGAGAATGAAAAAAATGAAAAAAGAAACCCCACAAAAAGAAACTATAAAAATAAAATGTGAAGAAGAAGAATCCTAATATTCTAGTTTGGTCAATGAACTGCTGCCTTTCATACATGTGTCAATACTGCCATCTCTTGCCTCTTCAACAACCTGGGCAGAAAACTGTAGTTTAATGAAAACTGGAGAATGAACATATACTCATATACGCACACACATAAAAGAACTAAGTTTTCCAACAGAAAGGTGAGTGAATTTTCCCTGCTACATAATTCAATGTTTTGAGAGGAATTTTATTTTTTTAACTGTCTTCTTTCTGTTGCTGTGTAGCTTCATGTGCACCTTATACAGCTGGGGTGACTAAAACCTCAGCTAGTGATTTATACTTAAGAATGAAATGTGATTTCTGAAGAAGAGAAAAAATCCAGATTACAATCAAAAAATGATCAAATTAAGCTTGTATGTCTCTCCTTCTGTGATGATAATATGCATGCATATAAATACACATGAAATATAGAGATGTATGTTTTGTTAATATACATCAGTTATAATATGAGCAAGTAAGTCTTTAAATAGATAAAGCCTCTGCTGAAATATGAAGTTTTCTCTTGAAATAGTTTCCAGAGATTACAAGCATGCATGTGTATATATGGTGATGACAGGGATTTGGCTTGACAAGTCATGAAACTTCATGTTGCATAAATGCAGTGGCCACTATTTTGGACCTTATGACTATGATCTATAGCAGAATTATTGTTTCACTGAGATAAACTCACAAGAACTGCATAGTCATTTGTCAGTGAGCAATGTTGTTTTCTAAGCTGATGCAAACTACACACCAAGCTTAAATGCCCAGCTCTTCAATTCTAAGATCCTAACAAAAAATACTATATTGTTTTTTTGATTGTCATTCTGTGGTATTAGTTATAGCAGAAATTTGTAGCCAAGTGAAAGCCAATGAAAGTTATGTATCTACAGTAAAGATTGGATGAGAGTTTCTGGGGTTTGAATGCATATCACCACTTAGGTGCTGAAAAGAAAGACTGTCATTTGATTTTTTCTGTTGTTGCAATTTATGGTTTAGTCCTAAACCCACTGCAGTCAGTGACCTTAACTGGCTGTAGGTTAGGTCAGTAAAGGTGTTCCTGTGCTTACCTAAACTTACAAAGCACAGTTATGCTCATGTGCTTTGATGACTTCTCATCATTCAGTGTTGTGACTTAGAAAGGCGTACGATGATGACGTAAAGTTATGGGTCAAGGTTACTGTCCTCTAGTTTTCCTCTAGCAGCCACAAGGTTGCTTAGCATTCACCAGCCATGAGTTGTTCATTAGACTAGTACTGTAATGCTACACATGGCAAATGCAGGACTACTATTTTATTATCCTCTTTTCTCACCATTATTCTGTTTGTTAAGTTTTGTGATTATATCTGAGCATATGTGGGGTGTGCATGTGCGCATGTGCACATGAGTAGGAAGGGACATGGTTATTAAAGGCCAGAAGCACTGAAACCGACAGTTGTCTTCACCGCAGAGCAAATGCTTTATCAACAAAGCACAGGTGTACAGCACCAAAGCAGATAAAAACATATAAGACCTGAGATGACAGTTTTGTGTTCAAAATACATTAATCACCCAAAGTAAATTTGTGCATCTGTTATACGCTGTAGGTGTTTCACTTGCTTTGTTCCAGAGATATCGAAATAGGTGAAAATCTTTTCTCTTTTCAATGTGGTTGGTCCAAGAAGCATACATGGCACCTTCCTACTCGGTGTGACTTCTGGCTGTGTCACACCTGATCCGCTTGCTCCTTTGTAGTCTCGGCACAATTCACAGATAAGGAACAAACGACGGGACCCTATTGTGTTCCTAGGGGCCAAAGCCCATGATGTCCAAAACAACAAAAGGTTTCAGTGTTGTTGGTAAGGTATGTGGCTCAATTAGTGTGATGGAAATTTTCCCATAAATATGCCTTTCAGTCAATAGACTGCTCTTTCATTTACCATCTATCAGTAAAGTTGAGCCCTCAGATTAATTACAGCCAGATAGGTTTCAGGCAGATCTCCAAAGCCAAATAATTTCCACTGAAAATAATAGTCTTCTGATCTATCAGATCCACATTGAGCAGTCTGGGTGAGTGCTAGAGAACAACTGAACTACAGGATATAGAAAGCTGAACTCAGGCATAAGGATAATAACATTAGCTCTGGTGGGAGAAGCAACTGTAGCTGAGCTCAGCAGATTTTGGTGGAAAAAGGGCACAGAGCAAAAAACTAAGCAGAATCGTGACATTTGTGTTTCCTGATCAATAGGGATAGGGTGAATTGCCCATTGGACCCATCACCAAGCTAAGCTTTATCCATAGGCTTAAAACTCTGTATAGCTATGAGTATTTTTTCAAGATTCTAGGTGCAAGATAAATAGATGATGGAAGAATTCTCTGTACATCTTATAATCAGCAAGAAGGAATGCTTTATTTCCTCTCTTAAGCACTTTGTCCTCCTCTGCTCTGTTTTTGGCTCCCCTGGCTTAACTATTATACCTCCAGCAATACATGTAAGAAATACATATAAAGAAGCCACAAGCTCACACCTACATACCCTCTCACCCATCAGCAAAATGCAGCAGCTCCTTAAATATAACCAGGGCCCTATTCACTGCATGATACCTCACACACCAGCACTTGGGAGTTATACACGTCTACGCAACGGGATGACCAGGGACTGCGTTTTAAAATTCAGAATACTGGCATCTCACAAGGAATATTTCCCTTGGGTATGTTCCCAGAATCATCTATCTTCAGTCAAAAGCATGATTGCCAAGACATGGAAGATGAGTCAGAATGGGACTCTGAAATAGATATGTTTAAATGAATCTTATTAAAGACATTTATTCAGTTACATATAAGCTTTCCACAAAGTGCAGCCTGTAAATTTACCAAACAGACACCTGGAGGTATACAAGTATATATAAGGAGTGGATATCGCCTCCCTTTCCACTGTCTCCTGGACCTGTCATCTTCCTCTCTCTCTCTCTGTCTCTTTCTCTGTCTCTCTTTCTCTTTCTTTTCATTCATTTGCAATAACTGTCCTCATGCTTTCAAACATTCTTAGAGAAATTCAGGCTGATTCTGTTTCCAGCTTGAATACCTGCTAGTTGAGAGAAGCAGCAATGGTTTTGTATCCCAGAATTATGTGATCCTCAGAATTAAGGAAATCATTAGGTCTTGCATGTATCTCAAATATTTTATGGCCAAAAAATTTCTGCCCATCTAGCAAAGTAAATCCCAGCCATCTTATTATTTTTGTCATACTCTGTGCTTTCTTCAGTATAGTATTTTTTACTGAGAAAACACTTCTCCTATATGATCCAGATTTGTTCATTTCCTCTTTTTCCCACCCCTTCCCCACCCTTCAGCACTCTCCATTGATTTTATGCCATGAGCAATGTTATGGCAATGATACTGACTAATATCCTAAACTTATTCCAGATAAATATGAGCATTTTAGCATAAATATATGAACACTCTTGCAAAAATAGATCAAGGAAGATTCAGGTAAAATACATGGAAGTTCAATAGTTTTGGGCCAGCTCCTTAGTTATTACAGAGTAGATTAGAGTCAGAGAAGAACAACTTATTTTCATCAGACAAACACTCTCTTGACTTCATAGCCTACTTCTTCCTAATGTGGACTATCAGACAACTGAAATAGTTAAAAGAGGAGATTAAAGCAGATATCACGACTGTTCCAATCTCCTCACTGTCTTGGGGGGAGGGGCACTAAAGTCATAAAAAATATTAAAATATATAATAATTATCCTTTATAATAAATTACAAATTTAACTTTCTTCCCCCCATTACTGTCTGATATGCATTATCAGTATTTGTTTTCCTTTCAGAGAAATGTCGATTCAATTCAGCTCAGTGGTTCACTAAAATTGCCCAGTGTTCTTAAGGATGTTTCTCTATAAAACTTGAAAAAGGATCCTTAATCTTACCAAGCTCCTCCATTTTATCTTCTACCCATAAATTACTTTCCCATCTGAAGCTCCACCGGTAAGATATGTTATGAATTCTTTTACGGGTAATTCATTCCTTTCTTTTCAGTGCCTTTGTATGATTTCTTTTAGGAGTCATTAGATTTCTGGCTACCCACTTGTAAAGTTTCTTAAGAATCTCTTTTAAAATCAGAAGTTTCAGAGAGTATAACTGCCAATTTACTTCTTTTTCTTCTCTCCCTTTCCCTTTTCTTTCATGATGCTTGCTGTTTTATCCCTGAATGTTTGAACTTCCCTATACTCCCTGAGTATACGCCTAGAGTCACACTGGACATCACAACAGCTCCAGCAGTTGCCAGTCTCGCTCGAGCCAAGCTTACCCTTTCAGGCTAGTGCTGATGATCCCAACCAGCCTCCTCTATAGTGTACGAAAGCACAGGAGATCTACAGGCTTTGCAAATATTTTGAAGGTTTGAAGAGGGGTTTTTTTGCTTTTGTTTTTTTTTTTTTTTTCCAGTAAGTTGAATAAGTCTATTTATTTTCCAGTTATGCTTCAAAAGAATACTGGGTAAAAGCAGGCAAGGATTTTAGTAATATGGGTTACTTATAATAACACATATTAAAAGAAAACTTATACAGAAAGGAGGTTTTGGTTTTTGGGTTTCTTTTTTTTTTTTTTTTTTTTTTTTTTTTTTTGTCGTGTGTATGTCTAGTTACCTCTGAGATTCTTGGCTCTTTTTCTGAACATGCCAGCTAGAAACAGGAAATCTGGCAGAGCTAATCATGGTTTTGAATGCAATGCAGCAACCCCTTCCTTCTCTTATATCCCAAGATGGTATGCAAAGCTCTTCACTGTCTCAGAGGAGAAAGAGGGTTTTGTGAGATAAGTGTCCTCAAAAGGTTGTTATCTGGGCCAGACCCACAGGCCCTCTGGAGTTCATGGGGCTTGTCACATAGGTGATTTCAGGATTAAGATGCTCAGGTAGGGTTTTATATCTATAATAGCCACATTCCTCAGCATGTTTCTTTCCACTTTTCTCACATTTTTTATTTTTGTTCATTCTTTTTCCTCCACATCGCCTGTTTGGGTCTGCTCCTCTGTGACACACCATGTATATGGGAGCATACCTGAGATCTCTTCTAGCACCTAGGAATCAATCATCACCGCCTGACAGCTTCCAAAATATGCTTATCTTTCACAGGAGTCCCATGCTGTGATTTTCACTGGTTCCTGAAGCTCATCCCCTGACATTATAGTTTAGTATCCAATGTTTGTCACTTCAGTTTGTTTTCCTTTCTGTTTCACCACTCAGGAAAAACCTGCAGTGTTATTCTCTTTTCAGTGTGGTCACTTCTCCTATACTAAGGTTGCTTTTCATGTGGCAACCAGAAAACATTTCTTTCTTTCAAGTGGTAGCACTGGATGCACTCTAAAGCTAAGCAGTCCCAAGAAGCTTTTCACGTTTCCACACACCTATACACAGGATTTTATCAATACAAACATATATGCATGTATATGCATATATTTATATATATTCTATATATTCTGTCTCTTTAACAAGAGAGTCTTTGTAATGATTTAATGATGGGTGTTGATGGTTAGAGGCTGCTTCTGTCTCCCTTAACAGTACGAATAAAGCAATAGTACATCTGTGAAATACGGATCTGTAAATCTCAGAACAACAAGGGTAGTTTATGTGTTTCCTTTTGCCCAGAATCTCCCATTTGTGTTAAGCACATGTTTTATTTATTTGTTCACGTATTGTTTCTGATTCTTTGGGATATCGGTAGGATTTCTTTGTGTGTTCCATAGTGTTTTGCTCGAGATCAGGGATAGCTGAATGAATTCAGGTAAAATAAGAACCTGTTCCACTTTAACATGTATCCAAGACATGACCTTGACTTAAACTGATCATTCATGGAGATTCACAAAAATTGCACTTTTACTACCTGCATTTTTGAATTCTTGATGAATTAGGAAGCAAGATGTAGTTCTAGGATTCTCAAGAGACAGCTCTGTCCCTGAGATATTTTCAGACCAAATTTTAAGACTCAGGAGATTTTAGTAGCTGAGGTAAACTCCAAATAAACATCCTTTGGGTGTTCATCAACATTTATCTGAACCAGAAGTATATGAAAGCTCACTTGTCACTTGACTAATCAGTGACATATGAAATCCACTTCCTTTTCAAAGACTGGAGAAAGACATGATCTGAAATCTTTGCTATATTTAATTTTACTATTAATATATAAGATAATATGGTAAGAAAGAAAAACTGTGTACTTGTTTGAGAGAGAAATATAGAGGGAGATCTCTGGTGAATATCCCAGTTGATATCATTTCTATAAGTAAATGCAGGCACCCATGACTGTATTTTTCCTATCAACACCATAATAAAATAAAATCTTACCCAGATACCACAACAATGGCTAGTATGATAGCATGACACCCAGCATGTTACAATGAACTAATCTTGGGCTAATAGAGAGCAGCTCCTACACTCCAGCCTCGGCTTTTAAAGGCAGCAGCTCCTCACTGATCTTGGAAAAATCATTTAACTCTTCTGCTTCTACACTTCGGGCCAGTTTAGGCCAGTAAGTCTATAAGAAATCATTTACCTCCATTTTGATTTCTGTACAGCATTTCTGTAGCCACTGTGATGGGAGGGGCAGTGAATAAATTCCTGGGTCTTCTAGCCAAATAGGGGTGCTTAAATCAAAAACCGAATCTGCTAGCTAGGCTTATAGGCATCTAATGGGTCACCTGGCCAGAGATCAAGATCTGATTACAGGAGCACTGACAGAGCAGCGGGTGTTTTATACAAAAAGTCAGAAGGATCTTTCCCTCTCTGACTAAATCACTATCGCACTTGTGCAAACGGGTGTGAGGGGCAAGGATTCATTATGGGTCAAGTGGAAACAGGGGTGGGTTTCACCTACTAGATGGGCCCCCGTGGACTACCGAAGAAGTGAGCAGAACTGCATGGATGTGTGCTCTTTTGTAAACATTCAGCATCATCCTTTTGTACTGCTAATGAGAGAACTGCATTTTGTATAGACTTGTTTTGCAAAGTGTTTCTTTGATTCAACTTCTACGTGTTCCTGAAAAGATTAATCATACATTTAAATGCCTGTGAGGCTGGAGTTCTGGGAAGGAGAGTAATTAATGTGCTGGACAATGCAAAAACTCAGGATTGAAGCATTTAACAGTAGGTATTTGTTTTCTAAAAGGTTGAGAATATTAAACTCTGCATGTACCCTAAGAATTCAGCATATAGAACCCCAAAATAGCATCGAGGTGACTTCCAAGGAAGGCTGTTTTTACCAGAGATGTAACACATCCTTGTTCTTGCTTTGCCTTCTCAGTGGGCTTGGTGAAGCCATTTAAAGTCCTCGCCTTAGCAATTCACTGATAAATCAGAAATGATAGTATTTCTCACCATCATAAGAAAATATAATAATGAAGAAGTCAATGTCTTTGTCAAAAATTCACCAGAATATAGCCATTCCCAATACAGCGGCTAGTCTGGGGAAGTGACACAAGACTTTAAACAGAATGAGACTCTAATCAAACTGCAGCAATATGGAAGTCATTTCTGTTTCTGGCTGAAGAGCTCTGTGCAGAAAGAGGGTCACAGTGAAATCATATTATCCCCATTATCGTGCTGACAGTCATATCCCAAATCCACAAGGCCAAGAGATGTGCGTGGTGGTGTTATTACAGTCATTACAAAGGGGTGATGCTGACAGAGAAATGGGTTTTGCCAATCAGAGCATAGGCATCCTTTGGACATAGGATTTTTTTCTCTGCAGCCGTCCTTGGCCAAGGGGGTTCATGAGCTGCAGATGACCAAATTTTTTCAGTATGAAGTATAAAACCTCATATTTGACTGTCATGAATAACAAACAGAAGAGCAAATATCCCTCTTCTCTCTTTCCACTCTCTGTATGCACAACTTGCAAGTCATCTGATTTGGTACCAGAGCCCATTAAAACAAAAAAGGAATCTGCACTTAAAAAACAAGCCAAAAACCCCCAAATAATTGCTTTTCATCCTGTGTCATGTTTTAATTAAAGATAGCAGCACCACAATCTACGATATATCTGGAAATTATTAGAAACCTTTTCCAGAGGCAAAAAGGATCAATACCTCTTTGTCTCAGTGGCATAAAACATCAGTGTGTTACTTCTTTCCTGCTGGCGAGAGAGAAAGTGGAAAGAGTCTGAGATGGGAATAACAGCAGTGCCAAAGTGGGGAGCCATGTGCCAGGTCAAATGAGCACACTTTTCCTTTTCTTTTTATTTAAAAAAATAAGCAGAGTGGTTTGCATTATCCGCTTCCACCCCTGTGATCAGCTTTGCTCCTTTTTTGTCAGGGGCATGAGCCAGCATGCAGAACTGCTTGCTTTGTTGATGAGCTGGAAAGAGTTAAGTCACTGAAGAAAGGAAATGTGACTGAGAGGTTAGAAGAGGAACCTGAGAGTCGAGTCCTGGCTTCCCTTCTTGACTTCACCATGGATGTGCTGCATGACACCGCTCAACTTGGAGGTGAAAAGATGGAGGTCTTGCACCCTGCACAATGATGCTTATGTCCTCCTGAGAGTAGTTTCTTGTTGACAGTACTTGTTTGCACAAACTGACACTGACTTTCACTGTATTGCCTTTCGAAGAACAACCTGACAACAGTGGCACTCAAAGCTAGCTGTGCCTCATTTGACAGAGAGTGGTACTTTGGCCTCTCTCGACCTATATGTATCAGGGCTGAGAGTCATCTGATGTGGTCATCTGTTTTTCTTCAGTTGTCAGTGGACACAAACAGGCATATCTAGGCTGAGACTGCAAATGAATCATGACCTAGAAACACATGATCTTTTCTCCTTATTATAAAAGGAGACAGCTGATGAGCTCAGATGTTTGCGTTGCACTAACCTGGAATTAGATAACAGGAAACCGTGCCTCAGTTACCTCATGTATCAACTGTAATAATGGAACAATACCACATCTAGTCAGCCCACTCTCACCCTCTCGCCTATGTGAGTGTGGAGCACCTGCTTGGGCAGGAGAACTTCTGTGAACATACAGCATGAGGGAAATGCTATTCACATATTGTACGTTGCCCCTTTCAGGCAGGGTTTCTTTACGGAAGTCGTTGAGTTTCCTTTCTCTGCTTAGGCTGCAAGACAAGGAGCAGACAGGACAGAACTAGATACAGTCCCTGGCATAGTTCCCCAGCTACACTAGTGTATTTCTGAACTGAAATGTAATTAAAAGCTAATGCTGTTTTGAAAATCATTAATTTCTAGAAGGCCCCCACCAAATACATGAGTGAGTAGTCTGAGGAGTGCCAGATCATTGACTGATAGATGTGAAGAGCAGAGGGGGCTGTTTTGACCATCAAGTTTGGTTTTCTGAGCAACACTGAATTCCCTTGCTTCACATTTGTTCAGCTGTCCTTCAGCTAGAACGTATATTTTAGAAGAAACCAAACCAGACTCTCAAATTCTTGGCTTCACAGCTCCACAAAAGACAATTTTCAGGAGTTCCCATCATTAATTAACTTTTGATTAAGAATGAAAATGTTAATATGTTTTGAAAAGATTTATCAACAAATAAATTCACTAGAGCAGCTGACCTTGCCATGGTGTATTTGGAGTCACCTTTCTCCTTGAATCATCCCTGGGCCTGAAGGTCTCAGGAAATTTCTCTCAAAGTCCCAGCTGGTGAATTTTCTATCCCCTCTCATTCATGGGGTGTGATAGGATAACAGCAGCAATACAGTTCTTATTGTCTGAATGTGCGGACAGCGTAGTAAGTGTAAAGTGTTATTATTATTGTAAGGAAATAATAATACTAATAAAACAAAATGAATCTAAGTCTTGTCTTCAGATGGTTATTTTAGCAATCCAGAAATCTAAAGCCCATGAAATAGACAATTAAGAGGGGTTAGATACTTAATATCAGTCGTTGTGTTTTGGTAGAATTTTGCAGTAACGCAGCTGCTATAATAATACGGATTTTTATTTCTCCTTACAGAAAGGAAGCACTTATGTTTTCCGAGAAGCCTCGAAGTCCTGCTGCAGAATGCGGAGCTCGGTGTTTGTGTGAGTGCCTCTGTATGTGCCTGAACCGTCTGCTCTCTCCTTTTGCAACAGCTCCATCTTTGGGAGACAGGGAGAGAAACCGGTTCTTTCCTTTAGCTGGCTTTGCAAACAAAAGAAACCTTGGAAAGCCTAACTCACCCTGGAATATCCTTCTTCCCTCCCCCCTACCCCAATCTTCCTCTCCAGCTCTTGATCAGTTGAGGAATTAAAAAAAAAAAAGGAAGAAACAAGACAATATCCCCTTTCTCTCATTTCTGACATAACTAAGGGCCAGGGACTCATTTAATTAGTCTCTCTCGTGTGGGTTACAGCCCTGTTCAAGGCAAACATTTACCCCTGGGTTTCAGCACTGTTGCTTAGCCACTGAATTTTCCCTTTTAATTTTTTGTCAGGAAAATGTGGTATCATGTTAATGGCTATTGGGGATCCTACGGCTAAATCATAATCATAATTGTCTACACTAATCATAATTGTCTTGCTGTTGCGGTGTGCGTCCCTCCCCCCCATCAGTTTGCAGTCTCTTCCTGCACACTTTGATTGCACGCTTAGATTGCATATGAGCGCTTCCACATCGGGGTTGACACTTCAGTCATTTTTGTCTATTTAAAAGCTGGGCCTGGGACACTGGGACTTAGAGACCCTATAGCAAAGCACTCTCTGTCTTCTCAGGATCCTCGTCCCAGAGCTCTCTCATGACAACAGTCACTTCTGTATATATTTAATAAGGCTCACTTTTTCCTTTTAAAGTGATGCTAGCTGAGGAAGAGGATTATAGAGACTCAGAACTAAGGACGTCTCTCAGCCACAAGCTGCTTTTAATCACTAAACTACATTTTACACTCTCATTTTCTAGTGTCATGAACCTTTCATTCCCTTCCTCGCAGTGGCCCATCTCCAGCAGCAGATAAAACAACTCCCCCTCACTGCCCCATAAACCTGAAGGACAGTGCAGGATCTGGGGAAGTGGGAGCTGTAGGTTTCAAAGCCTTTGCTGGAGGTAGACCCAGAACACAAGTCTCCTACTTCCAGGACGAATTGTCTCATCACTAGGCCAGTATGCAAAGAAGGGGCAGTCAGTCGTGAACGTCCCTTTCTGTCCTGGCTTCAGTGGTTATGAAAAGGAAAGTAACCTTACCACTGTTTTTGTGAAGGACCTGATCCAGTCAGCATGTGGTGGGCCAACTAGGTGAAGTCCTTCAAGGGACACAAAGCAGTACCTCGGATCCTGATTAGGCATTGACAGGGATTAAATGTCAAGGGCTTTCAGGCTGAGATGCCTGTGAGAAAGTCAGAGGAACTAGAGAACTTGCAGGTGAAAAAAGACGGGATTTGGTGTGTTCAGAGCCAGGTAATCACACAGTGAGGTTTAACTACGTGTGAGTGGGGTTAAATTACAAGTAATTCTTGAATTGTCAAGCCCAGGGTCACTTCTTTTGTGAAGACGGGGAGCAGTAGAGACCAAGAATACTGAAAGAAAGGGAAATGTCGATCCTAATAACTATGCAAAGGCATGGATAGAGATCTCAGAGTGCCCCTGTGTAACCTGTTCAAGACCAAGACAGCTCGGGGCAAAAAACAGGAAGCCAAAGCAATCATGGAAGAAGACAGGGTCCACAATAAGCTGGGAACAAGACTAGAGTGGGGTCAAGCAGATGTATCGCAAGAAAGGGTAAACACTGGAGCTTTTAGAGGCAAGTTCATAGCTGACAGAAACTAGATCCTTAATAATTTAGTACAGCTCAAGAAGTCTGGTACTGGCAACTCTGTTGGCTGTTGGCTGCTAGATGGATGTGGGGCAGGATTAGTGTGTAAAGCAGGACAGAGACCTTTTAACAATTTAATCCTATAGTTGATTAAGTTTCAATGTCCAGAAAATTTCCCCAGCCTTGTTAAACTTAGTAGTATAGATGTAATCATTATGATGTAGCCTGAAGTCACAGGGAAATCTTTAAATACAGATCTTCTGAAGGCCAAACTAGCTTTAGCACTCTTTGGTGTAAAGAAAATCATGAGTATTCAGAGTTCAATTCACCACATGGGTTTTGTGTTCTGAGACCCTGACTTTAATTTCACTGGAACAGCGACACGTGTTGTCCTATCCCCACTGCTATGCTGCATCCTAAGCACTTCATCTCCTCCAAATTCATGCTGATAAAATCTCATTACAGTTCTATAATGTACTTCTGATACACTTCCCACTTGCACTCTCATCTGCAGTCCCTGGCATTGACTGGGATTTGAAGAGAGAGTGTAAAAACAGCTGTGTGGAAAGATGGTATTTTTTTTTCCTTGCAGTATTTTAGTCACAGCTAGAAACAAAAGTTTCCAGAAATCTCCTGAGACAGCCTGTTCTTAAGAGAATCCATTGCTAAAACTAATTCACAGAAGTTTTATCTCCATTCATAGTGTTCCATAAAGAAATAATTAAGATTTCTTCAGTTCCAGGGTTTCTTTGCCTGTTAACTGCTGGGACTGCAGTAAGGTTCCAATATCTGAAACCAGTGCTTCGGGCTCACCTCTAAGCAGGGAGTCAGACTGACCATCAGCTATTCCCCACATTGACCTTCAAATTCTCACATTATATAGGACTGCCATGGGAGCACCATTTCAACTCCTCAAGAGCTACATCTAAGTCAGTCCAATTCTTAGACATTTCATAATAAATAAAAATATATATCCATAGTTAATTGCACCTTTCATTGGCAGGCCTCACAGTGAGCCTGTGGCACATCAGCTCAATCATAAGCTAGATATAGATTTGAGGTGACAATTCATAATTTAGGCCCTCTGATACAGTAAGAGGGAGAGTTAGCTACATATGCTGCTTAATATAGTAGAAATAACAGGGAAAGAGATGGTGGAGCATAGATATCTGTTCTTAGGGTGGAATGGGGTGTTTTGGGTGTTTGTGTCTAGTGAAAAGGCACAGATACGGATCTTCTGCTAGAATTGAGTACCTGAGCTAAGTTTGTCCTTTCTCTCAGAAAGCACCAAGGGTAGATTAAAAGTTTCTTCCTGAAGGTCTTTACTCAGTAGCTTAAAGATTTGAACACTCATCTGATCCATAAGAAACCCAGGGTCAAGTACCTTCTGCTTCAGTCTTGGTTTCCCACCTTTCTAACCATGGGACTATAAATTATCCTGAAATAATATTTGATCCTAAAATGATATGTGGCTTCAGTCTCCTCTGCATATTAGTAGGCAAAACAAGTCTCGTACATATTTGTAAAGAGTTTTAAAATGTAGATATGAGCCTTGATCTACATCTTTATCATTCTTTTTTTTTAGCTCAACATATTCCTCTGAGTAAACTATATCAAATAACGTTGAGTTACTGTAAACCACACTTTCCCTTCTCCTCCCTTTCAAAAGCCCTTCTGGGACTGTAAATATAAAATATGATTACCTGAATATTGTTTACATCCATCAATTCCTCATTCTTCAGAATGTCCCTGAGAGAAAAGTAGAAAATATAAACTGTGGTCTTGTCATGATAGGGGCTGTCCTCATTTCAGCCTCTGTTTACCAGTGTCACTGTGAGATATAGTCAGACAAGTGTTATCAAAAAGCTATCACACTGAATGGTTTAATTTTACCTCTTGGTGATATTATATGAAGATGTTTTAAGTTAGCTGTTAACTTTGCACTGCACCAGACTAGCAGTGATCCTGTTACTAGTTATCATACTGCACCCAAAGGGGAGGCAGCAGCTGGCTGCGGTCTGGTAATTATTAAACCCTTGCAATGGCTGTTCATTACGTCCATGGGATCATGCAGTGAACCTAAGGAAGGCTTTCATGTGCAACCATGAGTTGTACTTCAGTGTGGAACCAAGGTGGGTTGGGTTATCACTGTGCAAATCACCCTGCTTTCTCCGTGCACTGATTTGCACTGACCTGGTCATGTCCTTTAATGGTCACTAGCACTTGGAATCCCAGGAGGATACAGCACTGTCTGGGGACTGAAAAGACCTGCTGTTCTCAGACACTGTGTGGACCAGGGTGAATGACGCTGGCTGCCCAAACCGTGCTCCTCCTCTATATCTCCGTCTGGTTTGACTATAAGCTCTTTGAGATGCTGCACATTCCTCATCTACTCTGTGCTTGAAGAGCCAAGACTATGCTTACCCCTGTTGCATTTGATAGGTGGTACTTTAATGTACACAATAATCGGAATAAATCTTTGCAGGAACAGAAAATGGAATAAGAAATATTCTGTCGTCAGATTTTGTTCTCAAATATAGTCTGAAATTTCCAATTAATTTTTTTTGGGGGTGGGGAGAATATTTGTTACAGTCAATGAAACATTTTATTTAATTTCTATCGTTAACTAACTTTTAACTTTATGGTTAAATATAGCAAATCTATTTCTAAATTAAAAGGTTTTTAAAAAATTCTAAGGTATTAACAATTTCCATTTGATTTCACCTGCTTTTTTTTGTTACCAAAGTGAAATTTTACCCTAATTGACACATTCTCATGGAACTGACTTCCAGAAATCATCATTTCTAATAGTTAAAATGTTCTTTTGTAAACTTTGTAATTGGTCTTGCAGCAGAACGTCTTCCCCAGGCCTATCTCTAGACAAACCCAACATTAAAGGTGCTCTGCATTTATACATACCCTCGGTATGTATAAATTACCCTCGGTAATTTTGAAATGCTTGTCAGCAGCATCCTTTATACTTTTCAGAAATACAGTTGCACCTGGACTTCCACCTTAATGCCTCTAAAATGTTTGGTGCTTTCTTCCAAGAGGTGACTGAGACTTTAAGAACATAAGAGGCTGGGTAAGTATCATCAACCAAACATCCTGACAGGGGATGTGATGGCCCTCTTTTGTTCACATTGCTGATTCAGGCTGTGGGTAAGGAGGGAGAAGGAAAGCTTCTCATTTTGTGAATAAACTGTTTATTTTATGGCTCATATTTCCCAAGTAGATACCAGACTATGGTACAAGTTTAATGATCCAAGTCAACTCCACCCCTACCTTCTCTCCTAGCTGCTCTTCACCTTGCCCTGGCTTGTAATGCACCCACCTTTGCTGCACAAAGAAAGTTGAGATGGGTTTCCATGCACAGTTTAATACCAGGATCCATAACTGATGACATCTATAAACTTCAAAGTTGTCTTGGGGGCAGGAGGGAGAGAAAGAAAGAGGATGAAACAGAGAGAAAAGGGAAACCCTATTTGCAGTGGCCAGTTGGGATAAGGAGCTACAGTCTACCCAGGCGAGACTCCTCCTCTGGGCAGCCCCTCCAGTGCAGCAGGTGATGACAACAACCAAGTCAACAACAATGAAAAAACCTTTTTTTTTTTTGCTTTCTCCCTAGTACAATTATACTTTTCATCAAGACTTGCTCAATCTCCCCATTGGTAGTTACTGTTTATGACACTGTTAGTGCTGATTGGAGGATGCCTGATTAGCTGCAGGTGTTGCCCACTAATTGGTCATTAAGTTTTGGCATGTATATTATTGATAATATTTACTGGCTATTAAAATTGCTATTATTTGTTATCTAGTAGGCTCTGTTTGTTCTAATATGAAGCTACAGAGTAAAAGCTACAGGGTGAAGTGTGAAGAGATCTTAGCATGAAAGTAGAGACTAATAGCTGCAAGGTGAAACGGTGAAGAGGCAGAGGAGGAACAATATGCTTTAAACATCAGTGGCAATCATTTTTCAGGAGAAAGCCAACATAACAATGGGTCAGAGTCCACCAGTGCAAGACAGGATAAGGGCACCTGATATTCTGTGGTAAAGGCACTGCCACAGCAGCCTGAGGGGGTATAGAGAAAAGGTTACTGGGTTGCAAGTGAAAGGCAGGTTGCAGTATTGCAGCTGGATGGTCTTTAGCGTTGCAAGGATTGGGGCACCCGAGGCACCATGCAACATTTCGTCTATTAGGTTCCCTGATTTTTCTCATGCCAAGAACTGTTGTGGGGAGACACCATCAGGAGAAGAATTGGCAGCTTTCCTCAAGATGGGTGCTCAGGGAAATGAGGCAGCGAACGTGAAGCATTTTGGCTGCTGAGACTTATGAGACTCTGAGAAGATAAAAGTGTTCTGTTTCATTTTTGTAAGGGAAGAGTTTTAGGAGAGAAGAAGATCTTTAGTACTGCAGAAATTAGGGCCACTGTGTTGGAGTTTGCAGAGCATAGCTAAATACAGTGGAAATAGGTACAGATCACCAAAATTTCTACAGGTTATTGAAGATCATTTGGTACTTAGGGTCACCAAAGAATTGAATTATCCATGGGAGATCCCTACTTCTCTCCATTCACTATAGAGAAACTTTTGCCACTGAGTTTCTAAACTTATCACTGCAGTTAAATGTCCAAACTTATTCGGGATAATTCCAGGTATTTTTAAGCTGGGAAAATGAGTCACAGTGCAAATAAATGACTCATGAAAAGTCACACAAGAAGCTTACAGTCTGACCTGTTAAACCAGGAAAAATGAACTGGCATCTCTCAAATGTTAGAAGACACAAAAAGTGCTGAGCAAGACTTCCACCCTCTTTGCAACTCCCTAGGTTTAGTATGGTAGTTCCTAGCACAAGACAAAGCAGCTGAAGGGAATCTAAGTTTTTGCAAACATCACAGCTGATTTTTTTTTTCTTTTTAGTTGCTCTGTATCCTCCCACACTAGCAGTGATCATCTAAAACCTTCCAAAAATGGAAAATAATATCATTTTCCTTACTCTTCCTTATGGATTTTCTAGTTAAAAGGAGCCTTTTTCTGTAGCACCAAATGCAGTATGCAGCACAGGAGAACCCTCATCAGAATGGACATCTTGTAAAGTATACTATTTTTCTAGTGACCTTTCTCCTACCTTTCTCTCCTGCTTCCTTTTCTGAGAGCATTTTTTTGTTCTTCCTTTCTGACCTTTTTTGGCTTCTGTCTATTTTCACTTGATTCCCCCCTCCCCTTTCTCCTTCTACATCCTCCCCACAGGAATCTTTCACTATTGAAAAGGGAATCCCCAAATCCTTAATATAAATGTTTAAATTCACCATGTTCTAGTAAGTTCAACATGAACACTCTCTTATTTTGCTTTTACACTGCCCTGTCTTGCAGGAAGTTGTTTTTTCCTCTATGTGATAAGAGACAGCATATGTCCAGAATTGCAAATTGTCTTAATAAAGAATAAAAACTTATACTCCACAGCAAATCCAGAGCAGTAGAAACACGATTTACAGGGCGATCTTCTGTCACTAGTCCTCTTCTGCTCACTGTCAACAGACATCTGAGAAGCCATGTGTCACACAGATGTGTCTCCAAGGTGCTGATTTATGTTATGGGGACACACAGGCACATTGGGTGACCTGAAAGTTGTATAGGACAAGGAGTTGTGCAGGAGTCCTAAATGATCAGCATCCTTCTTCCAGTGAGATTCCTTTTAGCATGAGGTACATTAAGGCTGCTGGTCTCCTTGGTGTCTCAGTTCCCCTGCTCAAGAAATAGGAGGTCAGCAGAGTGTAGCCCTGTCAGGCAGCTATGGCTAGCATCTCTGGTCTGGGAGCAGCAGAAGTTGCATCTATGCTTTTCTATGAAAGCATAAGAAATTCAAGCTTCATAGTGGAAAAATATAAGGGGAGGACACATCTCAGGGGATTTGGTGACTTCTCAGGTCCGTACATACTGTGTCCATGTGGTCTTTCTTAGCAGTATCTTAGGTTCTCTTTTTTTCTGTAGAGATAGTATTCCACTGTTTGTGTTTGCTTATTCAAAATATCTATATATTTGCAGAAGTTATGTATTTCTGTGGTGACCCACAGCAGAATCCAAATCTCCATTTCCTTCCAACTCACACTGCCCTTGCATATCCTGTGAGCAAAATGCTCTCTCTCCAATTTCATGACGTAATCCTCATCATAACCTAGATGCCCACTGCAGGATCAGGGTTTGTATTAGTTTCCCTCTCAGTTTGTATCTGTATACTTCTGCTTAGCTTGGGGGAGCACTGTGGGGCCATTTGTGAAATGACAGTGCTATCTGCCGGGAAGATCATTACAGGCAGAATGCATTCCAGTGTGCAAATTACAGTCCTGCTTATAGGGAATTTGTTCTGCTTAATACAAAAAGGCTTTACAAAAGGAAGGTCTCGCCACACTTTCCCCTAATTTGGAGCTGCAAAGCTAACTTCCATGCTGTGCAGAAATGCACAAGGAGGGTTAAGTCAGTTTTAAAAGAGCATCAGTTGGGTGAAAATGTGTTTGACCTTCACAGGGTTCTTCAGTCATTCTTCAGCTTGAGTGGCTGAGTGAAGAGTGTGTCATTCTGTCATATAAAAAAAAAAAACAAAGAGAAAAAAAAATTAAAAATCGATCCTGTCTACCCCGAAAGCCTTAGTTTTCATTGGCATCTAACTGACATAAATAATATTTGGTCGGGTTTTCATTGCTATTTTTATTTAAATGTTCTGAGGTATGCCAGCTAGCAGCAAGGTCCATTTTTATAGCACAGTGAATTCCCACAGTTCTGGTAAATATAATCAGATAAGGGGAAGTTGAACTTAAACCTTCTGTTGCAGTCAATAAAAGTAAACTTCATAACCCAAGACTATATCCCTATTTATAATTGCTAATTATAGAAATCTATTCAAGGACACTTTAAAAACAGGATTTTAAATCCGTCTAATAAAAAAGCAGAAGAACAGAAAGTTAGAACAGGAGACAGGCAGTGAGAGCTTAGAAATGAAAAACCAGGAGAATGCAAAGTAATGTATTTACTTGAGCTTCTCAGGAGGCAAAATATTCCCCAGATACATTCTCATTTTTCATCAGTATCATAATTTCTCCATGACAGCGATCTTGCATTCCTGTGAGAGCCTGCTAGCCAAATGGATCTAGACTGGATATCCATTGGATAGATCATAGAAATGATGGGAAGCACAGTGTCTTCCAAGGAAAGACATACCAGAAGGAGGAAAACCATATGTTCCTTACAGTGCATTTAAGTTTTGAAGACAGAAGACAATGCCTGTTTTACTCTATTTGCTTCGCCAAATTATGCAGCGGGTATAAATACTACCAAATGTTAAGCATTAACTCTATATGGCAAGAGAAAAGTCCCCAGAGAGCAGTTCAGGAGCGGAACCTAAATGTTGTACTCTGAGCCATCCTCTGTATGCAACTGTTTTAAGCCCTCATGCATCAAAGTTAAATGCTTAAAATCAGTCACATGAACAAATCCCATTGTCTTCTTGAGTTTGTTTTCTTTAACCTATTTAGTATATAACTTGGAAGGAAAAATTTCTATATGCTAGGACAGTGCCAACTTCAAAACTAGGCATCTACCTTTCACAATACAAGGCGGAGAGATGCCTCAAAGTGCACCAGGAAAGTCACTGGCCCAGTATGTTCTGGATCATCACCTCTGCCAAATTTTGTAAAGATTGAGGTGTACGTTTCCTAGTAGTGTAGCTTCAGAGTAGAAGGCAGGATAGCTAAACAGCTACATCCTAGAGATACCAACAAGTTTTATTAATCATGGACAAAAAGATCCTTCCAAAGAAGCAAGAATATGAATGGCTTGACTATCCTCTACAGACAAAGACATGAATCTGATAATGGGGAATTGTTAAAAATGAAGATTTTCAGCTGGACTGTTTTAAATAGCCTAAAGTTGACGGACTGAAAACAAAAGCATAATAAAATATGTCATCTCTGTGGCAGAAGACAACACGCATGACTCGTAACCCTTTCTGCACTCTTGAGTGGGTGCCTCACAGCACTGTCTCACATCAGGCCATATGCAAATATCCTCTCTTTACCAACAGAATTCATGCTGCAGGTGCTCCTTGATGTGGGGTGTAGTGAAAAATTTGGTCTCAACAAGCAATAAAAGAGTATCAGGAAAAATGGGCATGATCCCAGCCCCAAAGCATGGTGCCACCCACCGAACTGTCCCCTGGAGCACCCAGATGAGCTGCCCCCAGCTGCGGGAACTCCAGAGAGCAGTGGGATCCCAGCTGGAGGAAGTGCAGCTGCAACCTCATACGATACAGCGTGGCTTAGTGATGTGACCCCTTCTCTTCTGGTAGGCTTTGGGTCAGATTTCCTATAGCTTAAAAGTGTCTTTAAATGCTTATAGTGCATCTCTTCTTCCCTGACATCAGTGATGAAGGGTTATACTCTGCAAGAGCCTTCTGGTTGCACTACTGCGATGCAGTGAACACTTACTCCTCGGGTGTCCTTTTATATCAACCCTTACTATATGTTATGGCTCTGAAAGAACTGAAAGCCAAGACAGCAGAATATATTGTGTTTCCTTTGTAATTACTCAACGCTATTTTGACGTCAAGGGAACTGATGGGTAATATTTGTGGTTTCGTTTTTTAAACTCATAGCTTAATGATTTTTAGGGCAGTCACACTGAAACACCGTAATATTTTTAAAAAATACATTCCCATCTTATTGGCTAAAAAAAAGAAAAGAATGCAGATAAGAACAGAACAAAAAAGATGGCTAAATAAAACCATAATCACTCATACTGTGTTTAAGATCACTTTTAGAGATTTTTTTTTTCTTTAATGCATACATTTTTTTCAGGAAAAAGAAAAAGAGAAAGAAAATAAAGTATGTTTAAGACCTGCTTGAAGACATCCGGAGCTAATAATGATATATACTATAGAAAGAACAACTGTGAGATTGGTGCAAAGTGCTGCAGACCCAGCTAATTAAAAATGAGGTTATTAGTTTTTAGTTACAAAGCAGTTACAGATACTGCTACAGAGAGCCTGAGTAAAAGCACATTTTATATTGTAGCAGGAATTGAATTTTATGTGGCATTTTATTTTATTTTAAAGGGTGCTTCTATTTAGAGACAGGCAGATTTCAATTATGAGTTAAAATGGACTCACTGGCTTTCCTGTATCTTTTTGGGGGGGATGGGGGTGTGTGAAAATTTTCCTTAAAGTTTGGCATTCTACCAAAAATAACTTTAAAACCAGAAACTTTAAAACCGTAAAACAGAGTTGCCAAGATGCCCAAAACTTTTGGAGATGACTGACATCTCCAGACTTTGTTTTCCAGGGTGATCAATAGAAATTATTCACCTGTTTTCAATTTGAAGATCCAAATATCATTCTCAATCTGATGCTAAGTGTTTTCCAGTAAATTTATGTCAAGATTAAAAAACAGCTCAGTTCCTATTTAAGGAAAGAAAATTGGCTTCATGTTTAAAAGTATTTAGCATGCTGAATGCTTTTAGAAATCTGGCTGTTATTTAAATTCTTAAATGGCTGCTGAGACCTTTGAACAAGTTCGTACTAAATCATATATACTGATAAATGAGTCTCTACATCTGAAGCTCTTTGCTGGGTATAGTTTTAACACTGAAAACTCTATGTAAGAATCATGAGTGAAATACTCTTGCCACTGAAGTCACTGATTGATTAAAAATTTCTTTGATTTCACTAGGATCACTCTAAGCATTTTGTCTGTTTGTAGAGCTTCAATCACACCGGGGATCCTGTATTATTTATAGTAAGAGACAATGTGAAAAGTAACTTTTTCTTAATGTTTCTTCAAAATATCCTTGGCTGAAACACCATTTTTTGCTAAGGGAGAAGGCTTCTTGAACAGCAAACAAAGGAAGATTTGAAAAATTCAACCAAACATATCAGAAGCTACTTTGAAATGCACTGATAACCCATCCCCTGAAAAACATCATTCAAAAAAGTATATAATCCATGAATTATAATTTCTATCTCCCCATTTATCTATTTATCCATTCACTTGTCGGGGGGCCTGCAGTGACATGCCATAAGATGCAGTGCTCCTGCCATAAGATCCAAACTAAAAATAATCATCTGATATAAAGGTTAATCTATTGAACCTAGCCTTTTGTCTAATGGCAGAGGTAAAGTGGTTTTACTTGTGCATAATATCAAGCAGAGTCCTTACATCTCAGTCACAAAGAGTCATTCTGGGAATTCACAAATGCATACTGCTTTTGAGCTGTATTGCTTGACAACATGTATATTTTTTCGAGCTGTAATTTTTGTTTAGGGAGAACAGTGTAGGGGACAAGTGTGGGACCACCTTCCTTCTACCTGGAGCTGTCAGCCAACAGGGCAAATACTAAATAAATACTAATACCTTAGGCTAATCTGAGGATAAGCCAGGGAGATGTTTCTCAGTGTGAAGCACAATAAGATCTACTTCCTTTTTTTAGTATTTGACCAAAATACGTGCAGTCCTGTTCCAAAGGACTATGCCTATACTTCTCAACTAAACACTGCCAGAAAATATTCCTGAGTCCTGCAGCATGATTGTCTATAAGGTTAAATTGTTAAAATTGCCCCTAGCAGTGTTTTGGCCTGGGCTGGACAATTTCTGGGAACAGTTCAGGAGGTAACACGGGCCAAAGACAATTCCCAATGGGCAGTTTGGATGTGGCCACCCAGTTTTGGAGGTTAAGAGAATTTCCTAGTGGGCAGGTAGGCCAGTCTGTGCCAATTGGCTTCTGTGTCAAAAAACAAGTATAATTTACTAGTGTAGATGTAGCTTTTCTTTCTGCATTGTACGTTATGTAATATCAAGGAACGAAACATGAACACGATATGAGAAGTAAATTAAAATGTGAATAAAAACTTCAATTAAATCAGGAATATTTTCTCCAGAATTTTGTTTTGTAACAAATTTAGAAGGGGAAACATTGTGTGCTTGGGTCCATTCTAGCTCAGGAAATATTTCAAAATTAAGAACTTAACTGTGAATTACAAAGTGTAACTCCATTCCAGTTCTAATTAGCAGAAACTCAGCAAGTTAGGAAAAACTAAGCATCTGTCAGTTGCTCACCACACAACACACATACATACACATACTCACACACATTATTCAATGAAAATAAACAACACCTAACACTTTGAAAAGGTCACTCAGTCTTTCTGGTGCAGACACTTTGCTCCCTTTGTGACCAGTTTCACAAAGAGCAGTCTTTCCAACTTCAGCAGTTTAAAAAGCTAACCTTTATGCTTTAGATTCCCCTCATCTCTGTTGACACACTCTCTTGTGCTGAGGGCTTTACTTTTCAGGAAAACATCTCCCGCTCCCTCCCACTCACCATGCTAATCTTGACACAAACATCAGAACCTTCATCTTCAGTTTAACATTTCAAATGGGAGTTTCTAAGCATCTAGTAGGAAAAAAGAAAGAATAAAAGAGAGAGAGAGAGAAAAAAAACAGCCTTGTGTCTATAAGCATAGCTAAACAGAACACAAAAACCTTTCCGCACAAGGGCAGTGTTCAAACATTTTATCAGTCCCAAGCGGATGGGCAGAGTGCTTGGCTTCCCTCAGGCAGGCATTCCCATCTGCAAGGTGGGGTTAAGCACAGGTACCCAGCGAAGGTACTACGCGTGTACGTTCCTGGGAGATGCCATAACTACCTAACCATCATGACGTAGGAAAAGAAAAAAACAAGCAATGGTAAGAGACCCAGCAGTTTATGCTCGGTATGACTGCAAAGATGATCTGGAGAGCATTAAGCAAGTCAGTGGAAGCTGCCTGAGTCTGCAGGCAGCCTGGGGTGCAGGCTGAGCACCAGTTATTCTTTTAGTCTGACTCAGATGATCACTCATACATTGATTGTACGGCTCGGTCATCTTTTCAATACAGGACACTCTGGAGGAGGAGAGGCAATGTGATCAGCCCTAGTCCTTTAAAACCACATCATATGTTTTATACTAAGAATGAGCATCCTCTCCCTCCGTTGCCTAATCTCTGGATAGGAGCCAAGCCAAGTGCTCCTCTGAAGGAGATATGAAGTCTCCTGGTTTTAGTCAAATGAGGAGAAGATAGTCTAATACTGTGGTGTACAACTTCTATGAAAAGAAAGGAGGCATACTTGGGGTGTGTTTATCTGGCTAATATGTAATGTAATACATCTCACAGAATCACAGAATGGTTGAGGTTGGAAGGGACTTCTGTAGATCATCTAGTCCAACCCCCTCTGCTCAGGCAGGGTCACCTAGGGCACGTTGCCCAGGATTGTGTCCGGACGGCTTTTGAACATCTCCGAGGTCCCTCTGCGTGGCAGCACAGTCCCCTTATTTTATGTAACACATAAAGACATATTTGTCTGTATGTTATGTCTCTGCTAATTTCCTTGGCTCCATTTAAAGTCAATGGAGAAAAAGAGGTACTTTGAGCATGGATTATCTCAACCTAAAGCATCCTAGGAAAGTGACTGCCTAGGATTTCCTGCTCCTCTCCACTGTCCATAAAGGAAGCCCTGGGTGACTGCAGATTTCCACACTGCTGCACCTTGTAACTTTGGTGAGATGAGTCTCACCATGGTCCTCCTGAAGGGCAGCTGTTAAGTATTATCTTTGAAATTGCACTAGGATATATTATCAATTGTTCATCAAGTGTTTACATGCAACTGTCCTGAGGTTTAAATCAGGGTAATACTTCCTGAAAAGTGCTGAAAAGACAATACTCTGGCCAGCAACTCATTGTAACAGAAGGTAGAAGAATGGGGTGGAATAAAGGTAAACCCAATATTTCTTCAGAGATCCTTGCAATCTACTGCATTAAGGCTGCAGAGTCTGTCAAGATTCATTCTGTAGTTTGGGGCCATACCATCTTTTAGGGAACTCTGCTTATCTTCACGGAGACTGGTTATTTCAGCACAGGATTTTGTACCTAAAACTGGTCAGAATATGCTCTACAACAGCATTTTTTTGTTCATTATAAACACTTTTTCTTTTCTTTCATACAAGAAATGTGTGGCAAAAAAATGACATCATTATTGTTGTAATCTTTCTATTTTATTTTAATTAATGTTTTCTTTGAAATTGTACACTTCTTTTTATCAAGTTCATTTTTAAGACCTTGCTTTTTCCTTATCTACTTAATGAAGTTCACCATATAATAAGAAAATGTGACTTCTGGTGATAAAAAATGATTTAAAAAGAAATTATTTTGTTACAAATATCTATTAAAAAGGACATGAATATCGACACAAAAAAATACCAATATAAACCCTGCAAAATGGATACAACTTCAAAACATAGTTCTCTTTTTTTTTACAGAGATGATTTCTTTGTTTATTTTTTTTTAAGCAGCTTCTTTGTCTTCTTGTTTTAGTATCAGAATGAAATGAGGGATGATGAATTGCAAAATAAATGAAGAAAGGTGCTTCATATATGGAACTTCATAAACCTCACCTATTTTGTTGTCTATTTTGTCTTTACTGTATTGGTTCAATACAAACATGAAACTTAAAGAAGCCCCTGAAGGTCATGAAATAGCACAACCAGTAAGATATACAACTTCCTTTCTTGAAGATAATGGAAGACTGACCCTTAAGAGGTCTCCTCCTAACATAGCTGCAATGAAAAATACCTATCAACCATACGTGAAAGCATCGGTTCCTCCTTTATGGAGCTGCACTGTGGCATGTTGGCAGAGCCATAGGAGATGTTGCCATTTCTAAAGATCAACAAAATTTGAACCACACTCTTTTCTGATACATTTCACCCTTGATTTATTACTTTTACTGAAAACTCAAACCACAATGGCTGCAAGCTAGAGGAAGTGAGAAGTGAAGACTGTGAAGCTGGTAGGTAGCATAGGGGCAGAAAAACAAAGATATTCCCTAATTCTATTTTTTTTTCCCCTCTGGAATCTGGGGAATTGCCTCAGTTCCATCCCCTCCTTCTTGGAAGCACTGTCTTTCAGCAGTATGTGTGGCATTGGAAATGAAGAGTTTTGCCCAAGATTAGAGCCCTGACAGAGGCAAGGAGAAGGGAGCATTGCTTGAGACCACATATATTATGTGTTATTGCAACCACTACATCCTTCAAAACCAACCTGTTCTTTGCAAGTCTCTAGTTTAAGCACTCATTCCTCACAAATCCGTTTAACTGATGAAATCTGACAGTATCACAGCTTGAGTTGGCCCAGCCTATTTAGCTTATGAGATCTGACAGGATCACAGCTAGAAGTGCCCCATGAGATCTGATGGGATCACAGCTTGAGAAGGTTTGCCTGTAGACACAGCATATGAAACTTAATCCGAAGATCTGCATAAAACAGATCACGTCCTAAAATTAATCTTTCCCCTCAGCTTCCAAAAAAACCCATATTCGAATATATCATTCCTCCTTCCCTGCCCCCCTCCCCTCCATATCCACACACACTCCCTCAGGCAAGGAAATAAAACTGCCAATGGACTACAGGATTCCGATGAGGTTTACAACCCAGTGTAGTGAACCTAAGGACCTGGAGAAACACAAAGGTTACTGACAGTTTATCCAGCCTTTAGAGTTTCTAAAATTTTTATAAGCCACTTTTGTGGGTGAGATAAAGCTCCCCCTTGCCAAAAAACAGATAAATCACATCTCAGGTCAGTTCTGGTAATCAGAGCAAAAGTGACTACTACTTTTTTGTTTCATTCAGTGTTTTTATCTCTTTTTTTTTAAAGTAGCATAAAAAGTAAACTTACTTAGACACTTCTTAGATTCATGACTAATGACTCCATTTGTATAGAGTGGAATGTAGGTGTTCACTGTAATAATATTGTCTTCCTCTTCTTCAGCATATTATTTTATTTTATTCCTAGACTGCCTAGAAACCTCCAAAGGTGGGACTTTATTGTGCAAAAGACCGTACAAACAGAACAAAAAGTATTTCCCTGACTTAGTGACCAGATCAGCTATTTTTCTCTCCATTTGGGCTCAAATTAACTCAGAAGGCTCCTTCCTCCTCAATACACCAAATTAATTTTCTTGATTTCATAAAAACTTTAGACTATTCTGATTCATCAACTACAAATAGCAATTCATGAAGTCTTCTTGAAGAATCCATATTAAAACAATCTCTTTTAGGACTTGTCTCACATGGAAAATATGGCTTGTAGAAATGCTGATTGGTTTGCTGATAGGTACTAAGGAAGTTTCTTCAAGTTAGCTTGTTTTCTACCATAAACTAAAATACCTCCTCAGCACTTGAAACTCAGCTAAAGTTCATGGAAATCAGGTCAAAAAGACTATCCTTGTCCCTTTATCTAAAGCAGTGTTCTTCAACCTTTTCAGGTTACTGACCCACCTTATTCAAAGTAAAAATTTTCTCTGACCCTCTTACATTAACTATGAAAATAGGTGTACATAATGTATTTATGATAACAATGATATGCCTGTATAATTTAGTGGTGTGCATGTTTCAAGAGGTCGATGGAGAATGCTTGACCTTGAAGAGGAAGGGTGTGTATAGAAGATTTTTCTTTGCCTTTGGCAATATAAAAATTTTCACTGCCTCATGACATTGCTTTTCTTCTGTGACCATTATGTCACAGCCCGGGAGGTAAGAAGCAACCTAGGGTGGTTAGAAAGTATTCCTCAGTAGTACAAGATATAAGCTGTTTGGGAAATGGTTTTCCTGTTCTATGACATATCTGAAAAATTTGGAAAAAAAATGTCCTTTTCAGTTGTGATAAAGTTTTTTTTTTTTTCCAACTCCCTTTGTTTTTTAGCCATACATTACTTAATGTTCAGATCCCAACCACTCTCCGAACAGCATCCTTTTAAGCCATGTTGTGAGGGAAGGGGAAAAAGGATTTAGCGAATGCAGTTTGGACATACAGAACACCAGCTGGTGATTAGATCAGATTAGAGGATCCAAGGGCAGGAAGGGTATTTAGATACAAGCCTTAACAGTGCCCTAAAGCCCGTATCTCCCTAACCCTGTCTATGTGTTGTAAAGCCTCTGAGTTGACCATAAGAGACTGTTAGGTCCTCCTCTGAAAATTCTGCTGAATATTAGGCCTGTCACATTCCTGCCCTGTGTACCATGTATTGCATTTGGAATATATAGTTGTGTTTGAATGTTTGCACAGAGAAAGATTATGAAAATCAGTCCCATAATTTCTTGTTTCTGATGTCCAGCTTTTCCAGATCACTATTCTCTCTTTACTGGGAAAGAAAAGCTGTCTGCAGATTTCTAGACTATTTCACAGACGAGAAGGATGAGATGGATGGTTTGCTTGCGCTGCACCTTTAGATTTCCAAGGGGGCCCAAGTGGCTTAGGTTCCTCAACTTCCTTGACTTGCGTACATACAGCCCAGGAAGTACCATAGTCAGCTAGATTAAAAAATAAATAGATAAATAAAGGAAAGAGAAGTAACTTAGCAGAATGGTAATTTTGAAGGCTAAAGATATTCAGGGGTTGATTAATGTCTTCTAACTTAGACATTCATAATGTAGGTGTTGATGTCTCAGTTAAACTCCTTAGGCTCTTTCGAGGTGCGATATATGTCAGCTAAAATACACAGCTAAAGTAGATCAGATGAATTGCTCCCTAAAAGTACTCAGCACCCCTGTTAACTACAAAGAGTGACTACAGAGCCTGAGGTGATGAGCTCAGACGTAGAGGTCTGAAGTTAGATGAGATGAATCCCGGACTGAGTTAGCCTACGAGAAAATATGGTTCAACTCCCAGCTCTGCTACTGACTTCCTGCTTTCACCTGCCAGTAAAAATGTCACCTACAGAAAATAACAGCTGGACTTCATCCCTCCTAATGTCTCGCATAGCAACGAAGGCCGCTGGAGTGGCCAGAACAAGGGTGGTCTGAACATCGCTTGCACAGGAGCCGCGCGAGTTCTTGAAGTGTATTGTTTGAAAAATGATGGTGCATAAGTTAGTGAGGCTCCAGGGCAGTAGCTTACCCAGTGTTAGCATAGCTGACATGCTGACAGTTTATATGGAATTTATGTGCCCATTTACTCTGCTTTTTATGGGAAAACATGTTGTTACCTTACAGCTGTCACATCACATGCTACTTATCCTGCCTCAGAGCTACAGAGCACCTTCCTCAAGGAAATATACATACATCAAGAGGTTATGTATTTTTTAACAACATTGTAAGGGGGAAATAATAAAATGTGCATTATTCTGCACACTTGCAGCTTTTAATTTTTCTATATAATTTATTTAGCAGATTTAACTTATTCCATAACCATTTGTAATTGTTCCTTCCCTTCTCATTCACATAGTGGAAGGAGATAAAGATGGGAGGAAGGAGATATTTTCAGTGGGAGAAAGGAACAGGATGAGGATCTGTTGAGATTCTACAATAGTACTGAAATAGCAAGAATCAATGCATGAAGCCTAGGTCATAAAGGAAGCACAACAACTTTGACTATGAGAGTATATCAAATGGTAACTGAGATAGTATAAGACTGGGCTTAGTGACACGAGTTACAATCCAGTCCTTGTATTCCAAAAAATGTCCCAAAAAGATAAAGAAATAATCCTACCACCATCGTAAAGTTATCTTACTGAAATCCTTCTTTACTCATCCCCTGTTCCTGCCTGGAAATATTCTATTTCCTCATTTCAGTAGGTGACTAAAAAATAGATTCCTGAATGTCCTGTTGTAAATTCTTGAAAAAGTTATTTTCTTTGTCCTACAGTAGTGTAGAGCAGCCTTAAAACCGGTTTCAGTAATGATATGGGTAATTCCTTGTCACCAATCTCAGCATGAAGAATAGCCAAAAAAGTTGCTGGTGCACTATTCCATTTTATTGAGTTGATGTTGGTGAAATTAGAACAGCTGGTGTAATTTAATATTAACCCCAACATAACTTTTATGTTTTGCAAGGGGCTGAACCAACACTTCATTTAGCTGAGACCTGGAAAGTGTAAATGAAAGTGCATCTTCCTGTCTCTTCCACGGCTCCACAAGATGAGAAGCCAAGAGCAACTTTTATATTTTGACTGGAAAATCATCTTACAATTCAGTTAAAACACAGAACCCAGGATTTCCCATGTGCCCAGCACCAACTGTTGGTACAGAAGCCTTTTATATGAGGATTGTTTGAACTGAGTTGGCTAGAAGGTTCCCTTTCTTTTTCTCTACCTTGACAAGAATGCAAAGCTATGTTAGTGTTTACAACTTCTGGTTGAGGAAAGTGAAAGTATAAAGCTGAGTTACACATTTGGATTTGAAAGTGGCAGTGGTTACTAGCTACGTGAAACAGCACACTTAGCTGCTTTCCGTGTAACAGCACTAGGCTTTTCTGGAGAAAACGGCCAGTGCTGGGTCACCCTCACTGACAACAATGCTGAGTCCTAAGGGATCATGTCCACATCAGTTGGACCCACACAGACAGAAGATCATCAGCCCTTACTGTAGTTTGAAAATGGAGACTGCAGAAAATTCATACACCTGGACACAATCCAGTTTCTAAGAGTGGCAAAAATCTACAAAAGTTTCAACAAAGTGGGGGAGGAGGGGAGGAAAAAAAATTGCTGGGAGGATGACATTGTCACTATTTCAAGGTAGCTCCAGCTGTGCCCATGTCTCTGCCTAGGTGCACATCTTCCTCAAGCCCTCAGGACTGTATCGCTCTGAAAAACACCTACTTTACCAAGGAAAATCCAGAATTTAGGAAGGCATCTAAATTTATGTCAGGCTGGGGACTCGAAGGCCTGTTTTTCCTCTGTGGTAAGGATTGTGTTCTCCCACCTCCTGGAGCTCCTTCTCCTTTTTTTCTAGTAGGGTTTTCTAGTAGGGTTTTCTAGTATGTAATCTGGTCTCTGTCTCTCAAGAGAACAGAACTTTTGATGACAGTGTGTATATTCCTCTGCAGTCACTGCTGTAGATGTTTCCTCAGCTAAGTGTTTTAGGATTTAGGACTTCACCCTACATAAGTTCCAGAGGGCAACCAGAGAGACAGATGACAGACTGAGAGCAGCCATGCGAGGTGTAAATATAACCTATGTTAATATACAGCCTATTTCACACAAATACCTTTGTTTGTCTTCTGCTGCTTGGGGCAACTGACTTGATTTTTCAAGTGAAACATCAGTGGCATTTTTTTATATATATTATTATTTTTAAGTGCAGAAATTCCATAGTTCTAACCATGCTCTCAGAACAACCAGGCAGCAGGTCGCAAATGACTCTAACATATGTTTCATTTTTCATAAACTTTTAAAAGTCTATCATCTGTGAGATACTAGAGAACAGTAAGGATGTTTAAGTCCATAATTAATTTATTCCTGACTCAGAGTGGAGAAAGGCTACATAATCTCTGATTCCCAGGACCGAAGGTGGGAATGGGTGGGAATGTTGAGAATCAACTTTATGAGGGACAGTAAGTAATCTAGTTATTAGAGTCCCTCTAAATCAGAGGGAACTTAGGAGGGAGACTGTTGTTGATAGAGCAGATGAGGTTCTTCAAACCAAAACCTCACATAAAACCCTGAAGCATAAAGGTGAAGCAGAAAGGCAGGACAAAATGGAGCAAGGACAGGTAAAATAGATATTACTACAGGTGGTATCATGAACCCTAAGGAAAAGGTAAAGAAAGCAGATGAGACTATGGTTTAAACTTGTCTTTAGATTCTTGAACTCTACGCATTGCCTGCCAAGGGTGACCAGTTCCCTTCAGCTTCAGAAAAAGATGATTTGTCACACACACCCTTTTCTCCCAATTTGCAAGTCTTTATCTTGTCTGCTTAATGATGCAGGGACTTTTCTTCATCTCAGGACTCAAGCAATGAAGTACCACTGATGTTTGTCCTGCAGGTCAGAAATTCGTTATGAACCTTCCCAACATCCGATGAATTTTGCCATCCAGCCTCTAGTCAGCTATTAATTATACACCCCTTCCCTCTCACAACAGCTCCTGCTGCAGGAACATCATGACATCCATTTCACAGACAGAGCTTAAGCACAGGGAGATTACATGTCTTATCTCAAGCCAAAAGTTGAGTGTATGTGTGACACATCTCTGCCCAGCCCATAGGTCTTAAGATTTGTCATCCCTTGCTTTACACTGGTGTCCATTAGCACTCCACTAACCAATAGGCCAGGACAGATAAATCAAAAAGCCAGTGCAATTCTGTCACATCCCTCTCTGTGCCTTGGCAGGGGCCCAGCACAATATCTGTGTCAAGAGCAAGCAAAAGCACTGACAGAAGCACCTTGCTGAACCCAAACCAAGCATAATGCTCTTTGGCTACTCATGGAAGCTTTCTGGGAGGTCCCACCACCTAGTCAGGTAACTGCTGCTAATAATGACACCTTTGTGGAGAATCTGTATTGCTGTCCCAGTTCTGTGTGACTGACTCTGGTTAAGTGTTAGAAAAAGGAGGTAATACAGAACTGGTGAAGAACATAATTCTATACTGGTGAAGGACATAATTCTATACAGGTTTATTTTGTTTTGTTTCCCTGAGAAAATAAATTGCATAAGAGCAAAGACTTCCATGTCACAAGAAGACTGTTTAAATGAGATCAGATTCATTTTACATCACTAGAAACTGAATTTTAAGGATTCACAACACCTGGGAGAGAGACCAAGGGAATAGAAGGGCAGTTCCAGGTCTGGGGAGGCCCAAATGAAGAGGTGGAGGCTTAGGCTAACATGCTGCAGGCTGGCGGAAGAGAGCTCCAGACTGAGCTGAAGTCACAGTCTCAAAATAAGCCGTGATGGTGGAGCATATCTGGCTGAAATCCAGGACTTCCAGTGTTTTGTTACCCCAGAGAGGCAGAGTCCCATTTGCTTCCCATTTAAGCTGGAAGGAGAAATTGTCCCTTTAAGGGGATCAAAGTTTAAATGGAGCCGTATGCACACTGCAAAAGATAAGCATGCTTTCATTAACTTTTCTAGCATAAATGAGATTCCTCAATGAAAAAGTGATAATAAAATAGCTCCGTTTAAAGTTTTTTGTTGTCCTTGTTTTATTTAGCCTATGAGATGCAACATATCACACGAGAGTCTTTTTAATCAACATGTACCCAAAATTGCCAATGTTAAAACAAAACCATTTGTGAGAAATGCATGAAGAAGGTTGAGTCATCCGTAAAATTTCCCAAATGAGTCATTTTTAACTCCTTCAAACTCTTGAATGGATTCACTTGCAACTTTCCAGACAGTTAAATCTTCACCTTAAGATTAAGTGATCTGACTTGCATTAAGTATGACCTGAATTTTGAAAAAATGAATAGTAATTTGAAATACTTCATTTTTTTTTCACTTGCATATATTCCCATGTGGTGAAAATCTGGCTCATTTAAGTAGTCTTGACTATCTACCTAGAAATGAAAACAGCAAAAATCAGTAGCCCATTTTCAAAATTTAGGTCTAAGCTTGCTTATACTTTTTTAAAAAAGAACTGAATATATTTCATTAAGGTTTTTTACTGAAAACTGAATTGAATCTTTACTTGGAGGCTATAACAACATTCTTGGTTCATAGATGTTATCTTGTCATTTCCTCGTCTGCGTCTGTCAGACTGTTACTCGTTAAATTCATTCTCTACACCATTTGAGAAGGGCCTGCCTTTTGTTCCCTGTTGTACACTTCCTGCAGCGGAATTGTGACTTGTGAATAGAGCCCATAGATGCAAAAAGTAATCAACACTCCTAATGCTATAATGATAAGGGTGATAATACTTTTCTAAAAGGAGCAACTTATATATGAGGTTAACCAAAAAATGAAAGACTGAATCCTGGCCAACTTGGATTATAAATAGACCATGATGACCTGTTTGCTCAAGTTAATTAGTCACTGCATGATATGTGTTACAGGAGCTAGTATTTCCTATAGAATAGGGAAAAAAATGGCTATCTTAATTTCAAGAAGACCTGTGTTATGTTTTCAGAGATCTCCAATGTTTAAAGAAACTTAAAGCATAATCCATGCTGAGTCCCTGAACATTAATGGACATTTTATGATTTTTTAGAGTCATAATATAATATATTCTTTGTTCAATAACTTAGGAGAAAGCAATCAATATATGGACACTACAGAATCCTGGAGTCAGGGCTCCCCAAGGGGCTTTTGGCTTTTTCTGTAATGGGCTGTGTTGTTTTTAGTGCTGCAGTGGCATTGTTTAACTTAACATGACACTTCCTTCACTCATCTGCTGCGAGGATGCTTGCCAGTCAAGAGGAGAAACATTAAACGGAATAAAACTAGAAGAGTTAAGATGGAAAGCATTTCCCAAAGGCACAAGGAGAGGTTTCTAAGAATACAGCAGACTAAGATTTAGGGGGATAGTCAGCCTGTATCCAGATTAACCTGAGGAAAACAAAACAAAAGACAAAATGAGTTCAAATGTAACTTGCATAAAGCTCCATTTGTGCTTCTCAACAGGACAAAATAAGCAAGAGGCCTGAGAGTTGCTTCATTTCTTTTGGGGCCTTTCCAATCAGTGGAAACCTAGATTAAGAGCTTAACCTCCCCTTCAGTGTCAACCTCTGGCGAAGGGATTACAGAAAAGGGGAGGACGGCAGAGGAAAAGGACAGGAGGGTAGGGCAGAACACATGCACAGTAAGAGTGGGAAACTTATTCCCCTGAAACCAGTTAATTCATCCTTACTGTCTACAGTCCATAAGGAATGCATTAGAGAAAGGGATTGGAACAATTTATCAATACCAGAAGTTAAAGAACTCTCAATTGGCAGATACTCAAGCAGTGAGATGATTTGGTCTGTGCAATTAATTTTTAAGTGATGGTTATGAAGGCTGAGGGACTTAGCATCAGTAATTTGCATTTCAATAAACACCAGTTCAGAAATTCTTAAGTGTTGCTGGAGAGCAATTGATGGCTTAACAAACTTTATTAATTTTCAGTCAAATGTTCAGTGTGGTTCCACTCTGAAATAGGATATAGATCAGTGCTTACTTGGAAATGGTCAGAACTAAAAATGTTGGATTCATATAACTACAGAAGCTTGAATATGTGTCCAAAGCCTATTTGACAGTCTGGTTCTGATTCTGATGTCCCTGGTTCTGTTAAACTGGGCTGTAATCATTATTATCTCACTATTCTCTATTTACAGATACTTCTTAGGCGTTGCCATGCATTTTCCTATTGGTTATCTTCTGATATGTGCCTATTATAGATTATTGATGTGTGAGCTTGTTAGCTATGCACCAAACACATATGCAGACTCCCATCAGCATTAGGCACCTGCTTTAGCCATTAAGCCATATTTCCATAAATGCTACATTTGGACATTTTCCAGGCTACATGTTTTCATTTTAAGATATCCTTTATGGCTAAATCAAACTACAAATGTACGGATCAACCCATAGGTATCATCTATAGATATGAATGTCTTTTTGATAGGTTGTGGGCATCTTGTACATTACTCTGTTGTGCAGCTTCTTGTTCCTTAAGATCCTTAAGAGCTGCACAGGTGATTTAGGCAGGCTCCCTATTTCTCTGTAAAACATTTCTCCAGCAAGCCTGTGGACCACTTCTTTCAGCTGCATGTAGGTACAGTTACCCTATGCACCAACATGGCCAGTACTGGCCTTTGAAGGTAAAGACTAATCCCATAGTTAAAACTCAGGAACCCCAGTTCCATTTCTTTAGGGTGTATTTCTCCATTGCTGCTATGAACTTGCATTTTTCAAATCACGTTTATATGCCAGAAGCAATTAAGCAAGCATTCGTTTCATACATGGTACCCATAAAATCTCCAGCATCACTGAACTGCATTATTATTTCCCCCAGGAAACAATTCTTGAAAAATATACAAATGAAAACCACAATCTATATATTTACATTATTTATAAGTTCTCAAGGATTATTTCCCTGTACTAAAAAGAATGGAAATAGTGCTACATGGGAAATCTCAGAAACTTTCTTTTCTTTTATCCAATTTCTGAAAAAAGAAACAGCACTCTCTAGTAATGCACAACTATAAGCTGTGTATTGGTGGAGTGGGGAAACATGATGGTTCTTTCATTTTTTATAGATTTTTTTTCCACCTATAGAGTAAGATTTAATTTTGATCATATTTGGCAAATATAAAACTACATTTTCAAAAGACTTCAACTCTTAATATGATAAACTTTTAAAAAGAGCTGACCGTCATTGCATGAACTGATTTTGGGGAAAAGAGGAGAGATGAGAGGGTATGAATATGAAAATACATAATCACATGTACAAATATAGTTCATGCATAAACAGGTATATATATGTATATGTATATATGCACACTATCTTGAAAGTCTCTTTTAATACATATATATATGTATGAAGTATACATACATGCATACACTAAGTTGTCAGATGCATTTTTTATTTGTGATGAAGATTTCATCTCAATATAATCAAAGTGTGACTTAAAGTAATGACGTTCCTTTTCATTCAGAAAAAAATATAAACGCTTCATCTTTGTTCTGTACTGCAGAGGTTCATGAGAATCAAACTATGGTAATCTGCTGTTACAATATGCCTTAAAGGCAGAATATAAACAAACATCCTAATGGGTAAATTGAAAATTAGAGTTCTATTTTTTCCCCGTTAATGAATGCAATTTCACCGGTAGGTATTCAGCTTCATATTCAGATTCAGCTCAGTGAAAACAGAACCGGAACATCGGATAGACAGATGACTATTTTGCCTTACGCTATGGATGGTGCAGAGGACTGTGTTGCTGGGAGAGAAGCTTCCCTCATGGAGTATGGACAGGTACTGCCAACTCCTTTCGAAGGCTACGCAGAGGCAGTGTCTTCTAGACAAGACTCACAGCACCATGAACCATCACAATCCACTGCCACTGCAGGAGTATGAGAAAAAACACAGCATTAGTACTGCAGAATTTTTCATTTGACCCAAAGAAAGAGAGAGGGGCAGCGATGAGAAGGCAGAGAACAGGACTGGGCAAAACAGCTGAAGTGGTGCCATGTCTGTGTCCTTGTCCCTCATCCTGGGCCATCTGCCTGACACGTCACAGCCAGCCACCTGGGAGGGATGATGCAGTGTGAGTGAGGTGTGGGAGACTTTAAAGAGTCTGAGCTCCAGAAACGTCTGTCTGCTTTCTGGGTGGGATCCTAGAACGAGCATTAGTGTGGGCAATAGTAACAGCCATTCTAGCTTAACCTGCAAGGAGGGTCTCTCATGAGATGGTAATGAACCCAGATTTCAGTTTGCCTGTGTAAACAGATTACCTGGGCCAAATAACCAAGGCAATGCCAGAGTGCTTGTGCAATCCATTGCCACAGCTGAGTGAGACCACAGTGAACAGCTCCTGGATATCAGAGGGAGATCTGGAAGACCTTCATGCTCTAAGATACCTTCTTAGACTTAGGACCAAGAGGAATGAGTTCAGTGCAGATATATAAAGTGGAACCTGATGGTGGGCATGCAACACGAGTGACTCCAAAAGACTCACTGCCCAATAACTTCTGTCCTCAACATTGCTTGTTGTTTCAAATACGGTTTGTTATGTTATATGATTTACAAACTTTCCTGAGTATTAAATGCTTCCTTTTAATTAGGAAGCTCATTTTAAAAAACAAGTGGGAACTATCAGCAGTTACTTATCCAGGACTCCACACTATGCTAAGGCTCAACTCTGGAACCTAGTCTGGAAAAGCAAAGCCCTGTCTTGTACTTCAACATAGTGTTAATACAGGGGCAGGAGGAAGAGAAGAGTAAGAAAGTATACTATCTCAGTATTGCATGGACCTGCTGCAATCCCTGTTTCCATGAAGAAATTATAAATGCTGGCAAATATTTTACTATAAATAAGAGACACTGTAGCTCTTTTCAAACCATGCAACTCAGATAATGCTTCGATTGTCCCATCACACCATTTTTAACAAGATAGAGAAGCAATCTTACTTAAACGGAGTGTTAAATTTTCAGACTCCGCCTTCTGCATGAGAGCTGTCTAGCTTAAAAAGTCCATCCTTTTTTTCTGGGGCTGCTGCCATCCTGAACGAATGAGGCAGAAGGAAATAACTGGCTTGATCATGTCAGGCAGTGAGTAATGCTGATGTCAGACACTGGCCCCGAAAGATGCTGAAATTGTAAGTCTCGGTGGTTTTCTGGTTTGAAATGCTGAGTAGAGGGATAGTGGATTATGTAGCTGAAGAACTGCTGAAAACGAGTTGTCTTCGTTGTGTCAAAATCTCCTCTATGATGAGCCTGGAAACCTCATCATGAGTCTCAAGAAAGCCATTTCTTATGCTAATTATTTCCCTCAACTGTGCATCCAATTTAATGTGTCATTTGAGATTCAGATACTCTGCACATGCACAAGATTTGAATAACTGATTGAATATACACAGAGGGTCATAGAGACTTGCTCCTTTAAAAAAAAAAAAACTTTTTCTGCCTGTTTTACCAACTCCTTATGAAGGAAAATGTTTCACACCACAGCTAGAAAAATTCAAAATACCTGAAGGTCTGGGTCAGAACTGCACTAGACAGCTAAGGCCCATCTCTGACAGCCTGTACGGGTTTTCTCTTCACTGTCAACGCGTGCCTTGATTCGGAAAGGATTGCAGTATTCAGTCCATCACCACTTGAATTAACAAAGCTAAAAACAATGAAAGTGAAAGTTCGTGTTAAGTTTTAACAACAAACCTGAGCAAACTTTTCTGCTTCAGCGTTCCTTCATCTTAGTTTCCTGAAAGAGGCTGAACTCTATGGAAACATATTAAAAATGTCCTGAGAATTCTGTCTAATCAAGCCCCCATATGAAAAAAAATCAGAAAGCTTGAACTTATTTGTCATATGGAAAATTGGGAATACATTTTGTTAAGTTGAATTATCATCTTTTTTTTCAACAGTTACTGTACTGAATACTGATCTTGTCCACACATTCATTTTCCCTTACTTGTAAAAAGTATGATAATTATCTCTTCTCTTGAAGTTAGAAGTTGAAATTACAGTTACAAACTATAAGGATCCCTTCGCTGCAGATTTCAATATCTTATAAAGATCCCTGAGCTAGCATCTACTAGAAGTTAGACCAGAAGTCTCACCAGGAACCAGGTCTGCACAGTAATCTCCCATTTCTCAGTAAAGCAAGTTCGTGAAGAGCAGCGTGCTGTCCTTCCATATCTGGATAGTTCATAAAACCTGTAAAATTTTCTTCCTTGTTATCATATCCAGTTCACTTGTCATCTTTTGTATTTGTTGTCTTTTTTTACTATCCAAAACAATGGGGAGATAGAGGTGTAATCTCCCCAGTGCAACTCTAAATCAGACTTTCAATGCAAGATAGTATGTTAATGTAAAATACTATTTTAATAGCAACTGCTTATTGAGATCTAATTTGTTATCGGCTGTGCTAAAGGGACTTAAACTTCTACAAATAAAAGTTGGTTTAATCCCTGATTTATACCCATGCAGTGACATTGTATAGGAATCTACTCTACCAGCGAACCCACAGGTACTCAGAGAAGTAGAAGCAGTTTGCACTGGAGAACCATCCCGCCCCTGAAGCGATTTAGTTAAGTTTTACACAATAAACAATAGAGTTGAAAAAGTAGAGACAACAAGCTGACAGCGGCAGCTGATTTTGAGGCATCGCTTAGGCCCTTTCCCTAAGGTAGACCCTGGAGCCCGAGGACGCGTTCCGTTTATGGCAGAGCAGAGCGGTGGCGGCAGCAGCTGACTTTCAAAGTAATTATTGCTGTTAAACTGAAGTGGGCCTTAAACATTTCATTCAGATCGATTTATTCAAAAGTGTTTAAGGCTTAGCCAAGTTTACTGCTGGTGTGGTCATGGGACACTTTACGGTTTATCATAATGTTTGATCAGTTGCAGTGGGACAGGAACAGAAGTGAAATGCAAAGGCGGTGGGAAAAATCTGTTGGGTGTTTTTTTGTTGTTGTTGTCGATATTTCCATCTGTGAAGCCATTTTTGTGGTTGACAAGAGATGGAGGAGGCTGGGGGGAGTGTGGGGTGTAAGGCCGAATTAACTGTTGAACGTCTTTCTATTCTCCAGCGGGGGGTTAAAGTTTATGAGAGATTTTAAATCTTTTTTCCTTATTTTGAATCTTCTCTTTACTCTTTCTTTTTTTTTCTTTTTCTTTTTTTTCCTTTTCTTTTTTTTTCCCCAGCCCTGACTCCAAAGAAAGCAATAAGCCTGTCAAAGAAGGAATTAATTAAGCAAATCAATCAGTCAGTTTTATTAAGGAATTACAAAGCCCATGTGCAGCATTAATTATTCAGATAATGGGACATCTCTAAGCCTTTCTTTTCAATTATTGATAAGCCGCTATCTATCATCCTGACTGTTTTAGTACTGATTTAGTTGTGAATGAAGCCAGGTCATTCAGCCATAGCATATGCCAGTTATGAGAGTTGCTAGATGAGTAGGGGCGGGAGAGAGAGAAAGATGAGAGGTATCGTTTATTTCCGTCCACAGTGATTGCAAACATTAAATATTTCAGGGCACGTGCCTTCTTCTGAGCTGCAGATGAAAGGGAAACTGTCCTTCCTCGCTGATATCATCTGGGTGATCACCTCTGTTCAATGAGGCAATATATGCCTATTTTTCCCCCCTGCAATATCCGCACAACTTTTCTGTTGACTTTATGTGAGGTTCCCCACTAGTTCATAAGGCCTGGAAAAATGAGATACCTTTCCATTGTCACAAGAAAGTTATCATTTTGCATCTGCTGATCAAGGTAACTGTTCTCATTTTTCTCTTTCCTAGGAATTTCATGACAACTGCTTTAATAGAGAGCCCTTCTTCAGCCCTAGACTTATTTTTCATGCCCACCTCATTAGATATAGTATACAGGGAAGTGTTCTCTTACCTGCTTTTGTAAGCATGGAGCAAAAGGCATTGACCTCATAATGTTGAAGCTCAAGGAATCTAACAACATCTTCTTCATCTCCTGGAAAGACAAGTACATACACATAGTAACTGATGGGAAAAAAGGTCTTGTAGTATAGGAAACTGATTTTCAATAAAATTATATCATAATTAAGAAAACACACCTTCCACTTGAATGCGGCTGCATTTTGGGCTAAGCTAAGCCCAAAAGTACGAGGGGTGGCAATTTGTCTCCCCCACCAACCACCCTGCTTTCTGCATGGCGTTTACAGGTGCACTGCAAAGAGCCAGACGCAGGTGCTGTGTCTGCACCTGGCACAGGAGGCTGGGCACCGTGCAGCAGCCGGGCTCCTCTGCCTTGTCCTTGCTATCTCCGAACTACACACCGGACAGGTATAACACCATCTGTTCCTATCTTTCCTGCAATGTCGAGACAAGAGCTATACTTCAGGGCGTAAGCTTATCTCCAGCTGAGGTCAGGAAGACATTTGTTGAACTAAATAACTGGCTTTGTTAAATTGACTGTGTGCCTCTCTGTAAACACCCAGCTTTGGTCAGTGTGTGATACTTTTCAGGATTAGAAGTGCTAATGGACCCCTTGCAGAGCAAAGATTGCTCATTAGATGCTAGTGCTTTCTTCTGGTCCTTCTACCTTTGCCACTGCTAGAACAACATGAAAATCTGTACCACTGTGGCATATTTTGGTCCTTTTCTTTTACTATATCAGCCTGGGTTAGAAATGCAATGAATATTTGCTGCTGTCTTGCTATGTGAGTTATTTTGCTTCAGTTCTCAGCTAGAAGTCATGAAAGAGATATTAAGAAAATTAATGACAAAGTTAAAATTGAGAACTCTTTCTCACTTCAAAAAGTTCAGCATTGGCACAAAACTTGACCTTGAATATGAAGGTGCCATCCAAACCTGCTTCTCATTTTCATGTAGAAACCTAAAGGTGTAGTTAGCAGCCTAAAGAAATGTTGCTTAGACAGTTATAGATTCAATTTTACTAATAAGAAGCAATTAAGGTTTGGAAAAGAACTGGATGAAATCTGTGAATTAAAAGCCGGGGGGTTAGGGAACTAAGCTTCACAGTTTCTGGCCATTTTTATTTGTTACTATATGCAAGAAATGTGCCACTTCTTGTAAATGTGTGGGTTTTCTGTCTTCCAATGGTATCTATTACTCGTCCACTGACAGCTGCTTTCTGGCTGTAGCCTAAGGCTCAGCACATACTGCTATCACTTTGCCTCAACAATGCTGTCCTGCTTTGACTTCTTCTGCCAAATTGTGTGTCATATATGCTAAAATATCTCTGCAGTTAAGGAAGAAGAAGTAAAAAAAAAAAAAAACAAAAAACCTAAAGAGTAACTGTTCAGTATGGTAATGTAGAAATAACAATAACTTTAACATATATAGATGGACATATGTGTATATATAACTTCTGCATAATATTATAGCCAACTCCAGTAGCTCACTCCAGAAGTAACCCTAG